>NW_009954187.1:205857-230684 GCF_000747805.2 Chaetura pelagica | reverse complement strand
TGTTCAGCCACCCCTCCCAGTGTAGTGTCATCAGCAAACTTGCTGAGGGCACACTCTGTTCCCTCATCCGGGTCATTAATGAAAATACTGAATAGTACTGGTCCCAGTACCGGCCCCTGAAGGACTTCACTAGTCACAGACCTCCAACTAGATTCTGCTCCATTGGCCACAACTCTCTGACTTCTTCCTTTCAACCAGTTCATGATCTACCTCACTACCTGATCATCAAGACCACACTTCCTCAGTTTATCTATAAGGATGCTGTGGGAGACAGTGTCAAATGCTTTACTGTAATCAAGATAAACCACATCTACCACCCTACCATCATCTACCCACATAGTTACTTCCTCATAGAAGGCTCTAAGGTTGGTCAAACATGACTTGCCCTTGGTAAAACCCTGTTGGTTGCTCTTAATGAGCCCCTCATCCTTGATATGCCTAGAGATAGTGCCTAGAACAAGTTGTTCCATCACCTTTCCAGGGATGGAGGTGAGTCTGACCAGTCAATAGTTACCCGGGTCCTCCTTCTTGTAGACTGGAGTGACATTTGGTATCCTTCTCAGGCATCTCTCCTGTTGCCCACGACTTACCAAAGATGATTGAGAGTGGCCTAGCAATGACCTCTGCCAGTTCCCTCAGCACCCACAGGTTCACTCCATCTGGACCCATTGATTTATGGATGTCCAGATTGCTTAACTGATCCCTAACCCAATCCTCATCTACCAAAGCAAACTCCTCCTTCATCCTGACTTCTTCTGGGGCTTTAGGGATCTGGGGCTCCTGGGGAGAGTTTGCAGTAAAGACAGAGGCAAAGAAGTCATTCAGTACCTCTGCCTTCTTTATATCCTCTGGCACCAGGGCACCCACCTCATTTAGCAGTGGGCCTATATTGGCCCTAGTGTTAGTTCTATCTGCAGTGTATTTGAAGAAGCCCTTTCTATTGTCTTCGACCTCACTAGCAAGGCTTAGTTCCAAGGAGGCCTTAGTTTTCCTAGTTGCCTCCCTACATCTTCTGACAACAGTCCTATATTCCTCCCAAGTGACCAGCCCCTCCTTACATGATGTATAGATTTCCTTTTTCCCCTTGAGTTTGCCCAGCAGTTCCTTGTTTAACCATGCAGGTCTCCTGGCTCCCTTACTGGATTTCCTACCCATTGGGATGTTCAGAACCTGAGCTTGGAAGAAGTGGTCCTTGAATGTTGACCAACTATCTTGAGCCCCTTTACCATTCATATATCACGCATATACAGCTTGCTGAAATATAAGCATTGTCCTGACTTCTCTATCCAAAGAGAAGATGCTTCCTTGGGCAGATAAGGAAGTAGCATAGTGGTAGGTCCCAGTTGTTTTGAACGGTTCACCTTTTTGTGTTCTCAGATGTTGTTGAGAGCTAGGTGCCAAATACTGTGTTGTTCCTGTGGCAGGTGTATTATCTGTGCCATGTGTGAAGCCAGAATTTGGAGGCTGGTTTCAGTTACACTGTGCTTGTGACTTCACCTGCTTCCAGTTCCTGGATCCAGCTCCATCTACAACTGCAGCACTGCACAACTCTGGAAAGCTTTGAAATACTGCTGCTACCTAGCACTCTTTGCCAGTCTATCCAAGACCACTCCTGCAGAAATCCATATGACTACTTCCCTTTTGCAGCAGGGGAAGTGAAGGGACAGGGCTCACCCCTGGACACCTTGCAGTGCAGTGGCACAACATGGAACACAAGTGCTTGCCCAATAATATTTCTTGAGATTTAGCTCCTTGATATATTGCCTTTTTTTTTTTTCTCTAAATGAGGTATGGTACCTTTGCTCCCACATATCGTATTCTTTTTCCAACCATAGTGCTCAGAAGGCACAAAATAGAGCAGAAATTGCCAGCATCTCTGGGTCTAATGTGTTGACACCATGTGATCTCTGAACATTACTGATCAGAAACAACAAGGAGAGCAGCAGAGTTTTAGAGAGCTCTATGTAGAAGAATTGACTTCAGGTCTGTGTTTGAGATCTCACAAGGCACATATATATACACACACATGCACACACATGAGAAGTATATCAAATTATTTTTAGGATTTGTAATTAATGCTTTTATTTCCCTTCTGAGCTGTGTGGATCTCACAGGATCAAACCAGCTTCACTGTTGCTCAGTAGCATTCTTGGACATTTCTGAAGCATGTTTTGGAAAGGCAGCATTTATGGAGTGAAAGATAGCGTTAAAAGCATAATGAATAGTGGAATCAGAGCATGAATCTTGGACAAAAAGGGAGTAGATAAATACTTTCTGAAACCTTTGATTCCTATGAATCATCTCCAATACACCCCCAGAAAGGAGATTGCAATTCAGCTCTACGCTAAAGTGGGCTATATAGATTAATTGCTAGTTGCCTGGATTTAGCCCCATTTATGTAATTATTCATACATTATCTAATAAAACCTAATGTGACCTTCATTTTCTATCCACCTCTGCAATTTTCCTGCAGACTTCAACCTGCACTGCCCTTGACAGCAGAAGAAGCCTTCTTTGTTTTGCTTGAGAGGGCTTTCTGCAGTCCATTATTTTGCTTGGCTTTCCGTGAGTTATAAACTCTTGGCTTTGCAATCAGGTTCTGGACTGCATTGCCCACTGCTGGAGTCTAGATTTGCTGTGGAAGCCTAGTTTAAAACATTTCTGCATTTCTTTTTTCCCACAGTCAAGCATGTGGCATGAATATCAGCGATAAGCCCTGCCTAGGGAACCCAAAGATTTAGTTTCTGAGCAGCAGCAGATTTTCATCAAACAATTTTCATGCTGTTGGTTTCAAGTTAATCTGTACAATTAATGCTTTGGGAAACTCTCCTCTTAATGCTCAGCCGGAGTTAGCCCACATCTTAAAGCCTAAGTTAGCCACCTGAATATCAAATTGCAGGACAGCTTACACAGAATCACAGAATCCTAGGGGTTGGAAGAGACCTCGAAACAGCCAAGACTTGATAGAAATGTTCTCAAAGGATTTGCAGTGTCTACTGATTGCTCCTCTGTAGCATCCCACATGCCATAGCTAAGGCCACCTTAAGTATTTGAAAAGCTGGCAACTGGTGTTCAGCACTCCAGGTTCCTTACTCTCGAATCCTGTAGGAAAGTGGGGAACATTCCGTGCAAGCAAGTCCCTTAAGGGAGGCTGGATTTTTTGAAGTACCTACCTTGTGAAGTGACTTACAGTCACTTCTGCAGAGTGGGACTCTCAGAGGCTACTGGAAGGAGGCAGAACAAAAATCAGCAACTTCAAGCTGGAGCCAGATGAACTGTGTAACTTGAATAAAGCTAAAATAGCAGGGAAAAATTCTGTAGCTTATCGTATGTCAGATTGCACCTCATGATTTCACAGGTTCTATGGTTTTAAGATGTGAATTGATTAACATCTTCAGCCTTCTAGAAGGCAAGAGCTATGTTTCTCCAGCTACAGAGGACCCTTCCAGTTCTGTTCACTGGCACTTCACCAGTGCATGTAGAAAACAAAGAACAACTAATTAAATCTGTTGGAAAACTCAACAGTCTGTCACAACAAATTCTTAAGACTTGTGAGTTCCATTTTGTCCTTGAGAGACACAGGAGAAGATCAGCCTAATTTGAAGTTTGTAGCTCTATGCTGTAAATGCCACCATTTGGATTAGCAAAGAACTTGAGGTTCCAGCCCTAACTGTGCTTGGATGAGACAGAGATTCTTTGAAGCATCAAGCCCTACATCTTTGCAGGAAATTAACAAGGCCCTTCTTTCATCCCTGAAATGTATATGCAGGGTTACCTTTTCCCTCTCTGCGTGCACTTTGGTTTTCTTTATCACACATTTAGTCTAAACCATGGAACTATGGCCATGCCAGTCACTACTTTGACTGGAATAGGAGTGATCTCTTGCTTAGAGATCAGAAGCCACCTTGCTGTGGATACTGGCCTCTTCTCTGCACATACAACTTTTTGTTAGCTTCCTCCCTCTGCATAATTTCCAGCACACCCACAGAATGGAGATTATAAGCCTGCTGAGCTCCGGCTTCCAATATAAATGGTCTGGACATAACATGTGAATGTGACCCAACTGCCTAACACTGCTTTCTGCTTTACTGTAGCAGCCAGATCTGTCGTGCAGTCCAAACAGCATTTCCTGCTATCAGTGATAGCTGGTGTGCTTAGAATTCATTGGCTGAGCAGAAACAGACAAACATGCACTGTTTCATTTGAGCAGTGGTATCATATTGGCAAATAATAGTTTGCACTATACCACATGCTACAGGGACTCTGTAACTGATGTGTAATTTATATATGTTAAACCATAGTATACAAGTACTGGCACGTTCCTAGTTGATTCAAATCACACTTGGGCATTTCCCTGAAATTTGCTTTCAAGCCCAAGCATGCCAGTACCTAAGCATTAGTGATCAGTAATACATTATGTGAACTTCTCCTTTTGTAGTAGCAGCTGCTCAGAAGACACCAGCCATTCTAGGATGACAGAGAACTTGGTGGATACTGAACCAGAATGCTTACTGCCAGGGTTTAGCTTTCCAAGTGTGAGGCTAGGCACCTCAAAGGTAAATCTGGGTAGCTGTCTTACCTGTTGAACCCAGAAATTTGTGAGCTGATGTTCTGGACGAGGGAGTTCTTCACCACAGATAATGGAACTTATCCCCTTGGCAAAGCATTGCTCCAGCTGTCCCTTCTTGGAGCCCAGGGCTGGCAGTCAGCCTGTCTTCTGCTCCTGAGATCAGTTTGCAGTCAACAAGTACAATAACAAGGAGTAGTTTAGAGGTACTTGGACAGCTCTCCATGTCGCCTCACAGTAAATCAAGGCATTAATTGCATAATTCATGAACCAGGGCAATAAGCTGTGCATCTTTACCTCAGATATCCTCTAAACCTGATCCAACCATGGATCTGGTAGCTTATTAAGAAGTAGAAATAAATAGTGAGGGACAGATGTCTTGTGCCAATTTCTCCTGGCTCCTTTTTTTTTTCCCCTCCTCCCCTCACTGGAAGGCAGTTAATTGAAATGTTTTGTTGACTCATGAGCAAATCCTGCCCCAAATATACCAGAAATGGCCAAAATCAGTGAACTGTTCAGTGCCATTATCTGTAGGCAGCAAGCCAGACAACTTGTGACTTGTTCCCCCTTTACACAGTAGAAAAAAGGAAGGGTTAATGTAGGCACAAGACAATCCACAACCAACAGATGCTGGTTTTGTTTTTTTACCAGCAAGTTTGGCTAGAATGACTGCTGATTGGCATGATGTTACCTTCCTTCTGCCATGATAGCGGGGGAGTTAAAAAAGGTATCAGGAATACAAATTCACTTCAATAAAGGAAAAATAATCAGAGCTAGCAATGCCTAAAGTTATAAAGCTTAAGTAATAGTAATTTACTTGTTTTGTTGTTTTTTAATTGTATTAAAAATTCTGATCTAGGAGTTTCATTAGCACAGGTTCAAATGTGTAATAGTCAGTTTTCCAAGCCAGCTTCCAACAGGAAAGTGAACAGGTCAGATTCCAACTCCCCTAAGGCTTGACTTTCTCTGACAGATGCTGAGGAATATGAAGAGGACTTCAGCACTGTATATAGAATTAGGAACTGCTGTCCTGTTCAAATCTTGTGTATCTGCATGCGTGGATGTACTGTAAAAATCAAAACTGCTTTTTAACCACTGTACTGCCATCTGGCTCATTATGTTTGTAAATAGATACTCTGCCCTAGAGGTAAGGGCTGCAGCTCTGAATGCCAGATGCAAACATTTCTGGAAGGCTGTTGTTTTACAAAGCAGCTTGCCTGCCTGCGTACAAAGGCAAACCTGTTTTACTCATTACTTTTTCAGAGCAAATGATTCCAAAGCATTTAGCTTGTGTTGTTATATGTATACACAGGTAGGTTGCTTAAAAGTGGCTATTTGGAGACTGGAGGGATAAGTACAGCTGGAATACAGGACACTGTTGAATGTAAAAGCAAATGGCTTTGGGATAATAATGGAGTAAGCACTTTCTTACATCATGTGTGAAGGTGTCATCGGTGTCTCTGGAGTGCTTGGGCACTGGTTTTGTGAAGTCTGCTCTGAAGATCTGTATACGAAAAGCTGTCTGGCTCCATGTGGGAACAGAGCTACTTGTGCTCAATACCCATAGCTGAGCTGGTGCTTTCCAAAAGTCATCATTGCACAATAAATAGTTCCTGTCATGACCTTGTGACCAGGTTTTCAAAAATAGCTGCGGTCCAGTCTTTTGAGAGCAGTGACTAAGAGAGCAGTCTTCAGTCTGCATACTGACACCAGGATGGACAGGGAAGTAGCAGCTTTCAACACCATGCACAGAGAAGTGCACAAGCAAATAACATCCTGTCTGAGAAGTTGTGTCTCCTTCTAGACTGAGAGGGGTGAAATAACCTGTGAACCCAAGATAATGCACCATGCTTGAAGATTTCTAGCCTGTAAACTCTGTTGGCCACAGGGAGTTCACATTCTTTTTCTTTCTCAACTTTGCAAGTGTCAGAAAGGGTATCAGAAGGTGTTGGAGCTTGAGGAAACCACTTGCTGCTGTTTAGGCAAATACCTGTGGATGATTTCACAGCCTCTGTAACAGCAGCAGGCAGTGGAGGAGAGCATTGGGGCAGAGTCCAGTGGTGGTAGTTCACCTGCTTATCAAGAGTAGTCTCAACAGTGAAGAGCACTGTAAAGGACAGCATACTCCTTTCTGGGTGAAGCTAAGTGCTCTTCTTTCACCCACAGTTGGATGCAGAAGCAAGTGACCACCTCAAAGAGCTCCAGGTGAAGCTAAACAATGTTTTGGATGAGCTGAGCGCTGTGTTTGGCAACAGGTGAGTATAACAAGGTCCCTGTTCTTGAATATTCCTTTCTTTTGTCTAATCTTAGGTTGAGAGAAGAAATTAGTGTCAACTGCATTATATTTTTTCTTTTTGTCATAAATTTTTGGTCTTTCAGATACTGAGACCATCTAAAGAAGTGAGAAATGTTTTTAAAGTCTCTCTGTTCTATATTGCTCTGCTTAGAAATGTAACATGGAATTTCTCAACTGTGAAATGTATTTGAATTACATGGAGTCATTTTTTTCAATAAGTGCTTGTCAGTAACAGAATTGCCTGCTCCTATATTGCTTGGAAAGCTGTTTCCAGCATAGCGTTTATGAAGCCACATTTTTCTTTAAACACTCTGCTCTGAAGGTATGAAGCAGTTGAATGATTCCTGATTGTTAAATAAATATTGGAATAAGAAGTGAACAGGTTTAGAACTTCAGATTGACTTGTTGTAATGTTGCAGTGAATGGTGTGTTCTGATGTTTCAAGAGGAGGAGCTCTTTAAAGCCTTGCCAGAGTAATTGATGGCAATTAAGATTTATTGCAAATCATTTTACCATTTACCTGAGGATAAAAATGTGCTCAACTTCATAATAGTTTTGTAGTGAACCATAAAATATGTTTATTAAGCAGAATCTAGAAACACAGGTTTCCCAACTGATCTTCAAAACCCCAACTTCTCATGATAAAGCCCATTCATCTCATTTTGTGCTTTATAACAAGATTAACACAGCCACGAAGTAGTATAGCTGAAACATGGACAAGGGGAATAAAGCAAATTGTACCAACTTGGCAGGTGGTACATAAGTATTTGCAGTACTTATGACTAAAAAATCATGGTAGGATTTGTCAGGGACTATATGGATTCAAGTGGGGAGATGAGTGAGGATTTCCCATTGCTGATAATTGATTTGATAGCAAGAAGTGGAGAAATTAAAACTGTAACTCATTTGAATTGTTAAGGTTTGTAAGTAGATGGAGGATGAGTGAGAAATCATAATTAATGGGTGCATTTGGTAATCTGAAGTCTGTCTCTGTGTTGTCACTGCTACAAGACAATTAGGGTACCATCTAGACATTTGCAAATACGATTTAAAGAGATTATTCGGTATCAACATACATACCAGGAAGTGTTTTAGAGAGATTTGCCAGCAAGAGATTTAAGTAGTCAGACAGCTCGGATACCTTGCTCATTCCTTGCAGTAATAGGGAGTTAAAAAGCAGAGCTGCAGTTCACTGTATAAGCAGGGAAGGATGTAGATGTGGGAGGGAAGACAGATAATCCACAATATTCTGTGTGGAGTCTGTAAACAGTTGCTCCTACAACACTGTGCACATCTGATGCTGCAGATCTTAATTTTTCTTCATCTGTGTGAGATTATTGTGTCTGCAGGGAAGGTAGCACACATCTGAAGAGCCTTACTACCTTTGTGCTGAGAGTGAATTATGTCTGGACACAGAAGATGACATAGAGAAAATGAGCCTTGAAAGAGTTTATACTTCATGCAAGGCTAGCTGCTGTTTTGTTCTTGGAGGCTGGTGGAGTGAAGGTGGGGACTCCTGGGGGAATTAGGAGCAGAAGGCCCTGTGTGACAGCATAGGTCAGGTTGCCTTTTAACTGGCTGCTGCCAAGGGCTCCTGTTAAGCTATACATCTACATGTACTGATGAACCTGTTGCCACAGTAACTGATTTATCAGTTTTCATTATTGGTGACAATTTTGCCTCATATTTTTATTTTTTAAGGGATTCCGTTATTTTAGCCCTTCAGCTGGGGATTTTAGGATCTTGAAGTAGGGTTCTACAACTGATGTTTTGGGAGAACTGTGGAGTGGTATCAGCTTGTAACAGAACAGGGACTGTCAGCAGTACGGGAAATGCTTGGTAATATTTTATCTTGTATGTCTTAGGTCTCTGGTTAAGCTGTTATTGTAGCCACAACTGGCTGCTGCAAGCCACTCTCCTGGAAATGGGGAAGTGGAAGTGGAGGCTGCATGGAGAAAGAGCTCTGGAATTACTCTCTGGAATTACTCCAGTGAGAGGCAGGTTAGAAGTGAGCCAGAGGGACCATGAGGCTGGAGGTCGAAGTGCAGGAGAGGAAAGAGGTGATGGGGTGGAGAAGGAAGGTGAGAGCCTCAGGGCAGAGGGGTCGTGTGCTAATGCCCCACACAAGAATGTCCTAGTTGGCTCACACAGCAGAAGTTCAGGCTACTTAAGAAGATTAAAGCTGACTTCCAAACCTGTGCCCCTGCTCTTAAATCTTTACCCTAGCTCCTAGGGGGACTTCTCTTCCTGGCTTCAAATAGCTAAATGTCACTTTTAATGCTGTTAGCAACAGCTCTTTTAAATGTCAAAGCATTTTCCTTTATTTGCTGAATTGACATCTTGACAACTCTGCTGATCTGGTAATAATTTTTAACCATTATATTACTTAATTTTGAACATCCTCTTAGCAGTAAAAGGTGAAGTAACTGGTCTTTAATGACTTTCTTGATACTTCATTACAGCAACACTACTCTTTTCACAGGCGAGCCCCATATCTCATAATTGACACTTAGATATAGCATGGACTGTATGGAGCCTGCCTTTGGACTGTCTCTGTTTTGAAGACTGAGCCTGTGATTGGTCATAACCAAATTGCAGACAATGCACTCCTGGGTGCCCAGAGTTATGCATGCATTGTGACATTGCTGAGCTGTATCCCAGTCTCTGTGGTGTAACACTCTGTGTAGAAAGCAAAGCTACAGTGGGGTGCTTTGAGCTAAGAAAACAGGGTTTCCTGAAATCAGAGAAGTACTGTTACTTTTTGCAATGAAGAAACTCCTCTCAAGAGTGGCTGGGTTTTGTGTTCAGATGTGGTTGACTGTCTGTGGATGCTGTGTGTAAGGAACTGGGTACCATACCCATTAGTAACAAACACAGTAAGGAAATGAGAAGAAAATCTCAGGGAGAGGGAGTGTGCAGTTGAGTGCATGCTTTATGCACCTACAGTATTTTACCTTCTGTGCTAGAGCTTAGATCTCTGCCACTGACAATCTTGTTTTTGCCTCTCTCCTCTCTGTTCAGCTTTCAGACTCGTATTGATGAGTGTGTCAAGCAAATGTCCGATATCCTCTATCAAGTGAAAGGGACAGGAAATGTCGCTGCTAATGCCAGAAACACAGTTGCACAAGATGCAGATAATGTCCTGAGGCCACTGATGGATTTCCTAGATGGAAAGTAAGCAAGTGTTTGAATATATGCTACCCATACAGTGCATCAGGTTGGGATCAGGATGGAGGAAAGAAAAATAGCTCCATGTTCCTGAATTACTCTTGAGATGACCAACCTCTGAATTCTCAGGAAGAATTAATTTTTTTTTTCACGTATCTGCTTCTCTCTCATACCATGGATTACCTTTGCAGCCTTCATTCAGTGCCAGAGCACACTCTCAGTTCTCCTTTCTCCCTCTGGCAATTACAGCAATCAGGAAAACACACTGCTGATCAGGTCGTGGGAAAGGCTGAAGTTCTACATTTAGTGGCTAAAAATTTTTTCCTACATAAATTTTATTACAGCCAGTTAGTAAATGTCTTGCAATCCATACTCACATAGCTGATACATGTACTACTCAGTATCCCAGTCATGTTAAGCATGTGTATTCTACTCCTACCTGGTGCTATTCTACTTAGAAAATAAGTTTCTAAACTGTGTGATCTACATAAGCTTGATCCATTGCTTTAATTAACTGTTGCCATTAACACCATGCAGCATGATTCAGCTGTATGGGGAGTTTTTGTGACTAACTGCACGTAATTCTCATCAGCTAAGCCTTGATCTACATGGAGAGATTTTAATCACTGTAGAAGTTAAACTTCTTGCTGATGCACAGCAGTTCCTTATTTTGAAAGAGGTGGCTGGCAACTTTCATACTAAATGCTGCAAGAGAGGTGATGCTTCAAAAGTTTAAAATATAGTTTCTTCTGTTGCTCCTTTTATTGCTTGTCCCATCTCTCTTTAGGTTCACCAGGCAATAAGTGACTCTCTGCAGCAATCATTGGCATCTGGCAGCCCTCTCATTTGAATGTTTTCCATGCATACCTTCACGAGTCCTGATAAACCACCTTCTTTGTATCACTGGGAACTTGGTACACTACAGGCTTGTCCACCTGTGGACCAAGTAATTTTGATCTTGATAATCTGAGCCTGGATTATTTTCTTTCCTCCTTTACAGAAGGAGAGTCTTTTTTTGATGCTTCCTGCATCCTACCCACATTGGTCTTGTCCCTGTTCAGTTTTGTTCATTTAGTGTCTTAACGAGGAAGAAGGGAAATCTGGGAGAAGATGTTGCATGATGTAGAAGAGTCAGGTATTGCCTGTGCAGTGCTGCTTGGCTGCAGAGTTCTAGTTTTTTAGCTCTCTCAGTGTGATCAGTAAATGCCAAAGTCCAACAATCAATTTGAAGAAGAATCTAACACTTCGTAGTCTTTTTGGTAGCCTGTACAACAATAAAGGAGGAATAAATAGAGAGATAAAATGGAACTTCTATATGTAAAAGAGAATAAACATATGACAGGTGATTGGTGGTGAATGCAATTGTAACAAAATACAAAGGAGTCTGAGAAATGCTTCAAGGTGTTAATAGAGGTGGAAGATTTAGAGACTTAAGCAGCTATCAGAAGCTGTGAAGAAACTTCTACACAGCAGTCTGGAAAGTATCAATTTCAGTATTAAACAAAAATCATTATAACAAATCCTTAAAGATTAAAAGCTATTATTCTGTATTTGTTGAGGGTTTTTTTCCCTGTATAAACCAAATATATCAGGAACCATTTTCTTAAAGGGAACAGTTCAATGGCACCCGCTTTTATTTGGACTATCCCCAACCACTGTAACTAAGTGATACCTTCTGTAATCCCCAGGTCAATAAATAGAAATGATTGGGATCAGAAGTGTTAAGAATCTATTTTGACCAAACATCTTTACTGCTAGAAGTCAAAGGGGGAAGACAGGCAGTTCTTTATGAAAAGGGAAGATTTTTACTCATAAAACAATTACAACACACTGCTTTGGATGGGGCTCTGATTCTTCCATGCACACTCTCTTTTTCCTTGTGAATTACATACTTTGATCTTACTCAGTTCTCGCTCTTTCCTTGCAGCCTGACACTGTTTGCGACTGTGTGTGAAAAGACAGTATTGAAACGGGTGCTGAAAGAGCTCTGGAGGGTGGTAATGAACACCATGGAGAAGCTGATTGTGCTGCCTCCTCTTACAGACCATACGGTAGAGCATTTTCTCCTTCCTTACTCATAACAGAAAGTTATTGCCTATATAACTCTTCTCCTTGACCTAATGAGTCATCTGTCCAGGTAAATTTGTCTGCGTGTAGCCTGCTCGAGGATGGAAAAATGTGTCTGTAACCTAGTAAAGTAAGAGAGGACCTCTATTTATAGTAGAGTTCCAAGGTACAAAGCACACTCTAGATGAAAAACAATTCAAAATTGACAATCCAGAAGGAGTTGCCATTAAATGTATCAGATTGCTCTAATTAGGGATTTGCAGCCCTTAAAAGAAAGCTGTGTATAAGGAATTACCAGGCAGTTAGTGTTGTCTTCATGGCATTAAATCAACACCTGTAAACACTTTTGTTTCATTATTGTCACCTGTTAGTCAGATGTCTCTCTGTATAGATGTGGTTAATTTAGATATGCTTCTTAATGACACCAGCCTCCCTCCATTTTACCACCCAGAAGGCTTTAACATCAGTAGGGGCTGGCATGAATCCTGTCTCTAGTGTTGGGAGCTGGAAGCATGTCCAGATAGTTTGCCTTCAAAGGCAATCTTTTATATAATTGTTCAGCTGTGTGGATGTGCTTGATGAATGTGTGTCATGAATGTAGTGATGTTTTTAACAATGGAAGATTAATCTCTTTCCCAATTTTGAGAAACCACAGAAATGGATTCAATGTCAGTCACACATGCCCAGCTGCGCTGGGGGATGACACTCAGTTGGAGGCAGTCTGAAGTTTGGGCTATAACCTCATTTTCTGGAGATGATCCAGAACTTCTTTCCATCTCTGTGTTCGAGTAAACTTGTGGTCTGTGGCTAGTCTATGCCAATTGTTGGTTTGTTGTTTTTTTTTCCCAGTAGTGCATAGAACAATAGTGTTTTTCATTATTCAGCTGATGCCTACATATTTAGAGTAGAATTCTTGGGATGCAGTATCTAGAGCTCTGCATTTTACACCATGTTTCTTGCTCTGTGAGTGAAGACTTTACCTATGGCCTTGATGATGAAAACTTTAAACAAAACTGCTGAGATGCTGTGTGCTCTCATACCTACTAAGCATAAAATTAGCAAAAGGTATGAATTTGCTAAAGACTGCTTGCTCTGAGCTTGAATTTGGAGTAATCATTTCTGCTTGCCTTTTTAATTTATAAAGGAGAAGGAATCCATCTAAATTTAAGAGGATGAATTTTCTTTCCCTCTGTTGAATTGATTTAGAAAAGGAGTCTTTGGGGACAGGTGCTGAAATCATAATGTAAGAGCAGGATTAACATGACCCTTTTAGAATGGATGCAATGAGATCAAGGGCCTTGGGGGGAATCAAGGAGAGGCTGCTTGGGCTTTATACTTGCTAGTTTTGAATTTTAAAGGCAAAGTAGGAGAGTGATTCAGTGCTTGTGTCATAAAGAAGGCACTAACTGTGATCAGGCAATTCTTCCAACCTAAGGGTTGTTGGAATAAGCCACTTTAAATTTTTTTTACAAGGAGTTTCTTGTTGCCATCACTTCAGTTTCAAACTCATAAGCTCTTTTTGTGTAATGAAGCACATCCTCAGCTTTCTGAGGTAATTCAAAATGTTTGTAGCTGGATTTTTAGCCATCTGATCAATTGTAACATAGTGAGGATGCTGAACTAGTCCAAACTGGAAAAGAGTCACTCTTTCAGAAAGGCAGTTGTAAACAATGCAATGATTAAAATGGCCTTGGCTGCAGTCCTTGAGCAGGGAACCTGTGGTGAGGCTAGATGGGCTACAGAGGCAAAGAGCTCCTTCCACTGTGCCCTGGGATGTAGCGATTTATTTTGTCACCACCAGGTTTTCACCATCCTAGTTGTGAAGGCTGGCAGGGCAAGGCAAGGCAAAACTCGGGGTTGGTGGTGTGGGCAGAAGCAGTACTTTCTCTTGGTGTTCTGCTTTGCTGCCACTCAGCCCTCATCTAATTTTGCTTTCTCTTAAAAGAAAGAGCATCCGTGTCAGAAGGAGCCCCAGGTACTGTAACTCTCTGTCCTCCCTGCCTTCAGCAATAGAAAGCCCTAGTGCTGTGTCTTGATGTTAGGAGAACCAGTGGATGAGGGTTTCCTTCCCAAAACTATCCTGCAGCCCTTAGCAAGAATGTGATATTCATGGCAGAGAAGAGTCCCTTTTGTGGAATGTTTTCTCTCCTTTCTGCAAAACTGCCAGAGGTGCAGAAGTGTTTTTGATGGTGGTTGTGAAAAGCATACTCAGGTAAAAGAGTGTCTCACTTGTCACTTGCACAGTCCCCCTGCCACTGCACAGTGCTTTAATGCCTGTTACTGATCTTTTCCACTTAAATTAGCTCAGGCTGTATTACACACGGACGAAAATCTGACCTCTGTTTTTCCTTTTGCTGCCACTTCTGGAAAGTTTTGCGTAGGGTGGGGCTCAGGTGAGAAAGCAGTCAGCTCCTGCCTTTGAAGGATGCAGTGGGGATTGGGGCAGTCTTACTGCCCCCCACTCTGATGATCTGAGCTTTCAGATGTTGCCAGATAATTTTCAGATGACTGGCTTCTACCTTTCTAAGCATTCACTGCTGGTAGGTTGTGAGATTTAATAGTGACGTGATCTCTGGTAACTCACCGAGCAGTTCATACCTCTCCAGTTTTAAGATCACCATTTAATTAAACACTCTCTGTCTTGGACGAGTGGATATGTAAACACAGCTCTCTGGGAATCCTTATTTGGGGGTTCATTGCGCAATGCTTGGGGATATTAACGGATTAGTTGTGGTTTTCTTTCTCCTTCACTGCTTAGGACAAAACTGTATCTCGTCAGCAGCAGCTAGTCAGGTCCATGAAGAGCTGTGTAATTTGCACACAGATTATTCCTCTGGAGTCTATTCTTTATATCACATGGTAAGATGCAGCCATTCATGTGAGACTCCATTTGTTCTTGCTCCTGCTGTGCTTTTTTTCTACTCATCAGACTTCTCTTCACTAAATGAGCCTGTAGTGCAGGATAAGAACAAAATTTTCTTTAAGCTGGGGACAGATTTTTACAAGTGATTTCCAAATTGGCTGTTTTTCAAGCTTGTCTGCAAGCTCCAGAGCTGTGCTGTGGTGGAGAAGAGTATGGCTTTAGGACATTTTCTGAAGTCTTTCTTAGCTTATGTTAGTTTAAATGAGTCCTCTTCCATGTGCTAGCTAGGAGTGAAAAAGTCCAAGGCTGCCTCTCTGATGAGAAGAAACAGCTTTCTTATCCTTGAATGAAATGATGTTCTGTGAATTGCACATGTGCCGAGATCTCTGCCAATGGGTAACTGTTTTTCCTTTTTCATCCCCACTTTCAAGCTTATTTTCTCAATATTTCATACGATGTAACAGCTAAAAAGTAGTCTCCACTTTTAGTGAATGGTAATAAACAGTGCTTGATGAGGAAGTTTTAAAAAATGAACTTAAATGCTGCTAACAAATTATCAGTTCTCATTGTTTTTGAGTGTAGGAAGTAAAAAGTCTAGGAAAGGAATGTACAAAACCAGGTGAAACTTCCTTGAATTGCTATGTCTCAGAAAAATAAGCCTGAGTAGTAATACATCTTCCAAAAAAGGACTGGAATTCAAAGGACTTCCTGTAGGCTTTTGGATCCTAACTTTGTCAACTGAGCAGTAGAACAGTTAATCTGTGAGAATTTGAGCCTTTTGGAATAGAAATCCATGCAGTTCTGTTGGCTTCTAGCAATTAGGCTTGAGTCACCTGATGATCCTTTTCTGAATGTTTTCGCTGAGGGGAAAAAAGTCAGGCCATTAACAAGGAATTTAAATTGATGTTGTAGACTACAGGTGTCTTTCTTGTTTTGAAAAAGTTTAGGAAGCTAAAACTAATTTCATGGGAAGAGCCAGGAAAACCAGCACTAAGGTCTAATCCCTTTCCAGCTACATATACTGTAGAGCTAGGCAGAAAGAGTTCATAATATGGACTTCATTTTTCCTCATCTTCCCTCCTTGATGGTTTAATCAATTCCATCATGGGCAGCTTTTCACAGAACTACCTCATACTTAAGTTTAGTTGTTTCCATTCCCTAGAGGTGCACCTGGAATAAGTGCTATCTCTAGAGCTTTGTAATTTGTTTTCCATAAATAAGTAACTTTTTTTGAGGAGATGTAGCATCTTCTTTACAAGAATGCCATTTGGCAGAGGAATGAGCTGTCCAAATTTTCATTAGATGTTACCAGCATTGATGAAAAACTCAATGGAATAGTAAAATATCATATCCTTGCAAGACATACTGACAGAGATTGGCACTCATTGATGAGGATTTTCTTAGTGGGCAAGAGGAGTAGTTATCTGAGTGACTTTGTTCCTTGAAGCATATAAAGTCACTGGGTATTGCTCAGTGTTACCAACCTGCTCTCTTTAGAAGCCTGTGGCAGGGTAAGGTAGTTAATGCTGTTCAAATTTATATTAAAAAAAAAAAAGTGTCCAGTGAAGGTTGAAAACACTGGATCAAGAAATGCTAATGTTGATGTGTTTTGAGACCGCTCACTTGAATTTTTAAAAATTGAGGTAATTAAACAGTTGCTTCTTTTTCCTGCGTGATCAACAGGAGTGAAAACTTGAACTTTTAAGACCCATAATTCAAACATGCCTCATGACCAGTCATACAGAAGAGCAGGCACATCTGTTGGATAGCAGAGCACTGGCTGAAGCCATGTCCCTTGGTGGATTATTTGCTGTGGTCCACAGTGAAATCTGTTGCTCCTGGTGCACAGTCATGTTGAGCTTCAGTCGCTGGAAATACAAAGAATGTAGTACTCTTCCTGTTCAGAGAGTTGTAATCTAGTACTGCCTGTTAGATACTGGCAGCAAGTGAAGGTCCCATTCTCATTTCAGAAGCTTTCCTTTATGGATACATTGTTTTTGCCTGCACTTTCTTTCCCCCCCAAGAGCTGTGAATTAATCGGTTATTGAGAGCTTCTGTTTAGCTGCTTGAGGAACAGCGAGGGCTAGCTGATGGTTATGGATAGAAGAAATCAGGAAGTTGTCTCTGATTTCAGGTCACAAAGTCTTTCAGCTTGGAGAAATTCCCAAAGCTGGCAAAACTAAGAAAAAATTATCTAAAAATTCACTTTTGGACTGCTACTGCAATGGGCAGAGGTTGTCCAGTGTCTCTAAAGAGGATCTTAGTCTTTTTACAGCTGTAAATGTTTTCCCAGCTTTCCTTTTGTAAAGGGGTACCTACTACTTCTAGAAACAGGCATAAAGACTGATGTTAGCTTTAATCCTAGAAACAAAATAATTATTTTAGCAATGATTCTTGCTGTAGAACCCAGTTCCCAGAGTCTGCTCTGCTAGTGCGTGGATGGGGTAGTTCCTGCCCCACACAGTATTGACTTGAAAGGCAACAAATAAATACCAAAGAAGGCAGCGAAGAAAACAGACTGGCATAGGCACAGGAAAAGTGCAGTAAAATAATTCTGGTTTTACATCTTCCTCTGTTGCAGTTTGAGGGGGGGTTTCAGGGTGGGAGGTGGTCATGGCAGTTGTGGTTAATTAAGCAGGAGGGTCAAACAGTGTTGAGAAGAGGAAGGGTAGTAGGGGAGAGGGAAGCATGGCTGTGGAAAGGAGAAATGGTTTTACTGGACACTTTTGGAGCAACGTGTTCCTCATGAAGCCAGCAGTCCCCAAAGAAGTTGAGCTTCATCTTCTCCCGAGTGTTGTCCTGAGCAAAAAATCCTATGGGAAAGTGCCACCCACCAATGTCTGCCCTTGGAAGCTTGTCTCAGGCATTCAGCTGGGACATTCCCCAGGCACTTCTCACCTGATACCTGGGGTGACGTTTACATGTACTTTTCATGCTAGTCTCTAACGACTGCATAAGTGAGGAGAGCCAAAGATCACCTTTGAGAGGGCAGCTAGGGGTCACCCATAGCTGTAGCTTGGTTCTTAAAGCCCAAATCTAACTTGCTTAAGAGGGCTTAAGTGGAGGGCAAAGTTTCATGGTATGAAAGATGCACAATTCATAAGCCAGAATGGCAGTATGCTGGGGTTTTATTCCAAGTGGAGTAATAGGCAATTGTGACTTTTTTGAAGAAAAGGTAAATAATAGATGAAGGAAAAGGAGCAAAGTGGAAGAAAATTAATTCCAGCACACCCCATAAAGCATCTCTGGGAGGAGAGATTGGAAAATGGTGTTTGGTTTTGTCTTTTTCCTTAAACTTTGGGCTTAACTCCCCAGGCAAAAAGAATATTACACAACAGAGAAATGGTGTGGTGGGCAAAAGGAAAGATATCTTTGTTATAACCATTGCAGAGAAAGTGTGTAAAAATCCACTATACTAGAGTCTAAGTGACTTGAAGCAAGATTTCCCATAATTGGGATTTGTTTCTTTTTTTTGTTCCTTCATTGGTGATACACTGTCAATAAGCCGTAGTGGGGGAAAAAAGCCATTGGCAAAGCTTTTCACATGAAAGGTGATGCTGTATTCACTGGGCTTTGCCAATCTCTCACCCAAAACCAGCTCAGATCCAGTTTCTGATCTGATGTGTGCTTGACCCCACCCTGCTGATAGGGCCTTACTTCCATAGAGAGTTTGTCATCAATTGTGTGATCTTTTGCTTTGGCTGGTCTTACACTGTCTTCATGCGTATTTAGATTTTTAAATCTAAAGGAGAACTTGGGGATGGAGCCAGTGCACTGCCATCACCCCCAGGGTGTACAATCCTTTTGAAGGTGCATCCTGTTTAAATGGGTGGCTGCTGTAAGCAAGAATGGGCCAGTTAGCAGTAGATTGTTCTCTGAAATAGCTCTTGATGTTGTATCCACAGAAATGCCAGGTTTTATAGTAGGCAATACACTGGCATGGGATCAAGTTGCTGAGACTGGCCTGGGGCTACTTATCTTAAGTTCTAGCTGTGAACTGACTTGACTGGCTCAAAGTAAAAACATGCAAAGCTTGTTTATAATCTTTATTCCCCCTCTGCTTTGTTTTCTAACTTCTTGCAATCATAGGGCGCACAGTTGATTTTCAGTGCTGCAAAGGAACTGGGACACTTGTCAAAGTTGAAGGTATTGTTCTGCATGGCTTGTGTTAATGTTTGTGTGTGTAGGCTTGGAAGTGTAGTAGTGCATAGCGTGTCTTGTGCTTCCAGTGGTTTGTTGCTTAATGCAGTTGTGGAGAAATGCTTTAAAATGCATTAAATGTGCTTTTAAATGCATTCTGCTGACGTAAGTATTGTGTTTAAAATAGCTGTTAAACTTGTTGTGAGTTTAATCATCAAAATACTTTCTCTCCTCTGTAGACACAGTGATCAGTTTGCTTTATCAAGTCTCAATGAAAAAAACAGAGATCTCAATATCTCGCCAGTTCCTCTGTATTCCCACGTATAAAAGAGCATCCCTTATGTGATCCTGATAATGAAATATTGGTAGCAAAGATGCTTGTGCTGGCTATTGATGAATTATATGAGCTGTTACAAGAGTAACTGCTGCATATGGAAGAGAGCCTGTATCTGTAAATTCCTTCTGCGTGGGCTCTCTTTACAGGCAGGCTGGCATTTAGCGTGGAGGCTATGTTGATGTGTTTTGACAGTGCATGACATGAGCATTACTAAGTGCACGACACCTCATCAGAAGCCAATCGAGCATTAATTCACTGGTCATGACGGGAACGGTATGAAAGTAGTGACGCCTTGCGACGTTCAAATTGCCACTATGTTGTGGCCTGAGCTGTGCTGCAAACTGGGGATTGTCCCAGTCTGAAGCCTCCCAGTGCACAAATTGTGCTGCAAGGAAGATGGAGCTGAAGTATCAGAGCATGATCAGGGAAATGTTCCCGCAGCAAAGGGCATTCTTTTAAGTGTCTGCTACAATTTCAAATCCCATTTGTCTTTTCCCATACTTTTTATTTTTTGTTTTGCACACTTATTACAGCTGCCTTTATGTGGTTGTCTATTTCCCTTGCCCAGCAGACACATTTTACATACACACGTTCACAAGCCAGGACAGGACACAATTTAAGATAGTGCTTCTTAGCAATCCTAGGAAGTGGTCTGGACATGCAGGTGTGTCATTAGATGTGTGTTGAGGCTGTTACATAGCAGTTAGCAGTGACATAACATAAACCCTCAAGCGTGGCTGCACAGGGGAACATCTGTCACTTGTGCTGGTGGACAGCCCCATGCACTCTCACAGCCAGGCTGGCCTCTTTGGTGATGTGGTGGTTTCTGAAGATTGCACAACCTCCACTGTTTGCTGCACTTAAAATGCTCCTTGTTGTTTCCATGTGAGAAACAGGGAGAGAGGAGCTTTGTAGCCAGTCTGGGAGAGTGGGAGCTGGATTACAGCCTCCAAATGTGGCTCCTTTTTCCTGTGAGTATCCCTTTCCCCTGTCAAAAACAGCAGTAAGTAGCCAGCACCTGGAGGAAGAGAAGCCCTCCTTGCCTTGTACTTGCACTCCTGGTGTCAAAAGGGGAGAGCTCTGAATTTGCTCCATTTCTGCTCCCCAGTGACAAGGATAAGTTTGTGTTGCAGTCGCAAGTTCCGGTGGCCGCCTGCATTTTCAGGCAGTCGGTGATATTCACTGTTATCTTTTATTTCCTCTGTATTTTCTCTGTAGTGGAATTTTTTAACCATATACAAGGTGTCTTTCACCAGGAATGACTTGTAAGCTTTGTCCATGACTTGTAAGCTTTGCCCATTTCCGTTCACCCTGATCAGATGAAGGCCATCCCGCAGCAGCAGCCTGTCTTCAGTTCAGTTACTGTCAAAGCTTAAATTTGCTAACTCTGGACTGCATTTTTAAAAATGCATGCCATCACACAAATCAGGCAAGCCCAGGTGTGAGTTCAGGCCTTTATTTGCACGTCCACGTGCAGGACTACAGCAGCACAAGTACATGGGGTTTCACATGTGGTCAGAGTGCTGTACATGAGTGTGAAAACACTCAAACACCTGAATTCTGGAGACCTTTGCTTCAAACAGATGGTGTTCACAACACTGCATCCAAAAATATTCAGAAGACTAAAGGTGCTGCAAGAATGTGAATTGTTTGGGTCTGTGTAAGCATTGTGGATATACTTTTTTGTTGTCCTTCTGTTTTTTGGGGCACAAAAAAGCTAACAGGGAAGACTTCAGTAAATGGCTGCTCAGAGCCTCTTGCCTGTGAATTTTACTGTTCCACTAAAAGCCTGGGGAAATTATGGGATGGATTTTAAGCTTTATTGGTCTTACACAGAACAGAGGGAACAGAGCCCTAGTGAATCAGATAACTCAGCTGCAAACTGAGACTGACAGACCTGACAAATACGGGCTCTCATCCTGATGATGAGTTGATTTCACAGTGTGTTTTAAAATGCTCAGAAAACCAACCATGAAACTGGCACCTTGGTGCCACATATCTGTCTCCCATTTATTATCAGACTACTTTGCTTAATAGCCAGCAGATGGAGTAGGGAACAGCAGCCCTTCCTCCCTTTATGCAGCCCCAGGGTAACCAGCCAAGGTCTGTCCGCAGAGATACACAAGGATGAGAATGAGAGACCAGGAAAATACCACATTTTTATTATTATTTCTTCTGCTGTAAGTTTTGTCATTATTTGGTATAAATATCTGTGGCTTGTTCCTGGCTAGCAATCTGGGAAGTGCAAGGGAGCACTCTGAGCAGTCCTTTATATAGGAAAAGTGTGGGATTTGCAGAGGGCAGGTATGCAGGGGAATGACAGTTGTGGGCTCCTCTTGTGTAGGTGCAAGCATTACCAGTCCAGGCACTGGGTTATTTTTACATAAAGTGTTGAAGTAAAAAGCACTGGGAAGTTCTCTTAGAAAGCAGTGACATGATGTTGCTGTGCAGTGACTGCATGGGCACCAGTGAGGTGACTGCTCAGAGAGGGGCTAAAGGAGCTTTTTAGATGTTTAAGAGAAAAATCCTGACCACATGGTTTCTGTCACAGTGTGGGGAATCTGGCAGACAGCCCTAGGAAGTAATTTCAACAAACATGAAAGTCACTCTGCCTTGTGGACATAGCTACCTTGACTAAATTGCCCTGTCCCATTAGCATGGCCTACTTCTCTGGCTGATTGTGCACTTACTCTGACTGCCAGGAAGAGAAAAAAAATATTGTTTTACCCTCTGTGTACTGAGGTGCAAAGCCACTTCGTCTTCAATTGCATTACTCATTCAATTGCTCATGAAGATAAAGGAGAGCTGTTACTCCCCGAGGACAGCTTGTCACAGCAGAAGATACTTTGCAGCTTACAGAGTACTGCATACAGCTTTGCAGACCAGGAGTTCAGGCATGTCTCAAGAAAGAGCTCAAGAAAGGACGGTGCAAACTTGTCTGAGGTGCTGCTGACTTGAGAGGCATGTTCTGTACTAGTTAATGCAGCACTGTGCAGATGTGAGAGCTGTATCACAGAATCATAGAATCACAGAATGGTGAAGGTTGGAAGGGACTTAGAGATCATCAGATTCCAACCTCCCTGCCATGAGCAGGGACACCGCACACTAGACCAGGCTGCACAAGCCTCATCCAACCTGGCCTTGAATACATACAAGCAGGGGGCAGCCACACCTTCCCTGGGCAACCTGTTCCAGCTCCTTACTGCCCTCATGGTGAAGAATTTCTCCCTGATGTCCAACCTAAATCTCCCCTCTTTCAGTTTAAAACCACTACCCCTTGTCCTATCAATGCCCTCTCTGGTGAAAAGCCCCTCCCCAGCTTTCCTGAACCCCCTTCAGGTACTGGAAGGTGCTCTAAGGTCTCCCTGGAGCCTTCTCTTCTTCAGGCTGAACAGCCCCAACTCTCTCAGCCTGTCTTCATAGCAGAGGTGCTCCAGCCCTCTGATCATCTTCATGGCCTCCTCTGGACATCGTTGGGAAGTGTGGCAGTGCCTGGCACTGCACCTGAGTGCTGTGAGCCCTGTCTCCATCAGGCAGGAGATGGGTCATGGTGGATAATGAGTGGGAACAGCACCAGATGATTTGAAGTCACCAGGCTGCAAGATCACCAGGAGGCTTTACAAGGGTGAAATGCACATATGATGCCACACAGCAGGCATGCTTTATTTGAAGGCAATTTAGAAGTGTCTCCTGCAAAGCATCTCTTGTCAGAGGCTATGACACATTTAAGCTTGAGATAAGTAGCCTTTGCCTGATTTGGCTGCATCTTCTCCGTTAATGCTTCAGCACCCAGGCTGCAGCCAGCTGGCCTGATCTTCCAGCAGCTCAAACAGTTTGAATTTGTGTTTGTGCAAAGCTTTCAGTTACTGAAATATGCTGGTTTTTCCTAAGACTTAGACTTAGCATCAGGGAGGAAGAGCTTAGTTTAATACCAAAGGATGACACATCCTTGTAGTCAGGCAGGAGTCTAATAGAGATGTGCTCCACTGCAGTAAAAGGAATCTCTTCCCAAGGGCTTCCTGGCTCTTTGCTATTAGAGATGGTGAGTCTTAATGGGAGCAACTTACTCTTTTAGCAAAGGTATTTTCTAAACTGTGTTGCTAGGTTTTTTTTGTTCTTTCCTCCACACCAGCAACACGATGAATGACTGACCTTTGTAGATGGAAGAACTGAAAAAAAAATTCACAACCAGTCTCAAACTTTGCCCAATATCTGATTCTCAGAATTCCATTTTTTGGCTGGTATTTTGAGAGTTTTGTTATGGCTGCTTTATGATGACAGGGGTAGCAAGCAGACTCCTATTTGAGTTTTCTGAGAGACAAGCTGTGATTTTTAATTGCCTCTTACCTCTGTCCTGTTCCTTTTGTTATTTCTGTCTTCTGTGCCTGCAAGAAAGAAAGTGGGTTTATTTTCAACTTAAGCTCTAATAAATGACTCAGAGAGACTACATTAAGTGTTCCTTAAACAGCTGAATTAATGCTATGGCCATGTAGACACAGCATGTATCCAGAGAATGAAGTGATACTGGGGACTCCTTTTCCTGTAGTCTCTGACAGCATACTGATGTCAAATATAATGGTTGTTTGCAGGATCATATGGTGAGAGAAGAAACTAGGAATCTCACTCCAAAGCAGTGTGCTGTTTTGGATCTGGCACTGGATACTATCAAAGTAAGTGAGTCCATTTCTGTCTCTGTCATCCCATTGCTCCATCCCCAAATACAGTGGGAGGACAAGTGTGTGTCTCAGTTCAGGATGTGTTGCTGCTGTTACAGTGATGATTGCACTGAGTGATGCTGCCATGTGTGTAAACCTGAGCAGGCTCAGGTGACTGACATGTGCTGAGAGCCAGCATGTTTATATTTAAGTCCTGTGAGCAGTTGGTATCAGTTGGTCTAAGAGCTGGTTTCCAGAACAGAAGCTGTTTTCTGAATTTTTCCAGCTCTTTCCCATCTGCACACACAATAGCTTGTAAATGTTGTTTGCTAGTTGCAATTCTTCCTCAGTATTTTTCCTCTCTGTTTTCACTCTTAGCAATATTTCCATGCTGGTGGGAATGGTCTGAAGAAAACCTTCTTGGAGAAGAGTCCAGACCTGCAGTCACTTCGATATGCTCTCTCTCTGTACACTCAGACCACAGACACTCTTATAAAAACCTTTGTCCAGACTCAGACAGCTCAGGGTAAGACTTCTGTATTGTTGGCAAAGTTGAATGGAGCCATCTACTCTGTTGGTAATTGCCCTGACTTGTACTGCCAGTTTGTAGAGTGTTTTTGCCAGAAACATTTCTCAAAATGTGACAGTTCAAAGCTTTTGAAACTGGGAAGGAAGGAAGGAAGGAAGGAAGGAAGGAAGGAAGGAAGGAAGGAAGGAAGGAAGGAAGGAAGGAA
>NW_009954187.1:128789-205755 GCF_000747805.2 Chaetura pelagica | reverse complement strand
GGAAGGAAGGAGGGAAGGAAGGAGGGAAGGAAGGAGGGAAGGAAGGAAGGAAGGAAGGAAGGAAGGAAGGAAGGAAGGAAGGAAGGAAGGAAGGAAGGAAGGAAGGAAGGAAGGAAGGAAGGAAGGAAGGAAGGAAGGAAGGAAGGAAGGGGCTCAGTAACTACATTTTGAGAGAGCAGAAACATCTGAAATGCAAGTCTTGGGGTGTTTGCAGTATTTATTTATTTTTTCCCCCGTGCAATCCTCTTTTAACAATCACATTTCATGAATTAAAGGGGGTAGATGATTAAAAGAAGTTGCATTTAAGTTATTATACTGAAACATACATGGTGGTGAGAGATACCATTTCAGGAAGATGCCACACAGAAACTAGTGGGTGCCTGTGTCACAGGCCAGCTGCCAGCAGCCCCTGTAGGTCTGACTAAGGCTGTCTGGCAACACGTGGTGAATCATGCAGCTACATGCTGCCTGTAAAGGGAAAGGTCTCTTGGGAGAGTAACAAAAGCCCTGTTTTCTCTGCAGCCAGTACAAGATACGTGGGAGCTAGATTATTGCAAATCACCACAACATATTAGTAAGCTGCTGGAGTGCATCACTGAAGTTCTTTGGTAGCTCTCTGGGAAGGCATGTTAGTGGTGCTATTTAATTGATTTGGAAGGGGTAAACAGTTAATTATCTCTATCTTTCATTGATTTCATGTAAACATCTCCAGATTGTTGTACAGACTAATTTAGTCTATAGTCAGGAACCTTCACTGTCTGACTACTAATTTCAGGAAGAGGGGACAGATGCTATTAATGTTAGGTCAAAACCGAAACTGGTGTTCTGAGTTTTCAGGGTGTTTAAATACAAGCCTTGGCATTGGGCTACTGCAGCAGAAGTAATTAATTAAAAGTTGAATTTAGTTTTTGTGGACTGAACTAAATCTGTATCCCAGCAGAGCAATGATGACATCCAGTGGCCAGATAGGTCAAAGACTGCTATATCCACAAGGGATTCTGGGAACTTGGCTGTTGAGTCATACAAACAGTTTTTAACCAGGAATTTGTGTGTGCAGTGTTTTTTCAGTCTTCACTCTTCTATGGCAGATGTTTCCCATTATATGTCCAGACCATGAACTGGAGCTAGTTTTTTATGTGGATCCTATTTATATTGTTGTGATGAGCCAAGATAGAAGGATGTTTGCAGGACTGCTGTACTGCACTCCATGTCAGGAGTGTTTAAAATTAGAGGAAGAAGGTGCTCCACTGAAGTTGCAGCTTCATGCAATGTATAATTTGACCGTAAAACTCCACTACAAGTGAGAGTTTAACAGATACAAAAAGAGGGTTGAACATAATCTGAGAGTCAGAGGATTTTGCAAGTTGTCACAGAAGTATGTGTGTTGGGCTTGGGGTGTTGTTTTTTTTTTAAAGAAGCTTAGAAAGAATTATGCTCTAGTTTTAGGACATAAGATGCACTTTTTAGGAGGTTATAGATTGTATCTCATAGCTGACTGATTACCAGAACCCTGACTGATGTTTCCCTTTGCATAAGCCAAACTTCCCACAAGGAAGGGGAAGCATGCAGAACTATTTAAATGCTTCTCTTACGTCACTGTTTAATGGTTGCATCTTGCAGTTTGTGAGGCATCTATTGCCCTTGCTTTCTTACTGAGCAGGCTTCTCTAGCACTATGCAGATAAATGTTTGATCTGCAAAGTTGGATCAGGGCTTGGAGTTGAGTTATGCCAGCAGAAATTCTGTTCTTGTTTTGACCCAGACAGTCCCTTACTCGCAGGCAGCCCATGTTCTCCAGAGCCTGTCTTGGTGCAGGTCTAAGAGGGTATTTTATCTATTCAGAGCTAGAATATTTGTCTTGTATTTGTTTAAGTGACACTGCTAATTGGATTGTAATTCACACTCCTCTCTCTTTATCCTGCTTGCTTCTTGCCTTTTGAATTCATGTCTCAGTGCATGATGGGAAAGGTATTAGGTTTACGGCTAATGAGGATGTTCTTCCTGATAAGGGTATGTTCAAGACTAATGTTGTTACCATAACAACATTAGCCAGCTGCCTTGCTTTTGAAGTCATCTTGCCCATGCTCAGAAACCTTTTCCAGAGACCCATTCCCTGTAGCTCCCTGTAGAAGTGAACTTTCACTCAATGCTTGCATCCCACAAGCAGAGCTGTGGGTTGTGCAGTGTAGAAGTCTGTCACCTGCCCGAGAGCCTATCCCCAAGCCTGAGATTTTCTTCATGGGATGTGAAAGCTGTCGCCAAAATGAACTGTTTTTTGAGAGATGCTACAGACTTGTTCTCCTATGCTTGACCATGGGCTGTGTATTGCTGTTTCAAGTCTTAGGCTTGCATGTGTATGGTCTGCTGAGATGGGCTACTGAAATACATGGTGATGTCTGATATGCACTCAAGGCTGTGGCTGAGCCTGAAACAGCTGGCTTGAAGTGGGGTAACTAAAAGTCGGGGTGCTCCAGAGAACCCTAAATAATCCTGTGCTGTTTCATCTCTCAATTTATTTTCTGCTATCCAAAATCCTGTTATCTTAGGTGAAATACACCTCTTACACATTTGCATGAGCTCAGTTCTGCAGTTTCACCTTCCAGCATCACACCACCAGTAAGACTTCTGTGTCAAGATTTAAATCTGCTTATCACTAAATGTGCAAGTATGTGGATATACACAATTGTACATGATCAGATATCTCTCACTGGCTATCTACAAACTGCTTTATTATCTCTCAGCATTTCAGTTAATAGAACAAGATTTTTTGTATGAAAGGACACAATTGAAGGTAGGAAAAAACCCTGCACTTAATTTTGTCTCCCTGAAAAGTAATGAGATAATTCTGCTGTCATTCATGTGAAGAATTACTGTCTCCTTTACAACCTATTAATTATACTAAGAATAGTAAAATTAAGATCTTCGTGTTTTGCATTTGATGTTTTGGCAGATGTGGCCTGATGAAGTTGAAATATACTGTTGGTAGTCTTGTCTGTTCACATGGAAAATTCCAACAATATAAGTGACAAACCTGCACCATCAGATGGGTCAGGTCAATAATTAAACGTAAGAATTTTAAAGCTCTGTGCTTATATGCAGAAAGGAAGGAACACTGCCCTTCTACAAGTGGAGAAACAGTACATTCAAGATCATGTACAAATGTTACAGTCTAGAGGCTGTTTATTGTACTCAGGACAAGAATGGGAATCTAACCTAAAATAATAATCTTAGGTTCTGTTATGTTTGCTCAGGTACTTTTCCTTGTATATTAATGTGACTGTCACTACCTGCAGTTCTTTGCCAGGTAATTGCTCAGATTGGCTTTCAACTGCTTGGATTTAAATGAGTGGTTTTGATGCCTTCAGACTGTTCTTGATAAAATTGACATATTAGATCTACCTAACCAAAATGTTTGTTTAATGATATCTTTCCTTATCTTGAGCTTCAAAAGCAACATTTTTTTCACTTAGTAATGTGTCTTAGCCTCAAAAATTACAAAATAACACTGCTGTTTGTAGGTACTCAATTACCCTGTAGGTATGCCAATTACAACAGCATTG
Organism: Chaetura pelagica; assembly: GCF_000747805.2. Lineage (NCBI taxonomy): Eukaryota > Metazoa > Chordata > Aves > Apodiformes > Apodidae > Chaetura > Chaetura pelagica. The sequence goes on along the minus strand of NW_009954187.1, from coordinate 202,196 downwards.
CTAATTGTCAACCTGAGATCAGACACTTATCACAGAGAAAGTAAAATCCAATCTCACTATCATATCAAAGACTTAATTTTCATTTTGCAAAGCATCCTTTTTCTGTAATTTACATGACATCTTGACTTTCCTACCCAGAAAAATGTCATTTCTACATATTGCATGAGAATTACAATTAAAAGTTAAAAAGTTGAAAACATCATGATATAATTTTAAGGTTTATGAGACCTTCTCCCTGTTACAATATGTGGTCTTTTCCTCTGTGAAGCTCCATCTTGTTTTTTCCATGGCTAATTGATTAAGGGAAATAAGTATGCAAGTTGTGAGTGCTTCTCTCTTCATTGTTGGTGCTCAGCAGCCAAGGGATTTTCATTACCCTCCAAAGCAAATCAGACAGTCAGGATGGCAACTTTTATCTGATATACAACATGGAAAAAGGTTCTTGGAGGGTGAGACTGCACGATGACTCAGTGCAAATCACTAACATCTTTGTCTTTTTCTTCCCCTAAACTCCCTCTCTGGTGTGTTTTTTTGTTTTGTTGGGTTTTTTTGTCCTCCCTTCTTCCCTGAGGGGACAGGAATGCTGATTCCCACCACTGGAATGCCTGCATGTGCACACAATAGCTTGGCAGGAATCTCTGAAAGATCTTTGCTCTCTGTGAGGGTCAGTTGTCAAGCCTTTGGTCTCTCAAATTGTTTTAAAGCTCTTACTAGTTTTCTCAACAGGGTGTGATCTTTATGGTGGAGAGCAAAAAAACATTAGTGTTTATGTGTGTTGGGCATGCAATCCTGATGTTAATTTTGCTTTAATGTTACACATCGATGTTGACTAGCTGGTTATGTTGAAAGTGCTATTGTCTTGCTGAGGCTATAAACCCAAAGGTGGGTGCTAATGACAATAATCTGTGTGTGCATGGGGGATGTCAATTCTCTTCCAACAGGCTCTGGTGTGGATGATCCCGTGGGTGAAGTGTCCATACAGATCGACCTCTATACCCACCCAGGGACTGGTGAGCACAAGGTCACAGTGAAAGGTATGGCAAAGCACGTGCTGCTGCTTAGGCTCTGTCACTGTGTCGAGGCAAATCTCCAGTTGCCAGTCATTATATTTCTGTGTTAGCTCATGTGATCTGAATCCAGAGCTGTTGTCTCAGTTTCACATCAGGAACATGTAGAGCAATGGCAGATGAGCTTGTCCAGTCTGGCCGGTGACATGGTAATGTACAGTCCTGTTGTTTTTTTGACAATGATGCACAAAGCAAACAAAAACTAGCTGATGGCTCTAACCAGGTGCCCCAGTTTAGCCTGTGCTGCAGAGCAGAGGGCAGCAGGAGAGGGTGGTGGTGTGAAATTGCTCAGTGGTAACAGAGGTCACAGAGCCAGTAGGAGCTCAGAGGTTCCTCTCCCCCATCCTGAAGGCTGTGTTGGTCCCTGAAGAGCTGCTCTGAAAATAACCAAAGCAGTGATTCATCTCAGACTTCCTCTTCCTCCTTCGTCTCCTTTGCTTGAATACAACATATTTAACGACTTTAATTTCCTCCAAAGATTTATAGGAACAGCTCTTCAGGCCTCTCCTCTCCTAGCTAAATCTACAATGCAATGGAAAAAGATTATTTTCAGAGCTATTTCCTGTGCTTCAGTCTGCTCCCTGCAGTGACCTGAGAGAATATGAGAATTAGAGAGCTAGTAACTCTGGGTTCTGGAACCACCAACAGCTTATGGGCTTTGTCTTACCTGCAGTCTCATTTTCTTTTTCAACAGAGACCTTAATACTGTCCCCTCAAATGCCCCTATGATTTTCTCATCCTGTACATGACGTAGGGTTAAGCAATGAACCGTCAGGACAGCCTGCCCAGAGCTACATGAATGTTTGCCTTTTTGGACTAATTTATTGACTATGCATATGACAAAAGCTAAGTGCTGTCCCAAGCATTAAATTCCCTTTACAGAATGTAAACTAAAGCAAAAGAGGTTATCTTTGCATTATAAAAAAAGTCCTGCTCATGCGTGTCGTGTCGGGACATTCACATGTTTTGAGTTGGACTTTGTCCTCTGGAATACAATGGAGGCAGATCAGAACAAGAGGCATGGGAACAAATGAGTATTTACTGTAAACCAGGTTGTGACTCTCCTTTCCAGTTGTGGCAGCCAATGATCTGAAGTGGCAAACATCCGGCATGTTCCGTCCCTTTGTGGAGATCACCATGATTGGGCCCCATCAGAGTGACAAGAAGAGGAAGTTCACAACCAAGTCAAAGAGCAACAACTGGGCTCCCAAATACAATGAAACCTTTCACTTGTAAGTGTGAAAAACAGCCTGGGGTTCTGACATGTCAAGTGCAGATGGAGGACAGACAGGGTTTCTGCTGAGGGCCCAAAACAGTACTTTAAGCAGTAGCTTGGCCAAATGTCTGCTGCCTTGGCAGGAAAAGCTAAATTATGAGAGGTTTTGCTGTGGGTGGGATGCTGAGGTCTGTTCTATACCAGCAGTGTCCTTTGGCTACCTTCTGAAATGTCTTGTTTGTCCTATCGATGTATTTTACTGTACTCCATCATTTTAATGAACTGTGTGTCTTTTACTGGTAGAGTTGAGACTAAAAGTTCATTATGTATATCTAGTTCTTTTAGTTGTAATGTGAGTTCTTATCCCAATTGGACTTGTGGGATGTGCTTTCTGAACCTGTTTCCTCGGAACTGGTAGTAAGTTGCTCTGCTAAAATTGCTGTCTTTCTCAACAGCAAGTATTGATCTCTTCTTATTTGCGTTTCATTCTTACAAGGGCATCTTCATTCTTGGAAGGCTTAACAAAGGGAGCTACAGACTAGTGCTCACTGAGATTTACAGTAAGAATCAGAGAAGAAAAGATGACCAGCAAAAGACTGAACATCTTGGGGGAGAGGGACTGTCCATACAATTTTTCTTTGATGTGTAGAAAGACAGCTTTCCTCTGAACAAAGAGATTTTGACCACCCTTTTTTTTTTTTCATTTTAGAAAGATCAGAAGGGTTTGAGATATTTTTTTTATTAGCTTTTGCTTTAATGGAAGGCTCTGCATCTTTAACAAAGACTTCATCTAATTAAAATAGTAATTACTGAAATTGATCAACCTTAACAGAAGCAGAAACATTTAACATTGAGTTGAAAATCTATTAGCATAGCTTTGATCATCTCCACTCCTCTCATTTCACAGTTTAACACACGTGCATGCAAAGGCAACTTGGTAAGGGTGGTTAGTTTTTTCTTTTCAAATATGAAGGTTGTCTGTACCTGCTGTAAATCAGCCAGAAATGCTTATATGCATTTTATTTCTCCCTCTCTGCCCAGAGTTTTCTGTAGAGAGTTTTCTGTGGCTTCTCAAAGCCCTCTGGTCAGCTGCTGACACCTTTATTTTGCAGAGGAATTTGTGCATTCTGAGAAACTTGTCTGTGTTTTTCAGCATTCTGGGGAATGAAGATGGCCCTGATGCCTACGAGCTTCAAGTCTGTGTGAAGGATTACTGCTTTGCTCGGGAGGACCGGGTGCTGGGGATAGCAGTAATGCAGCTCAGAGACATAGCAGACAAAGGCAGCTGTGCTTGCTGGTGCCCCCTGGGGCGCAGGATTCACATGGATGAGACTGGACTTACAGTCCTGAGGATTCTCTCTCAAAGAACCAATGATGAAGTTGCCAGAGAATTTGTGAAACTGAAATCGGAGTCCCGCTCCACAGAGGAGGGTACCTGAGCTAAGCTGAGCTGTGTAATGTTTCCTTTTCTCTTCTGCCTTGTGCCAATATGTGCAAGTGTTCAACAATTCTCTTTTATTAATTACAAAAGGTTTTTTTCATGTTGTCTTTGTCAGCTCCGATAGCGCACGCGTGCTGTACAGGAAACAAATCCATCAATCTGATGTGAATTATTTATTTTTTAGTAGCTGGGTAAGACACTATAGAGAATGAGACAATCTCTTCTTATTTAAGATGCAAATTCTCCTTTGTGTGTATAAATAATTTTATATTGGAGGCTGGGTATGCTGGGTTTTGTTGATATGCAGCACTGTGATCTTATCCTCTGAAGTTGGCAGATGTTGAAAAGGTTCTACATAATCACGCTACAATACAAACACACAACTGTGTGGAAATTGGGAGAAGAATAATGATTTGGGGGTTTGGCAAAGCACAGTTATCTCTCACTGAATCTGTGTACTGTAAGAGCTGCCAGGGGATGTTCTGGCACAGATTATAAAAATGTCCCAACGTGATACGCAGACTCCTCGATGTCTGCTTGAAAGAGAAGTTTTGGGTTGTTCCCAAGGGGCATACCAAGTCAGTGTATGACCACAGATGTGCTGCCCTGAGCATGGGGGAGACCAGGGGGACAAATGCAGAGGTGCTGAAGGTCTCATAGCCAGAAGCTGCAGAGGCAACACCCCAGGAGCAGACTGTAGCTGCTGTAATTAGAGGGTGTGCCTTGGGTAGTATAAACCCCTGCTTGCTGCTGGGAATCCTATATCACCAAGGGGATGCTGTCAGCTGCTGAGCTCCCCAGGTCACACTTTGGTTACTGTGACCGACACGGTGAGGAAGGGAACAATGTTAGAGCCACGACAGGTGCTGTGGATGCTATGTGCTTTCTCCACTTCAATATTCTTCTGTTAGTTTTTTGACATAGGATTGGATAATTTGACACTTGTAGGCTTTCTGTAGCATTTTGTTACCCTGGAGAGTAGCTGAGACAGTTTCTCACTTTGAACCCAGAAGTGGTGACTGGCTGGGGAGAGAGCAAAAACGAAGCTCTCCCCTCTGCAAGCACTCAGTCTGGAGTGCTGGTCACAAGGCAGCAGGTCCCTTCAGTTCTGACCTTGAAGCCACTGCTGGCCATGCTGCAGTTGATCCATCCTGATTGTCATTAATGATACCATAGAAAATATTTTTGCACTGTCTTAAATAAGCATCCTGGTTTGGTTTTCTTGCAAAATGAAACACTGGCCTGAGCACAATGACTGCAGGGAGGTCAGAATTTCTGACTGAAAACTTGTAGGCAGGAGGGTCTGGGGTAGTGATTGCACTTGAGGTATGGTTGTTGGAGGCTTTTTATCATTTTGGGGATTCTTTGCTATTTCCAGTTGCCCTCGTGCTCTGGAAACTGCAGCTGGAACAAGCCAGTCCTTGCCCATAAAGTACTGTAATACTGTCAATAAATTCAAGGACTGCATATTGAGTGACTTTTTTTTTCTATTTTCTGACACTTGTATAGCTCTAAGATACAACTCCTGTATTTCACAGGCCTGCTTGTAGACTCCTGAAATGGCACATCTGCTTTGTTCTTGTCCATGGTGTGTTGTAGTAACGCTCTTCAAAACTCCACGCTTATGTCATGATTTTGAATCATTGTACGTGCCATTGTTATGAGAACTGTTAGTACAGTCTTTAATAAACTCTTTTAGCAGCATCTGAAGTTGTCTTTGGAAGTGTAACTGTGATGGGGTTTGCTAAGTCACATGGGGCAGAATCACTACTGCATCGTTGCCAATTACTCTTGTTCGGTATGTAGATACTTCTTTGGTGCTGTAGATTCCCAGCAAGGCGTATGAAGCAGGTAATTCCCCCCTTCTCCATGGGGCCTCCATCTTTGACATCTTTCCCTGAAGTTCTTGGCTTCTGGTAACACACTGAGACATCACAGAAAAGCACAGAGAATAACATGCTTCCTTTTCCTCTCCTGTCTGGCCATTTTCTTTGTCCTTAGGTAGACTCCTGAAGGTGCTGAATGGAATGACTCAGGCAGGCAGTAGGATACTTTACAGATAATAGGTGAAGAAAAATAATTATGTACCAAACTTGATTGTTAGCTTTCAGTCTGATACAAGCATTAATACTCTGTTGATGGTATTGACAAGAGAAGAGAGAATAAGCCTTCTTGATGTCAAGTTAACTACTCCCCATCCTAATTTTCTGGGGATGCTGCCAGTTCCAGCCACAAGCTCAAATAACTCAGAAACTCATATTTCATTATAATGTCGGTCTCTGAATTTTTGTGATGCAGGATGCATTTTTTTCCTTGGGTAATATATGCTCAGCAATGTGAGTAGTTTGTCTGAAAGTCCAGCTTGGGGCTATATTTCTGTTTCTGGCTTCATCAGGGAGAAGTTACAGAGTTTGGTAGCAAATCCCACATGATGTTTTATTTAAAGCATGACTTCAAAGCCCCACTTCTGTACTGGGTTAGGTGCTACACAGGTTTCTAACCCATCAGTGTGCTCCTTTGTCACCCTTTCAGTGAGCACTGCGTGGAGCGGAACCAAGAAAGAGCTATTCAAAGGGAAAATGCTGTCTGTAGCCACTGAAAGAGGCCTGGACAGGGCAAGTTACTAACAAAGCCAGGAACTCAAAGCTCCCAAAATATTACTTATACACCAGTCTAGTGCTTCTCCTGTGAACCAAATTTGTGAACTTTTTAGTCTTAGAACCTGTTTCCTTGAGCATTGCTTTGCAATATGTTTGTCTAAAACTGCCCATCTTGGCTCATTTTTTGGGTTTACACTCATTGTGACACTTTCAGATTTTCTTCCCTGCCTGAAAAATAATGCAGACTTGATCTACAAAGATGCAGACTTCTTTTTATGCCTATGAAACATGACTGTGTTGTGCACATGGCTCTCTTCACTCTTTCTGAACACTCCTCGTAATGACAGCTGGATATAGGCTACACACTGTGGATATCAAATATATGTACAACAATATAAAAAAAATAAATATAATGCATATTTTATAAATATACACACATACAAATATATATGGTGGTGAAAACAGCTATCCTGTGTTGGAAAAGGCTGCTCCAAGAACGCCATGGCAAAGATGAGAAGCAGCAGGGAGTGGTAAGTTGCCTGCTGGAGTGGAGTGACACTGACTTCAGGTGAGAGAGGAGCTGGGTGCTGGAGGCAGGCAGGTGAGTTTTGCTGATGGTCTGAGTGTCCTTGCCTGGGGGCTTTCTGCTGGCTCTCCTGGAACAGGAGAGTTCTTTGACACCAAGACACCATCTTCTGCAAATCCTGCTTACAAGAGCTTACTTACAAGCAGCTGTCCAGAGAAGTGTAAGAACAAAATAAACTAACAATGCTTCCTTCTGATGTATTTTATGGTGCTGGTAATTTTTAACTTGAGTGATGTTCCTGACTCGGTGATTTCTCTTTAGTAAGTCCTAGGCTCTCCTTCTGTCCTGCTTTGAGTTCCTGAAAAGGAGTTAACATGGATTTACAAGTTGTTATATGAAGACCTATGTTGTTTCTGTGTCGAACGTGCCTCCAACTAGTTTGGTGCCCTCCTTTCCTCTGTTCAGAAAGATGCTGAAGTGCTGCTCCTACCTGCCCTTACCTGCACAATGGAGATCCTGTACATCTCTATCATACCCCACCCTACTCGTTGCTTTTTGAGATTGCAGGGGTTTTTTTTTTATTTCCTTATTTCATGTATTTTTTTGTTATTCTAATTTTATTTAATTTTTATTCTTTTATTATTTATTCCATTAACCTGAATCTTGGGTAAGCTTCGCCATTTTTTGTACCTTTTCCATTGATATGGATAACTTAGGACCAGAAATATGAGGACCAGAACAGCATCCAGCATTCAAACTGTGGCCCAGCTTCCAGGAGGAAGCCTTCTGAACATAGAAGTTTGCTCCTAATCTTAAGACCAATAGTCAGTAGTCCAAAAAAGATTGTAGGCTGCTGGCAGAAGATAGTGGCAGGCTGCTGGGAGGAGAAGGGAGCAGGCACACCGCCGGACTTTCCAGGTGCCAGAAACACCTTTTATAGGAAGCCAAACAGGGAAGCTCAAGAGGTTGCTGTAGCTTGGAAACTCAGTGAAGACCTGAGAGAGAATGAAGTCACCCTGCTGAGATTCAGCAGATGTTAGAGAACTGTTACAATGACTTTTGTTTCTACCCTTTTTTTGAGAAGGTGAGATAATTTTCTAAGAATAGAGAGAAAGAAAGAAAGCCTGTATGAATTTAACAGGCTTCCTGATCTTTGGGAAATTCCCTTCTAAAGCTGTGGCCAATGTGGGGGTCAAAATGAGTAGAGGGACTTGAAGCAGGACTTGAAGGGATGATGTGTGCTTGTGAGAACATGATGGGGATAAAAGTGCCTTATGGGAAATGATGTTGTGTTTCTGGGTGTGTGATGGGAGAAAGCAGAGACCCAAGGGCAGAGGTGGGGGGGGCAGTTCATCAGTGTTCCTGGAAGAGATGAGCAAGTTGAAGGATAGAGACAAGGCAGGTGGGAGAATGGGAGTGTTTGGAGAGTGACTGGGACAGACTAAGCAGCTGGCACTTGAGGCATGGGATTCAGTTTCCCTGTTTCTGGTCAGCAGCAGGGAGGGAGGAGACAGCATAGTGGCAGCAGAGGAGGTCAGGCTGCTCGTGGGATTTCCTCCAGACATGTCATCTTCCTCCTTTTCTTATTTAACACTCTCATTTCCTCTCTTCTAGCGAAAACTGGACATAGGCCTGTGAACATGGGCAGTACAGCTAATGAGGCTGGTGATATCTCCCAGCACTTGGTGCAACATACACTGTGGGTCAGAGCCCTTATTAGGGGTAATCCTTCAAACTCCTCTCTTAAGCCATATATGTGGACATTGGAGGATTTTTTTTTTCAGTACCTCAGCTGTCTTAATACTTTATCTTCTCAGTTGCCACCTGTGATTTATGGCCAACCTAGAAATACTTAATCTTGCACCAAAGTGTTGTTTCTAATGAAGAAGTCTCTTTAGTAGCTCATGATGCCTGGATAACAATGCCAGCTCCACCAGACTTTGTTCTGCTAAACTGGACAAGGGCTTGGTTTCTGCTCATAAGAGGAGTTCTCCAATTCCAGGCACCTGTGCATAGTTTCTTTGCACTTGCTCTATCTGCAGCCCTTCTAGCACCACTTTTCCTTAGCTTTAAGAACAACTTCTCATTATCAGTCCCTACTCCCAAGTCACCTCAGAAGCAAAGGAACCAGCTTACAGAAATATACACCTCTTGACAGGTTAGAGCTGGGAAGTAATTTAGCAGAGCCAGGGTCAAGTTGGTCCTGCACTCTCTGCATTTGTCAAACCCATATTGCCTCCTGTGTCACTTTCCATCTTTCCTTTTATTATTCTTCAAGACTTTTAAAACTTCATATGCTGTTCAGGTCAGCCTAACAAGTTGGAAGTCACTTGTGTATGTGATATATTTTGCATGTTATTCTCCAGTCACATAACCACCACTTTCACAGATGAACAGACCCCTGCTTCCATGTGCCCAGCTCCACATATCAGTGTTATCAGAAACACTGTGTGGAATTGATCCTTCCCCAGGGGAACAGAGGGTCTTGAGCCCCTGAATTTTTAGTGACCATAGTGCAGTATTTTCTCTTTCCCAGTTTTCAGTCCATGACTTTCCCTGTGGCCAATCCCTCTGAGGCCAAGTTCTTTTGTATGTTTGTTTTTGTCCACCTGTCCTTGGACCTGCCTGTCCTTGACCACCTTCTGCCTGAAAATGAGCATATGACAGAAGCGATTTCAGGGTCTCCAGGGCCATGAAACAGGGTTTAGACTCAGAAGAGTCCCCAGTAACATTGCGCTGCTCCACCTCTGACCAGAATGCCAAGGAAATTCTCCAGCATTGTGTCAGCAACTCAAAATTTGGAGGAAACATGCTGAGCTACAAGGACAGAGCAAGACAGAACCACAGCTCTGCAACCATCTTAGCAAATTCCTCACTCCTAAATGTGTCCAAGTCAAGCACAGCTGGAAGAGCAGGCAGGTCAACTGCATCTCTCTAATCCCAGATGCCAGTAACACTGTCAGTCTGACCTGGGGACCTCCATACCCACAGTCCTGAGCTGAGCAAGAGGAAGATTGAGAGATGCTTGAGTGGATCTCTTAGTATCTTTTGTGCAATGCAAAATACACTGAGAATTAGAGCAGTCATGCATTGGGAAAGAAGTTGCTGACAGACTAGAGATGACAGGCAAAACTCTGGAAGTGCAGCATTAGTTAATTCAGTACCGTGTACTATGCTCTGATGAATAATGTAAACATAATGAAAGTTAAAGGAGTATCAGATAAGATTCTGAATACTTGGAGACTAAAGCTTTTCTCAGAGATGCTGATCTCACCCTCTGGCTCTCAGGGTAATGGCAGGTGGGCAGAGCTCATCACAAACTGTGTCAAAGAATTCTTCCAGCCCAGTAATAATTTCACCTCAAGACCAAAGCACCAGCTTCAAATTCTGCCTCAACAAAGTAGGTAGCACTCAGTGCTCTCAATCTGTGTGCCTCAGAGAACCTGTATATTTTCTCTGTTCCCTTGGCAAGATTAATTCAGATGAACCAGTTTTTCTTTATCTTTGCTTGATTTTCAATACATGTGAGGTTTTCTTGTTGTTATTTCAGAAACTAAAAGATCCTTTATTTATCCTGGCATTTAAACTGTAAATAAATATTCACCAGATAGTAGAGCATTTATGAGTTGCTCTTTTTAGTATTTTCAGTGCTTATTGGAAGCAAACTCAGAATAGCATCTCCTTTTATCATCTTTGTGACTATGTGGTGACCAAACCTGTCAGTTGTCACATCTGGTCATGCCATTATTAACAGCAGCTGTTCTCCAATTGCTGAGATGCTAGTTTCCTGTAATGACAACTGTCAGCCAAAAGAATTTCCTTTTATTGGCTATAATTCAGGTAATGTGAGAATATCAACCCTGTGAACCAGCCTTTGGGGAGGTATTTTTAAGTTATGTGAGTTCTTGAAACAGAAGTGCCCTTGCAGTTCTTGCTGGGCTTCTTTGTCCTTTTTTTTTTTTTTTTTTTTTTCCCCCTCTTTATCATCCCTTGAGATGCTTGTTCTCAAGACTCCCTCTTGTTACCCATTGGTGTTTGGCAAACTGAGGGACATAAACCATGTCTGTCAGCACCTTCAGAAGCAACAAATATGATTTACTGTGATTTACCTCCTTCCTAATCACCAGTAGAGGAACACAAAAGTGTATCACTTCAGCATCTGTAAGAGGTGATGAAGTCAAAAAGCCTCCTTTAATTAAAGTTCTTACTAAACATAGTCAGCTTATCCTTCTCTTGAGAACAGCAGCTTGTCAGGCTGCAGATCCTTATTTGGAATTATTTTTCTGCTCCTGGAGTCTAGCCTAGGTCAGGTCAGCTGTTTCATTGAAGGAGGAAGTTTCTTGAGGATAACCATCACAGATGCAATAAACACACACAATAGTGACCAAGGTTTTCTCTGAAAGCTTGGCAGTAGCCATAGTTTATTCCCTGTGTGGGAGGGAAGAGGGAGTGGGGGTGGTGAGTTTGAAGACACGAATATCCTCTGTGTTCCAGGGAAGCTTCTTGATCAGTTTTGAAACATTTTTCAACAAAACCACCCACCCTCTCAGAGGTATCCTCAACCCCCCACATGCTGCATATGTGGAGTCTTTGGGGCATTTTCTTCCTTGTCCATTTTCTCTCTGTTAGAAGCAACAAAACAGGAGACCACTGTCAGTGCTGGATGTGCTGCTATGATATTACAGCTGATTTCTCCAATCCAGCCTTCCTCTCGTCTGATAATGCTAAATGAGCAATCCCTTTTCTGCAGGGGGAGCTTGTAGTCCAGTCTAGACATTGGAAGTAGAAAAAACAACTGGAAGAACACCTGGTTTGTTCAGCTGGGGTCCAGATTAACTAAACTCCTGCCTTTAGTCCCTGAATGATGGAGGTGCAAGAGCTTCAGGCACCTGGCCAGTGCTGCATGCTATCAAATCCATTCTCTGCAAGTGCCAAGTTATGAAGGGAATGAAAGCAAATGCTGTAATGGAGAAAGTTTTGCTTCACAGATTTGTAGGGTAGTGATTTTTTTTTTTTCCTCTGTGGGAGAACTCGAAAAAGGGGAAACACAGAGTCTCAGAATCATAGAATGGTTTGGGTTGGAAGGGACCTTAAAGGTCACCTTGTCCACACCCCCCTGCATGGGCAAGGATTAAAGTAATGAAGGTGACAACCCCAGCATTACAAGCCAAACCTCTTCCACTGGATGATTCACAAACTCACACATGAAACCTGGTTTCTGTAATTTCAATTCTCTGTTTCCAGCATTGAGAAAACTTGCAGGATTCACCTGATCTACCTGGAGTAACCATAGCAATCAGGAATTATGCCCAAAGCTGAAAACAGTTAGCTAATATTTGTGAGGTTTGACCCAAAGGGAGATAGAGGAGGGAGATAAGAAGGGAATGTGGCTTGAAAGTATCCCATTTGCCATTTTCTTTGCGTGTTGTGGGATGGTGAAATAGGAGATAAAAAAACATGTTTTGCTCCTTGGCATTGCTACTGTTCATATCCACTGTCTGTCTGGTGCCATCCCCAAACCAGTAAGAGCTCACCCTTGGCAGCAGCTCACGTCTGCTCTGCAGAGCACTGTTCCTACAACACGGTGAGCATCAGTAAACCAAGTGCTAATGTTGCAGCCAATTTTGTCCATACTGTGGGTTTCATCTGAGTCATGCAATGTAGCTTTAAAAGATTGACAGAAAAGCGTGACTTGGCAGAAAGCATCACCAACATCAATTTTACAAGCAACCCTCTCAAGCTATAAAGAGTCATGAACTTCTGTGACAGAAGAACCCACTGGTTCTTTCATGGTTTGCCACCATACCATCTGCCCAGTTCCCTACAGACATTCTCAGCCTTTTATTATGCTCCACCACAGAAATGATGGCTGCAGTATGTGTAATAATCCATAGAATTAGAGCCAGGGAAGGACCAGTACTGCATTGCCCAAGCCATAGTGCATCACCCAGGTAGCTGCATGGAGCTCAGAGGCTTTGGACCTGTCTGCCACCTCTCCCAGAAAGGTAGTCTTAATCTTGCTGCTAAAACACCAAGAAACAGACCTCAGCTGCTGGTGTTTTGCTCTGTTGGATAATGGTTTGGAAATGTTTAGCTTCTGAACACTCTTTTGTTTGGTTTGAGGCTTCCAGGCACTGTTTTTTGCTTTTACACACTTGTGACAGGAGGTCAGGTATTCAAAGCAAGACAAGATGAGAAGTTTGGGGTTGTCTACCTGCAGGTTTACCAGAAAGGCATAAGTTGCTGAAATGAACCCACACAGAGCCAGTCACCTTGCAGCTAGGTCCAGAACAAAGAAATGCCAGATAACAAATCATTACTGGGTCACATGCTTCAGTACTTCTAAAGTCTCCTGAAAGAATCAGGCATTATTGCCCCCTCTCCATCCTTCTGAACAGCTGGTTAGAAATAAGTTTAAACTAAATGCATCTATTTCATTCTTCCATCTCTCCCAAGAAGCACCAGAGTTTGATCTAGACTCTCCCTCATGGGTTATGGGTAGTACAAAGCTTCTCCTTAAATGTCTGTTTGTTAAGTCTTGCTTAAATCAGGGAATCACAGGATGGTTTGGATTGGTAGGACGTTAAAGATCATCTAGTTCAAACCACTCTGCATGGGCAGGGACACCTCCCACCAGACCAGGTTGCTCCAAGCCCCATCCAACCTGTTCTTTGGATGGGAGGGGGCAGCCACAGCTTCTCTGGGCAACCTGGGCCAGTGTCTCACTGTTCTTACAGGAAAAAAATTATTCCTAATATCTAATCCAAATCTACTCTATTCCAGTTTAAAATAATTCCTGCTCATCCTATCACTCCATTCCCTTGTTGAAAGTCCCTCCCAGATTTCCTGTAACCCCTTCAGGCACTGGAAGGTGCTCTAAGGTCTCCCTGGAGCCTTCTCTTCTCCAGGCTGAACAACCACAACTCTCTCAGCCTGTCTCCAGAGCAGAGAGGGCTCTTCATAGCTCTCCCCTGGACTGCAGTAACTCCATGTGCTTCTTACACTGGGGGCTCAAGAACTGGGCACAGCACTGCAGGAGGAGGTCTCACAAAAGCAGAGGCAGGAAAGTTGCTCCAATATGGCACAATGAAACCATTATAATGAATTTGAAACTAAGGCTCATGAGATGTGATGAAAATGATGAGAAACCAGCTTGACCTAAGAAAAATGTTTTACATGGGACAGTAGAGCCTTACTGCCTACACAAGGTCATAGATAAAATAGCATTAAGGTTGGAGAATGACTCAAACTTTGGTTAATCATTCCATTGGGCAAGCTGGCTTTTCTGCCTCTTCAGGAATGCATGCAAAGGTGGCTGTGCAATCGCAGCACGTGCTGGCTCTTGGGCACTAAATCATCCACCCAAACTGAAGGTGTAATTGGAAGGGCAGCTGAGCACACCAGGGTCCCAGCCATCCCCTTAGTGTGCAGACTGATGGGCATGGAAGACCCCATCTTCCAGCCACTGCTCAGATCAATGGCTTTGCCCAAGCTATCCCTGCAGCCAGCTGGAGTGTGCCTATTGAGAAACAGCCTTAGTCAATTTCCCTTTCCCGGCAGAAAGCAGGGCATGACAGCCGGTGGTGAGAGATTGCATATCAGGGTGAGCCCCAGCCATGTAGGGACTTGCTGGCAGCCATGGTTTATGCTTGGAAACTTGGAAAGGCTCCCGAGTCACCAGGTTAGGTTTAACCTTTGGGAAGTGGCTGCTGCAATTAAATTAGAGAGGGGGAATCCAAGCTCCCAAAACACTGTCCATGCTTTCCCAACATCTAAAAATCCTGTCCGTGGGGTTGCAGGAGAGTACTGGGTTCACCAGTCTGGCCTACTGCTTCAGTGAGCTGCTTCAAACAAGTGGAGTACATGTATGCTTGTGTAAGGGTTTGAAGCGGAGGCAAATATATCTGATGGGTTGTATTTCACACTCCAGTTCCTGCAAGGAAAGCCAATGCCTCTTGTGAGTGTGTTTCTCCTTGGGTAAAATTCATAGAAGTTTAGCACAGAGTCTGTCCCAAGGAAACATCAAATCTTCTAGGGCTGACAGCATCCAGAGGCAGCGCAGAGGGAAACTGGAGCAGCAAATATAAAATAATTTCCTCTCTCCTTTGAAGTCTTGCAGATGCAGTGCTGAATCCAGCCCTCTCAGAAAGCACAGCGGCTCGCTGGGCTCTAAGTGGAAGTGCACTGGGGCTCCTTCAGAAATCATTTCCAGCTTCTGTGAGCAGAGAGTGGTGAGAGATCAAAGCCTGAGGTAAGTAGGGCACCTATTATACTGAGCCTTTCTCTCTTCTGGAGAGGAGATGGGAGATAGCAGGAAGTGTGATGATTTTGCAAAAAGTTTATTTCGGTGGCTGGGGGATGTCACAGGCATCTTCACAGCAGTTTTGAATTTGCATCTCTCAACATCTGATGTCCCCAGTGTGCAAGCAACATGCTCAGGCACTCCAAAAGCATATTGAGAAAAGGGGAAGTTAAGCTAACAGGATATCATCCTTGTTTAACTTATTCTCCTATGATTTTAAATGACACTCGTGGGTGTCACTGTTGAAATTATTTCTCTTGTTCTTATTTGTTAGATGCCACTTTAAAAAAAAGTCTAAATATGATTGCTGAGGAAAATGGAAGATTTGGGTATGTCTGTGATGTTGTCTTTCCTGTCTACTGTGAGGACAGTGTGAGTTAACTATTCACATGCTCAGAAGAACATGGAAAAGTGCTAAAAATCATAGAAATATATTCCTGCCTAATTTCCTCTCTCCCCCCCCCAAACCTCAGGTGCATCTTGGGACACACCAAACAATGACAAACCAAAATCTGTGTAACATCGAACCATTCCTGGGGCAAAACTGTGGACCTGAGCAGTCCAGGTGTGACCTGGATGCTCATGCTGCTGCTTCCTTCCTATGGCAAGAGGCAACTGATGAATGTCTCCTAGGTAAATTGGTTCCAGGGAGAGCCATGCTGTGAGAAGGGGATGTGCTGGGGGGTCCTTCAAGGAGCAACTTCTGAAAATGGGAACTGGATCATCCAGAGATGATATGAACCCCAGATGGGGCTTTGAGCAGTGGGATATCCTCTCATCCCCTGGGCACTGCAGATTGGTTTTGCTAGGGAACCTTGGCCCTGACTGCCTAATGCTGCAGGCTGGAGATTTCCTGGCCTGGAAAATTAAAAAACCCAGGACAATCCTTGTCTGGCACTTAGTACTGTAACTCCATTTCTGACTTATGCTGGGACGGACGATGTCCCTTAATATTTTGTTCAACGGGGGAACTGGGTCTTGTGTGCTTTGTTTTGCCTCACGTGCTGAGCGAGTATTTTAACATTGATCCTTTATTAAAAATATATCAGTCATTATGTCTCTGGAGATCCTTTCCCAGAATTTCTCCTCTGCTAGAATGGGTATTGATGTATCTGAGTCTGCTTTTGTGGGAGAATATAACTCCTTTTTGCACTGTTTTGCTCTTAATCATTCTTATTGTAATTAATGTGCTATGTTCAGTGAAAGTATTCTGTGACATTTTAGAGCTTGTTGAGTAATTCAAGATGGGCAGTGCTAGCCAGAGGTCACTGATCAGTTGCAGTAATGTTTTAAACATTTCCACCTGTGGGAGTTTGTGTGTGTTAAGCAACTGTAAGTTTATTAAGTGTTTTGTCATATTTTACTTGTTTGCACAGAGCTAGGTGTGTAAGGTGGAATTCTAATTTATGGTGCTGATGTAAGTTCAAAATCCTGTAATGTTCATGTAACTATGGATTATGTTAATGGTGTTAACTTCAATCACCAAAAAAGTGAGCTGAACCTGAGCAGAAGGATTGCACAAGCCCTGACATGCCTCTAATGACATGAGCTCAGAACACGCCATTCATGCCTACCTGGGGATGAGTTTTACCTTCATCAGGACCAGATTTTATTCTGTTACTGTTCTTTAGCTGATATTTTATAAAGAAGTCTCTCCAGCCTTTTAATGTTCTTTTCTTTTAATATTCTCTACATTTAACTGCTAATAAGATAGTTTGGATGGCCAAAAGATTTCTCTTTGGGTATTCTGCCATGACTGAAACTTCTACATTTCTTCAGAAGCCTCAGAAATTGTTGCTTTGAAGGTGAAGTCTCTGGTATTCTGACAAAACACTGGGAAACAAAGAGTTTTCACAGCAGCCAAAGGGAAGCAGGTGCATTGATCTTCCTGAAATTCACTGGAAGGTGACAAAATGGGAACTTTGGTCAGGAGCTCCCATATCAGTGGTGGAACACAATGATTACAGCACCATGTGCTGCTTTTACACTCAGACTGTGACAATCTTTCTTTACTTACACATCTTATTTTTAATTTTCCATCATGGTGCAAGCACCAGGGAGTCTGTTTGTGCAACAAATGTCTGACATGCCTTAGGACAAATCACACCAGAACTAACACAGCAGGGAAGGCTGTCAGAACCCTGATCAGAAACAACAACCCCTTTTCTACAGAGCTGTCCCTCCCTAGGGTCTTGTGCTATTCCTTCGAAAGTTTTGGAGTGAAAGGCTGTTTATAGCCTCATTATAGGGTGTTTAGCATTAAGTGTCAGGAAGCATCTGCTGGCACATTTCTCAGTAGGAGACTTCTAAATTCTGCAAGTGAGTTTGGGTTGCTGTCATGAATATACATGGGAGTTCCCTCCAGGGATTTAGATCATGTCTTTGAAGGCAAGTTAAAGCTGCCTTGTTGCAGACACACTTTGTTAAACAGGGTCTATAAATGGTCAAGCTGAACATTCAACAGTGGGCCTTCTCATCTTCCCTTATTGCACTAACACCCACTCTCTGGCCCATATTCTAGGCAACACTGGGGTACTTTTTTTGCTGGTATTATTGCCATGTGTGAGGGCACTTCCATGAGACACTGGCTTCAGCCACAACACTGGCCTAAGGAGTTAACCTCTGCTGGGCTCTCACATCACAGGTCATTGTACCACAGGTCGTGACAAAGCAAGTTTTATGAGACCCTGAAAAATGTGAACAAATACCCTTTTTTTTTTTTCCACTTTTTTTTTTTTTCCTTGCTTTTTATTTCTTTTTTTCCCAAATCAGCTCCAAGACTGAGGATGGGGTCAAACTGGAGCTTCTGAATGTGGATTTTCTGTTGAAGCCCATGTCTCATGAAGCCGAACGGATGGTTTGCAGCATCAAATCTTCTGAATTCAAGGACATGAACTGAGAAGACATGGGGCAGTGGATTAAAACTTGAAGAGGGGAGATTTGGATAATATATTAGGAAGAAATTATTCATTATGAGGGTGGTGAGACACTGGCACAGGTTGCCCAGGGAAGCTGTGGAAGGCCCATCCCTGGAAGTGTTCAAAGCCAGGTTGGGTGGGGATCTGAGAAACCTGACCTTGTGGGAGGTGTCCCTGCCCATGCAGGCAGGGTTGGATTTAGATGATCTTTAAAATCTCTTCCAACCCGAAGCAGTCTGTGATTCTATGATTCTATTATAACTGTTCTGTTTGCAGAAAGATTTGTGTCAAACAGGTCTGAGCTGAGGTGTTCTTAACTCAAAGTGCTTATTTCTCTTCACACCCAACCTGTACATGTTCTCAGACATTCAGTTATGTACAGCTGGTAGCCTGTATGTTGTCTGTGGTCTGCATGGCAAGCCCTAGAAAATGAAGTAGGGCTAATCATTGTCCAAAATGTTGTGTGAAATTGTGTGGCTGATGGTTGTTTGGATGGTTGCAGGAGAACCAAACCCCAGTAACTTCACCCATAAGTGTCATGCTAAACTGTCTTACTCCAGGATGATTTATGTGCTTATTGCTGGAGTGGGGGGGGTGGAAAAAAAAAAAAAAGAGAAATAATGAGAGATTCCTCCATTTTCTTGCCTCTTTCCAAACATATTATGGCTATAGAAGGAAGCTGCAACATGGCAGGATATTTCTAAAGCAGAAAGTGGCGATGAAGAAACACACACAGTAGCTGTGTACAAGCAGACTCTGAGTTCACAGAAGATGAGGAAAATAGGTTATTTATCCTACCCATAGTCTAGAAGCTGGAGACAATTAGAAGATGGGGGAGATGGGAAACACTCCCCAGTACATTGTATTTTCTAAAGGGGACAACTTTTGAAATAACTCTTCTGAAAGGAATCTTCTGGGAAAGATGTGAGCAGCATTAAGAGAAGAGAGAGAATCATAGAATCAGAATAGTTTGGGTGAGAAGACACCTTTAAAGCTCATCTGGGCAAACTCCCCTGCCATGGGTGGGGACGCCTTCTGGTAGATGAGGTTGCTTATGCCCCATCCAGCCTGGTCTGCAGTGTTTCCAGGGATGGGACACCTACCACCTTACTGAACAACCTCTTCCATTGTTTCACCACCCTCATAATAAAAAATGTCTTCCTTATATCTAGTCTAGTTCTAACCTCTTTTAGTTTAAAGCCATCACCCTTGTCCTATCACAACAGGTCCTACTAAAAAGTCTGCCCCCAGCTCTCTTACAAGCCCCCTTCAAGCACTGAATGGCTACAATAATGTTGCCTCAGACTCTGCTGCTCTCCAGACTGAACAAACCCAGCTTTCTCAGTTTGTCCTCACTTGTGTTGCTGACCACCAACAGGTCCAGTAACACACCTCCTCTGGTAGGGATGTCTATTACCTGGCCTAAGACATTATTCTCAATGCAATCCAGAAGTCTCCTTGGTGGCCTGCAGCTTGCCGTACTATTTTTCCAGCAGATGTTGGGGTGGTCGAAGTTCCTCAGCAGGACAAGAGTCTGAGATCGTGATGCCTCCTGTAGCTGAAGCCTGAAGGCTTCATCAATAGGCTCCCCTTCATTGGGCAGCCTATAATAGACACCAACCACAAGATTGCCTTTGTTCCCTCGGTCTCTAATTGCAAACAGCAACCAATGGGCAGCTCTTGAAAAACAACTTTCCATTAGGCAGGACCATGTCTTTCTACGAGCCTTAAATATTGCACCATTCTTAAACAATAGCTTTCCCACTCCAAACAAAGGGAGTTCTCCTGCTACTAAAGCTCTAATCTCAAGGTGTACTCCTAGTTCCAACTTGTTAGCCATCATTAACTTGGAGTTATTTCTACTTCAGTGACAGACACAGCAAAGACAGGAAAGAACTGTAAGTTTGTGTATCCTCCAAGATTAATCCCGAATGCTCTGTGAAAGTCTTCCTACCAGCTCCCTGACTCATAGCTTTAGTACTTAGAGGCAAGATGCTAGCAAGAGGGGATGCCATTATAATATTGATATTAAATCTGAAATCTGCACAGTGTGGCAGCTTTTTCCTTTAGAAAGCATTCTTTCTCTTTCAGTAATGTTAGCATGAACTAATACAAGAAAAGTGAGCAGAAAAAAAGTTTCTGAATGTCTATGCCCCAGTAAGGTAAGTATTCCAACTAAAACACCAAACCAAACCAAAACTGGTTTTAACAGGAGTTTGGGGTAGCTGGTGTTTTTGTGACTTTAGAGAGAGCAATTCTCACATTCTGAGATGTGTTTCCAAACACCTTGCAGTCCCTATTGCCTACTTGGTCCCTTGAGGAGCATAGGAATTATTGTTCCCTTTTATGACTAAGAAAACAGAAGTAGAGCAGCATTAACTGACTCACCCAGAGCCTGCCACAGATGCAGGAAGGGATTTCAGCCTCATTTCAGAGTTGTTCATTCTGTGATCCTTCCTTTTTTAGGTGTCCACATGACCCTATTAACCCTAGCCATGGCCCATTACCTACTGGGAGAACTTTAAATAACATAGTAAGCTTTCACTGCCATGTTTGCTGTATCAGCTCCATAAACCAAACAATAGATTAAATTTTAAAAAGGCTACAGAGAACAGTGGTACTGATAAGTGCCTTTTCATTTGCTGGGAACAAACACCTTAAAAAAAAAACCCAACAGACAAGATGTTTAAGGACATGTGAATTACCTTCTAAAAAGCTTTCCACTTCAATAATACAGCACAACATCGAGGAACATTAAAAATAAATAAATAAATAAGTTCTTGGAAAAATATCCTTATTTATTTAAACATGATAGTAATTCTGAATTTTTCAAGCAGAAGATGGCATCAAACCTACAAGTAGGTGGCAAAAAGGCATACAGGAGCAACTCAAAGTTTGTGGATGAGCACTGGGAGCTGGCATTATTGACCTGTAGGAGAACCTGCAGTGCTGCTGTGGCTTGGTAAGTGCCATTATTTAGCTCATTTATTTTTTTGTCTCTTCTGTTTTCATGCTCTACCCATCACAGTTGTGTTCAGGTGATTGTTTTTTTCTAAGTCAGCTCTGTCTTTTCTCTGTCTCAGAATTACCCTTGTAAACTATGAAACAAATAACTTTGTGTGGGAGGCTGAACCTACACATTTTGTGTGCACAACCACACAGTCCAGGAGCCTGAACCAGGATCCTGATGTACTTGGTGCCATAAATCCTCAAAATAATCTGATATCTCTCAGAAATCAAATACATTTTGCAAGCCCTTATGGGAGGTACTGCTAGGTTTGACCTTTGAGAAAGAGGTTGTTTCGTGTTTGAAACCTCCTGAGTGCCCTCCAAGAAAATAAACCTGTTCAGTGCGGAAGTTCAGCACAACATCTCATATACATCTCTCTCTGCTGCTTTAGCTGCAGCACTGTGCACCAGCAGGTTTTCAAGGCTGCCCTTCTCATGGATGAAATGCAGAGTCCTGCCTATGGCATATAAAACTTTGTAAAACCTGATGTTATACCCGAGTCCAACGATCAATTGCTTTTTATTTACTCAGTGCGACGCCGTGCCATGTTCCACCCACAGCTTTGGGAACTTTGCCTTTTCTCTTGCAGTTGAGTACACGAAGCAGACCAAGACATCCTGTAACTTCTGGATCGTGTTCAGTGTGTCCCTGCACAGGTTTACCTCCAGATCCTGGAAAGCACAGCATTTCCTAGCGAGCTTCACAGCTGAGCTGGGGAGAAACCTGCTGCGCTCTGCAGAGAAACCGTCCAGGGATTTTGAGAAGGAGCTGCAGCTTTTCATAGGGTGCTGAAAACAGCCCCTTCTGCCAGTTTCTAGAACCAGCTCCAGGTTGAAAAGAAGATACAGAACAGCCAGGTAGGATGCTTTATTAATTTTTAATTCTGGAAGAAAAAGTGTGGAAAAACTGAATAGAAGCCCTGATTTCAGCTTTCTTCTTATTTATTTATTTATTTATTTATTTATTTTACAGTATGGGGTTTGGTTTTGGTTGTTTTTTTTCCCTTTCATATACTGGTTTATTCTGCATCTGTAGATGCTGGTTCTTGATAATGGGTCTTGTGTCTAAGTTCTCCTTACATAGTTCCAGCAGCATACAAAAGCAGCATGAGTTGGGATCAAGGCGATGCTCTCCGAAGTCTGTAGAAAAGCACATGTCCACTTTACTGGCTTTGGATCTAGGTCCCTCTTCTTTCCTTGTTTAAAACTTTTGAAGAGAGAGCCAGACTTCTCCTTCTCTGTGCGCTTAAATCCAAAAGGTGCTCAGAGCTCTCCCTATTAATTGCACTTTGACAGTAAAGGCATAAAACAGTAAGAAATAGGCAGCTCTTGCCTCCATCACAGAGGGTCTTGCATCACAACTGACTGTCTCCAGAGTAGATGTGCTCTAGCTCAAACTGGTAGATGAGCCAGTTAAGGAGCACTGTTTTCTGGCCTGTTGTCTACTTAGTGATAAATGGTCTCACTGCCTGTAAGCCTGGAAGGTGTGAGACTGGGGTGGAGTATTTTGCACCACTTGCTTAAGACCCTTATATAGACATCACACATTATTAGGTTTCACCTGGATATGCTTTCACTTTGCAGAGTTATTTCTGTTTCAGTTAACCAGTATCTTAACTGTGTTAACCAGTTACTGTGCCAAGACAAGAGGCCAACTCACGGATGCTCAAAGACTCTATGAACATAGAGACCTATTATTAGATTAGATGCATCCAACATAACTTCTGTTCTACAGAGGAAACTAACCCCTTCCCTTCCACATTTTTGTGTATCTGACATAGGAAATATTTCATCCTTCCCCCATAGCTGATAATACTTTTTTTCTTTAAAACCAGAAGTAAGACACTGTAGCATATATTGAAGGGGGATTTTCACCATAAAGTGTTGCTCTTCTCTCTCTGTCCATTAAACATGACGGTTCAGGTGTCCTGACATGATAAAACTCCCACAGAACCCAGCAGGAGATGTGCTAAGTGTGGCTGTGGGAAAAATAAATGTATACCTCTGCAAATGATAAATTATTTCAAAAAAAGTGCTGAAAAGAAAGGTTAAGGCCACACAATTGGTGACATAGGCACTTATGTTACTTGCCTGCAAACCATCAGAGCAAAATAACCTGCAGTTCACTTTACAGGAGTAACTGTTTACTTCCTTTCAAACAAATGGTTTATTTTTCTTAGCAATAAAAACTCTTTGTGAATCTCTCTTTAGTTGAATGTGTGACTCACTGCACTTTAGCTTTGGTTCCAATTGTTATTTTATCCATGACCCACAACTTGTACCAGTCAGAATGGGTTCATAAAAGGCAGGTCCTGATTGACAAATCTGAGCTCCTTCTCTGACAAGGTGACCTGCTTAGTGGATGAGGGAAAGGCTGTGGATTTTGTCTACATGGGCTTTAGTAAAGCCTTTGACATGGTTTCCACAGCATTCTCCTGGAGGAAGTGGCTGCTCATGGCTTAGACCAGTGTACTTTTCTCTGGGTAAAAACCTGGCTGGCTGGGCCCAAAGAGTTGTGGTGAATGGCATTCAGTGTAGGTGGTGGCCAGACACAAGTGATGTTCCTCTGGGTCAGCACTGGGGTCAGTTCTGTTTAGTATCTGCATCAGTGATCTGGGCGAGAGGATCGAGTGCTCCCTCAGTCAGTTCGCAGGTGACACCGGGTTGGGCAGGAGTGTTGATGTGCCTGAGGGTGGGAAGGCTCTGCAGAGGGACCTGGACAGGCTGGATCGATGGGCCAAGGCCAATTGTGTGAGGGTCAGCAAGGCCCAGTGCTGGGTCCTGCACTGGGGTCACAGCCACCCCAGGCAGCACTACAGGCTTGGGGAGGAGTGACTGGAAAGCTGCCCAGAGGAAAAGGACCCAGAGGAGGGTGCTGGTGAACAGTGGCTGAACATGGGCCATGTGTGCCCAGGTGGCCAAGAAGGCAAACAGCATCCTGGCCTGTGTCAGGAATAGTGTGGGCAGCAGGACTAGGGCAGGGATTGTCCCCATGTGCTCAGCACTGGTGAGGGGGCACCTTGAATCCTGTATTCAGGACATTGGGCAGCTGCAGTGAATCCAGAGAAGGGCAACAAAGCTGGTGAAGGGTCTGGAGAACAAGTCTTAGGAGGAGCGACTGGGTGAACTGGGGTTGTTTAGCCTGGAGAAAAGGAGGCTGAGGTGAGACCTTATTGATCTCTGCAACTGCTTGAAAGGAGGTTGTAGTGAGGTGGGGTTGATCTCTTCTGCCGAGTAACAAGTGATAGGACAAGAGGAAATGGTTTCAAGTTGCTCCAGGGGAGGCTTAGATTGGATATTAGAAAAAAATTATTTACCAAAAGGGTGAATGCTGGAACAAGCTGCCAAGGGAAGTGGTGGAGCCACTAGAGGTATTTCAAAGATGGTTAGAAGTGGTGCTCCTCAAGTCAGCCTGGAAACCTGCTTTCAATTTCACAGAGAGCAGTTGATTACCATTGGACAAGACAGATTCCCTAGGGCAAGACCAGCCTGCTGGCTGGCTGCATGAGAGAGTGCTCTGTGTTCACTGCTGGCTCACCTTCCACACACTCAGCACAGCAGGCTTAGTCTGGACAGCTCTCCAGTCCCTCACACTCCTGGGTCCAGCCTAGGACTTGTACAGGTTTGTCTGGGCTCAGCATTGGCTCTAGGAGGAGCAGAATCAGGATCTTGCACATGTGTAAACTGATGTAGAAGTGATGGTGGAAAGCCACCAGAGTCCCTGAGACTCATATGGCAGGAAAGCTCAAAGAGGTGAGTTTCCCCATCTCAAAAATTTAATTATGGGGTTTTAGGAGTGCTTCCAATGTCATGCCCCAAGCAGAAGCACTGAAAGGAGGAAGCACAGGTAGATCACAGTCTGTTAGAGACTTTGCCTTTCCCCCATGCTCCAGAGACCCAATGCAATGTGGGATGCTCAGTCTGAGGGTTGGGCAATAGTGTGGTAGATCCAAGGTCAAAGCTGGGGACATGCCCTGTAGACAGGGCTGATAACGATGATTCCTAGACAAACAAGACTACTTTTCCCTTTTTCTGACTCATTTCAGGGGATTGTGCAGCTCCCTGCCTGCTTTCTTAGGTTATTCAGAGTTATGCTTTCACCCATTCCTTCCCTCCTATCCCATTGTTAATGTGATTCTGAGTTTACTGGGACTTTCAGCTATTGTGAGTTGCAGTTCCAGTGGCCATCTGGATTACCTATTAGTTTAATGTTAAGACTTTCACTTCCTCTCCCCAGCCCTTTGATAAGAGCTGTTGTGTGCAATTTATCCTGTTGTTGCCACCAGGAATGTTGCCAGTGCTCCCTTCACCCCCGTTTCAGTTCTTGGACAAACAAGATTTAGTTTACTTTTCCAGCTTAAATCTGTATCTTTGACTTTACTACAGCACAAAATATACTGATACAGGTGTGAGGGGTCTGAGAACAATGGTTTTGCTTAATTTATGCTTGGTTGCATCAGAGTGCTGTTTTGCATCCCAGTTAGAGTTCTTCTCCCTGCTATTTCCTTCTAGACCTGCCCCCCCTTTGCACAGTGTCCTCGAGACTCTGGGAAACAGTCTCTTTCTCAGCGTGTTGCTTTCCAAGAGCTCTAGATCTACTGAGGGGTGGGACAGCTGGAGTGGCAGCTACTTCACACATGTCCTGAAGGTTGCTCTCCCATAGCAAGGTCATCCAGAGTAATCTATACCTTCTCCTGAGTTGGCGCAGTTGTGGGAACAGCAATCTGAGCATGAACTGAAATTGATGGTGATTCACATTTATTTGTGGGGCTGTAAACCATGACAACTCCTATTAACATCTTCTTCCACTGTATCTCCTTAAGACTAACAAGTATCTCAGCTGCCTGTGTTGGACTTCCCAAATGGCTCAAAGGAATGCCCAAGCCACACTCATGGCAAACTCAGGCATCTTACTTGTCAGGGCATTAAGCTCCCCTATTTCCAGTGATTTTAATTACCATTAAGTGTACCATTAGTGAGTTTGTCTTTCCGATTCTAGGGCTGTTTCATTTCATCTGAGTATGCTCTTGAAGTTTCTTTTTTTTCACATGCAAATGCTTTTGCTTCTGATGCCTAACCTTTAGAGCCCCCTGAGTACCTCCCTTCTTCCTTAAAGTCTTCTTCATCAAGTGCTGTGAGAGCATCCAGGGAGGCCCCTACTTCTATCATTAACAAAGAGAAGACTAGAAACCTGGTCAAAATTGTAGGACACTTGCAAGATGAGCTGAGGAATGAAACCAGCTTACAAGAAATCATTCATTCAAAAACTTTCCACCACACCAGATATTGATTAATGAAGCAATACATACTTTGGTCTATTTAGATTTCATGCCTCACTGGCATGGCTGCCTCATGTCACGAATATTTTTGGGAGTCTCAAGGCATAAATTTGCAACCCACGACTTCTCCACATGCCAGAGAGTTTTCCCAGCTACACCTGGCCCTAGACAGTACAATTGAGTCTGTCAGCTTGCCAGACATCCTAATTCTCTGGATTGTCACCACAGTTTCCCTTCTAGTTAACCCTTGCTGCAAAGCTATGCTGCAGGTGGGCTGGCCTGGCTAATGTTCTTTATTCGGTTTACAAACAAAATTTCTTGTCAGCATTTTCCCTGGAGTAGTATAAATATGCTCTTCCCAAAGCTGCTCCACAGATATCCTTGAGACACTGCCTTTGAAGAAGCTCTTCCTGTTTCATGTTATATTTCTATGGCCAAAATGGCAATCAGACTGCAGGAAAAAAGTTGTGTCCATTTCTTTCTGGGCAGACACAATCTGTTCAGCTGATGGAATCTAAAGAAACACTGAGAATTCTGTCTGAGCTGTTTACCTTTCTACACCACACTTGCCTCCAAAGATAATCCAATCTTGCTTTTTCTAAGAGAAATTGTGATTTTAAATTACTGGCACAAGACATTTATTCTGTTCTGATTACACCATCGTTGAAAAGGTATTGAGAGTTTAGTTGTTTCTTAGTATTTCGCTACATTCCAGGGAACTTGGCCACATACTACCAGTCCTTAGCAGACACTTCTTCACCCAAGCTCTGCAAAAATTAGCTGTCAAATGAACCTAAGCAGTTACATGGGCAACAATGCACATGGGTACCAGTAGGCTAACTTGGAGCAGGGTGATAGGTAGAGCATTGCAGAGCTCTGCTTTTGAGATGTGCCACATACTGGCTGAAGAGAGCTTTGGTACTTGCCAAGATTCAAGACTATAAGAAAGTTAAAAATGAAGGTTTGGAAATTATGGAATCATGGAATTACAGAGTGGTTTGGGTTGGCAGGAACATTCAAGATCATCTAGTTCAAACACCCCCGCATGGGCATGGACACCTCCCACTGCACAAGGTTGCTCCAAACCCCATCCAGCCTGGCCTTGATCACTTCCAGGGATGGGTCTTGTTCTCAAACATTGGAACATTCCAAATAACAGTACACCGAATAAATAAATAAATACATAAAAGCTAAAACCCCTGAAGGTTATGTTTACAGAATCACCAAGGCTGGAAAAGACCTTTAAGATCATCCAAACCAGCCTATGACCAACACCACCACATCAGCTAGACCATGGCACTCAGTGCCACATCCAGCCTTTCCTTGAAAACATCCAGGGATGGTGCCTCCACCACTCCCCTGGGAAGTCCATTCCAAAGTCTAATCACCCTCTCCATGAGGAATTACTTCCTAATATCCAACCTGAACCTCCCCAGGAGCAGCTTCAGGCCATGCCCTCTTCCAGTCTGTAGCCCTGCCTGGGGTTATTGTGGCCAAAGTGCAGGACCCTGCACTTGGTCTTGTTGAATTTCATGCCATTGGCCTCAGCCATTGACCCATCCTGTCCAGGTCCTCCTGAAGCTCCTTCCTACCCTCCAGCAACAACCCCCCCTGGTTTGGTGTCATCAGTGAACTTACTGAGGGTGGACACAGTCCCCACACCCAGGTCATCAATAAAGAAGTTGAATAGGACTGGGCCCAGCGCTGATCCCTGGGGACACCACTGGTTACCAGACACCAGCTGGATGCAGCTCCATTCACCATCACTCTCTGGGCATGGTCATCCAGCCAGTTTTCAACCCAGTGAAGGGTGCACCTGTCCAAGCCATGGATTGCTGGCTTCTCCAGGAAGATGCTGTGGGAGACTGTGTCAAAGGCCTTGCTGAAGTCAAGATAGACCACATCCACAGCCTTCCCCTCATCCACTAGGCAGGTCACCTAGTTTAATAGTAGAGTTTCTCATTGAGTGTATGAATTCTCATGTAGCTTCCATTTTACTTTCTGTTATTTTAAGTTGGGATGTCCTGTCACTATCTGAAGATTATCTGTCTCCTTAAGGGGAGGAGGTTGAGCTTTTCTTTCTGTGTCACACCAGCCAGAGGGTTAAGGTTGGTTTTTTGTTTCTTTCTAGCTTGTCAAGAAAACTTCTTTATTTCTCCTGACTAGGCATTTGGTGCCTCACAGTACTGCTGAAACCTTAATTCCCGTTTGTCTCTCACTGCCTTTGATGAAGTTTTCTGTTGTGTGCCTTCATTAGCACATTCCTAACTTCAGGCTGCGTGTCAGTGCCTTCTGGAGATAAACTGGTGAAACCTTGATTACTCTTTAAAAGCAGAAAACTCTCTTCTTACAGGGCCCACAACTAATTGTACTCAGCAAGCAGCACATGAAAACCAAACACAGTGTGACACTTTGTGAGGCTGGGAATAGGGTGTTTAATTTAAATACCGGCCTCTCTTTCCATATATCTCCTTGACCTTAAAAGGATCTTCTGTGATACCACAACACATCCCCAGCATACTTCTGTCTGTGTGCACTGCTGTGTGCAGTTCTCACTGACTGAGCAGCTGCTGCCTTCCCCCTCTCCAGGTTCTCCCAAATTTCTAGGAGAAGAGCATTCCCTTTTTAACTCTGCTATCACATCCTGAGGTCCCTGTGCACCCATAAGATTCTTCCTTTCTTTAATCCATCTGCTGAGGGATTTATGTGCATCACTTCCATTTCAGTTAATAGGAATTCACAGCTGCACATGCGCACAGAGATTAGAATAAAACAGGTCTGTGTTCTCAGCCATCTAAGTGCAGATGAACGTGCATTTCTGTTAAACACCTGGATTACAGACAAAGGAACAATCTAATGTAAAATAGACTTACAGTGAATAAAAGCAAAGGCTGACAGTGCCAGGACCTTTCTTCTTGTGCTGTGGCCACACTGGAGCAGCCACGGTTGTATATGTCTCATTTACTGCCAAGTTGGTGCTGCAATTGAAGCAAACTGTTGATAAAATTGTAATGCAGTTTCCTTGGGGAAATCTCTGGAGAAATCTCTAAGGAAATCAATGGTTTTGTGCCTATTTATACCAGGTTGTGCTAGCACAGACATTCTAGACCTTTGGTTAATTAGCTGAAACCTGATGTTTCAGAGGGGAGTCAGAGTCTCTCTGCTCATTACATCAGGCTCCCTGGACCTTGTTTTATAAGGTGGCTTCTTTTTTTTTTTTTTTTTTTCCCCCCTTCCTTCCTGACTTAATTCTGACCATGCTCTTTCACCACCAGGCAGAGGTGGCCTTATTCTTGCCAGATCTCACAGAAATTGAGTTATGAAAGACCAAGAGGTCACCCAGGCCCAGGTAATAGCACTAGAATAACATACTTGTACGTGTGCCTGACCCCCTTGGGGCCATCCCCCTACAGAATGCTGATACTATTGCACATCCCTAAAGAGAACATCAGTTGGTCACCCCTGAGCCCCCTCTGACCTCTACAAAGTAGGTCATCTTATCACCACGTAGGCAACAAAAGCTGCATTAATAAATAAAAACCTAATGCAGGAAATGCTACTATAAAATATATTAAAAAATCATCAATACGAGGCAGAATTTCCTGGACAGCAGCAGGTTGCCTCCACATTTTTCCTGGCAGGATAGATATGATTATAACCTGGAGAAGAGACAGTACAGATTATACATGCACATGATGTATTTAATTTGGAATTACTATTAAAGTGTTTATGAGCACAGTGGATGTGACATGGTATCACATGAATCCTCTCAGAATGCCTCCAAGTTTTTAACGTGAAGGATAACTGACTCTAGAGCAATACATAATGCAAACAATGACAGGATTAAAGACATAAATCCAAGATCTCTTGGCTGATGCTGCAGGGAATACATCCCCTCCACTGATGCTTGGTGCAGAAAACTGGAAGTGGCTTTGGGGGACAGGGATGAATTGCTGCAGTATGAAAGAGCCTGTCCAGTGTGGAGGACACTGCTCCACAGTCCTCCTGTGATTACCACCTGGAAAAACAAAGGACAGATCCATTGCAGCCCTGTGCCCCTTTGCCTGCTGAGTCTCCCAACACATTTGCTAGGTGCCAGTGCTCACCCTGCCAGTGCTGTGCTTGTTCACAGAGAGAGCACATGGGCTAAGCACAACGAGGAGCAGTGCATCTCTGGGAGGCTACAGGAGATTAAACATTGTCTAGCTGCTGTAGGGCCCTTCAGGTGATGTTACAGCATGCCAAAGGTGCCGTTTCTGCCATGAGTGCAGCTCATTTCTGCCCTATGCACAGCTTGTGAGAAGGCTCTGTAAAATGCAGAGGCTTTTTGTTGGCTCTGCATGGCGTGGGTTTCCTCTGTGTGTTCAGTTACAGAGTCCCACTGAGGGGTATCCTAATTCCTCAGTGGGTTTTTTGATGTGTATCTGAGGACTGTGCATGTGACAGTGTTTGAAGTGTCACCAGAAACAGCGTATGTGTTTGTGGCAGCTACTGCCTTGCAAATAACAGCAGGAGGTCTCGTGTAATAACGGTGTTACACGTGGTACTTTAATCGGAGGCTCTAACAAGCTGGGCTGTTACTTTGCCCTCAGCTATTGATTTTTTGCTATTCAGATAGGCATGATTAGCTTTCAACGAGCCCTCCCAAGCATCCCCCTGACATTCCACATAGTTCACTGATGATGAAGAGGAAATATGCACTAAAAGCAGTGTGGATACATCCGGGTTTTGCTGCAGTGGCTGATTAATCCCTATGCTTTCCCAATGCAGTCAGGCACATGCAGTTTCATGGGCAAATGAAGAGTCATGGATTTATAGTCCACAAATGTAATCCTGAGACAGGTTAATCTCCATCAGCTCCCACTGATTTGTGTGTCCACCAAATCACCTAATTCCTCGTGGGATCACAGCAAATGGTTCAGGGACACAGGAGACTCCTCCATTTGCAATGGCCAATTCCCTACCAAGGCAATGAAATTTTTGGCCCAAAAGAAGTTCATAAACACAAGATTTCAAACCTGGTGGGAACCTGACCTCAGAGACAAGAATTGAGCTCAGCTTTATCTCCCCTTCAATGTAACCGGAACAAGTGCAGGCTAAGGGTTATGATCTAGTAGCAATAACAGAGACATGGTGGGACAGCTCACATGACTGGAATGTGGCCATGGATGGATATGTGCTTTTTAGGAAAGATAGGGCAGGGAAGCGAGGTGGTGGAGTTGCTCTTTATGTGAGAGAGCAACTAGAATGTATTGAGTTTCGTGCAGGGGCTGATGAGGGGCAAGTTGAAAGTCTGTGGGTAAGAATTAAGGGGCAAGCAGGTGTGGGTGACACAGTTGTGGGGGTCTACTACAGACCTCCTGATCAAGGTGAGGAGGTTGATGAGGCTTTCTACAGGCAACTGAAAGCAGCCTCACAACTACAGTCCCTGGTCCTCATGGGAGATTTCAACTACCCTGATATCTGCTGGAAGACTCACACAGCCTGTAAGGCATGGTGATAGAATTTAAATGCTAATAAAATCTTAACTGAGCTGATGTAATCACAACAAAACAGATTTTATATGAGTACATATCCTGTGTGGAAGGAACAAAATACCCAGCAGGACCAGAACCCTGGACTTCCACAGGGCAAACTTTGGTCTCCTCAATCATCTATTAAGGGAAATCCCATGGGACAGGGTGCTAGAAAATAAAGGAGCTCAAGATAGCTGGTCAACATTCAAGGACCACTTCTTGCAAGCACAGGATCAGAGTGTCCCAATGGTTAGGAAATCTAGTAAGGGTGCTAGGAGACCTGCATGGTTAAAGAAGGAACTACTGGGCAAACTTAAGTGGAAAAGGAAAATCTACAGATCATGGAAGGAGGGGCTGGTCACGTGGGAGGAATATAGGACTGTTGTCAGAGGATGTAGGGAGGCAATTAGGAAAGCTAAGGCCTCCTTGGAACTTAACCTTGCAAGTCAGGTTAAGGATAATAGAAAGGGCTTTTTCAAATACATAGCTAGCAAAACTAGCAGTAGAGGCAATATTGGCCCATTGAGGAATGAGGTGGGAGCCCTGGTGACAGAGGATATAAAGAAGGCAGAGGTGCTGAATGCCTTCTTTGCCTCTGTCTTCACTCCTGCAGGGTCTCCCTATGAGCCCCAGATTCATATAGCCCCAGAAGAAGTCAAGATAGAGGAAGAGTTTGACATGGTAGATGAGGATTGGGTTAGGGATCAGTTGAGTAATCTGGACATCCATAAATCAATGGGTCCAGATGGAATGCACCCAAGGGTGCTGAGGGAGCTGGCGGAGGTCATTGCTAGGCCACTCTCCATCATCTTCAGTAAGTCATGGGCAACAGGTGAGGTGCCTGAGGACTGGAGGATAGCAAATGTCACTCCAGTCTACAAGAAGGGCAAGAAGGAGGACCCGGGTAACTATAGACCGGTCAGCCTCACCTCCATCCCTGGAAAGGTGATGGAACAACTTGTTCTTGTCACTATCTCCAGGCACATCAAGGACATGGGGGTCATCAAGAGCAGTCAGCATGGTTTTATCAAGGGTAAATCATGTTTGACTAACCTCATAGCCTTCTATGAGGAAATTACTAGGTGGATAGATGATGGTAGAGCGGTAGATGTGGTTTATCTTGATTTCAGTAAAGCATTTGACACCGTCTCCCACAGCATCCTTGTAGAAAAGTTGATCAGGTATGGGTTTGGTGATCAGGAAGTGAGGTGGATTAGGAACTGGTTGAAAGGAAGGAGTCAGAGAGTTGTAGTCAATGGGGCAGAATCTGGTTGGAGGTGTGTGACTAGTGGAGTCCCACAGGGGTCGGTACTGGGACCGGTGTTGTTCAACATCTTCATCAACGACCTGGATGAGGGTATAGAATGTACCCTCAGCAAGTTTGCTGATGACACTAAGCTGGGAGGAGTGGCTGACACACCAGAAGGCTGTGCTGCCATTCAGAGAGACTTAGATAGGTTGGAGAGTTGGGCGGGGAG
Organism: Chaetura pelagica; assembly: GCF_000747805.2. Classification (NCBI taxonomy): domain Eukaryota; kingdom Metazoa; phylum Chordata; class Aves; order Apodiformes; family Apodidae; genus Chaetura; species Chaetura pelagica. The sequence goes on along the minus strand of NW_009954187.1, from coordinate 168,844 downwards.
AAACATGATGAAATTCAACAAGGGGAAGTGCAGAGTTTTACATTTGGGGAAGAACAACACCATGTCCCAGTACAGGTTGGGGGCTGAACTGCTGGAGAGTAGTGTAGGTGAAAGAGACCTGGGGGTCCTGGTAGACAGGAGGATGACCATGAGCCAGCAATGTGCCCTTGTGGCCAAGAAGGCCAATGGCATCCTGGGGTGCATTAGAAAGGGTGTGGTTAGTAGGTCAAGAGAGGTTCTCCTCCCCCTCTATTCTGCATTGGTGAGGCCACATCTGGAGTATTGTGTCCAGTTCTGGGCCCCTCAGTTCAAAAAGGACAGGGAACTGCTCGAGAGAGTCCAGCGCAGAGCTACGAAGATGATTAAGGGAGTGGAACATCTCCCTTATGAGGAAAGGCTGAGGGAGCTGGGTCTCTTTAGCTTGGAGAAAAGGAGACTGAGTTGTGACCTCATCAATGTTTACAAATATGTAAGGGGTGAGTGTCAGGGGGACGGAGTTAGGCTTTTCTCGGTGATGACCAGTGATAGGACAAGGGGTAATGGGTGTAAATTGGAGCATAGGAAGTTCAAGGTGAATATCCGAAAAAATTTTTTTACTGTGAGAGTGACAGAGCACTGGAACAGACTGCCCAGGGAGGTTGTGGAGTCTCCCTCACTGGAGACATTCAAAACCCACCTGGATGAGTTCCTGTGTGGTGTACTCTAGGTGACCCTGCTCTGGCAGGGGGGTTGGACTAGATGATCTCTCGAGGTCCCTTCCAGCCCCTAAGATTCTATGATTCTATGAAGTGAACCCAGAAAAATGCTCTTTGCCCAAAAGGTTTTCAGCTCTGCTCCATCTTGTATGGTTTCTAAAGGGGATGGTTGAGAGAGGCTATTTTAATTTCTGATTTATGACGTCAGGAGGTACCGCATTTGCAGGTGCTGGTGCCAGGAAGATGAGATCAATAGTCACCGCAACAAGTTGTTGCTTTCCTCTGTGCGCTGTGGGTTTCGTATGCGTGGCTAGAAATTCGCCTTCTCCATCAGAGCCCCTTGTCCAGTACTCCAAGCCCTGCTGATCCTGGTTTGCCAAGGGCCTGGAGTACTGGGCAAGGGGCTCTGATGGAGAAAGGGAATTCCTAGCCATGCACCCTTCCTTCCCTGCTGCACTCAAGTGCCACTCCACCAAATCCCTGTCAGCACGAGTCACGTTATTCCGCACACACCCACTGAAGCTATTTTCTGACCATTTCCACTTGGCATGTATCTTAGAGCACTGTGTTGGCTCCCAGCTGCTGGAGTAACCACAGAGGTATGGGCATACTTCTGTATGAACCTGAAGTGCTGAATCTGGACGCCTCAGATAGGACCCTGGTGGCTGGATGCATATGAGTAGTAGTCCAGATCATACTTGCAAACTGAGTTACTTTGGGTTTCTACCAGTTTATCAAAAGCTCTACCAGTTCATTATAGGAGCAGTTGAATTAAGTTGGCTGGGTAGCTCCCAACAGGTCAGGACAGCCCAAGAGCTATTGATCACTTCATGATATTGACTTCCTGTCTCCATTTCATTTTCCTCCCACAGTGTGGTCATGACAACAGGAACATGTAGGGCTTCTTTTGCCCCTCACTTGCAGTGTTGTGGTGTGCACTCTGCTGCCAGGAGCACAGCCTCACTTGTCAAATACACCTCAGGGATCAAGGACAATGCCAGTACAGTTAATCTTTCCCCACCTGTGACAGTATATTTTGAGACCTTTAGCCTTTCGTTATTCACTTTATGACTGTGTTGGTATCACCTGGACTTTGCAAAATGGATGTTCTGTGGTTTCTCCTGCTCCTCAATTAAACACCTCTCTGATATTCACCAATTTGTTCCTTGCAGTCCTATATAATTCCTTATACATCCCACACTGACTTTTGACAGCAAGAGGATCTTCAAGATCATCTAGTCCAGCCACTACCCTAACTCTGCTGCATCCACCATTGGATCCTGTCCCCTGGCACCACATCTGCCTTTTTAGATGTCTCCAGGGGTGGTGGCTCATCCACCTCCTCAGACAGCCTGAATCACCAAGTTGATCTTCTGCCTCAGAACAGGACAACATCAAGGTTCATACCATGTCCCTGAAGGTGTTGTCCAAATGCTTCTTGAATATTAATCATGCTCAGTGTCATTACTGCTTCTCTGGGGAGCCTATTCCAGTGCTCCACCACCCTCTGGGTAAAGAACCTCTTTCTCATGTCCAGCTTAAACCACCCCCTACACATCCTCTCATCATTCCTCAGTTCCTATCATTGGTCACCAGGGAGAAGAGGTCACCAGAAGTGCCTACCCCTCCTCCTTCCCTAATGAGGAAGCAGTAGTTGTCATGAGGTCTCCTCTTCTCCAGGCTGAACAGTCCAAGTGCCTTTAGCCACTCCTTGTATGGCATCTGCTTTAAACCCTTCACCAACCTCGTGGCCTCCTCTGGACACTCTCCAGTAGCTCTATATCCTTTTAGTACTGTGGCCCCCAAAACTGCACACAGTACTCAAGATGGGGCCCCACCAGTGCAAAGTGAAATGGGACAACCACCTCCCTCCACTGCCTGGCCATGCCATGCTGGATGCACCCCAGGACTCGGTTGGCTCTCCTAGCTGCCAGGGCACACTGCTGGCTCATGTTCAGCTTGCTGTCGACCAGGACCCCCAGATCCCTCTCCACAGGGCTGCTCCCCAGTCTCTCACTCCCCAGACTGTGTGTATATCCAGGGTTGCCGTGTCCCAGGTGCAAAATCCAGCACTTCTCCTTGTTAAACTTCATGCGATTGGTGATCGCCCAGCTCTCTGATTCGTCCAGATCCTCTGCAGGGACTCTCTGCCCTCCAGAGTGTCAACCACTCCTCCCAGTTTGGTGTAATCCTACTTAAGAAGTAGGCCTTCAAGTCCTGCATCTAACTCATTTATGAATCTATTAGAGGATACCAGCCCTAAGATGAATCCTTGTGGAACTCCACTAGTGTCTGGTCACCAGCCTGATGTGACCCCATTTACTGTGACCCTTTTGCAGAAAATCTCTCACAGCATGGGCAACTGGGACAACACTCATCATAGAACCTCCCTGCCACTAGACTAGGTTGCTCCAAGCCCCATCCAACCCACTCCTGAACACTTCCAGGGATGGGGCAGCCACAGCTTCTCTGGGCAAACTGGGCCAATGTCTCACCACCCTCACAGAAAATAATTTCTTCCTAATATGTAATCTAAATCTCCCCTCTCTCCGTTTAAAACCATTCTTCCTCATCTTATCACTTCATGCCCTTGTAAAAAGCCCCTCCCCAGCTTTCTTGGAGCCCCTTCAGCAATTGGAAGGTGCTATAAGGTCTCCCCAGAGCCTTCTCTTCTGCAGGCTGAACAGCCCAACTCTCTCACCCTGTCTTCACAGAAGAGAAGCTGCAGTCCTCTGATCATCTCCATGGCCTCCTCTGGACTCACTTCAACAGCACCACGTCCTTGTGTTGGGGACTCCAGAACTGCACAGGGAAGGGACGGAAATTTTGGATGAGGAAAGCATAGGTTGTATGTGGGAGGAGATTCAGTCATCTAAGGCTGATTCTTGGGGGGTTTTAAGGAAATCCTTCAGCACCCAGACTTTTCTGAAGTTGTGACTCCTTTGATTAGTATTACCAATGCACTTGTCTGGTTTTGGGATCTGAACATGAGGCTGTTTGTGTGGAAATGATCCCTGGACATTGCATTGGTTCTGTGCGTGGAGGAGCCCAGCTTGGTTCAATCAGCCACAGCTACTTCTTCACAGCTAGACACACTAGCTGTGGTGGGGCATGTCAAGCTCCAAACCTTGCAGATCTGGAGCTGCAGACTGGAGTTGCAAGATAGTAAAGGAAGGAAAAGATCATCAGTGGTCCTTTTGAACAGTACAGGATGTTTGGGGAAGCATCTAGGTTGAGAGTAATTTTAAAAGTAGCATTGACATAGGGAGGGTTTCTTGGAAGAGCTGGCATTTATTTGAAATCTCCACTGTGGGATGCTCCAAGCTGTGTTTCTCTCCTGTTTCTCTCTTATCCTCTAGTTGTCCTCTGCAGTTATTTGGGGGCATATTAAGCCATCCAAAGCCTTACTAGGTCACCAGGCATATATGGGTCTTATGTGCTACTTCAAGGCTTCTCTGCTGTCACATCTTTGTTGTTTGGAGGGAGAGGGCATCTGGTCTGGAGGGTGGGCTGAGGGCATCCCTTTAAACATTAGTGGCAGTAAGTCTTTGGTTTTGCATCTAATCATACTTGAAATCCAGCACAGGCTGAATGACTGGAAGTCAATCTCCCAGGTGCCGTTCTAGGATAAATTCATCCCAGTCCAAGCTAGCCCTCTGTGAGTAGTGGGCAGTTGAGAAAGTGGAGGATGCAAAGGTGAAGAACTTCTTGGAGGCAGCTGCCTGGCCAAGAAAGCAGCTTGCTTACCGGAAAGCCAACAGACTGAAGTTCTTCCTCCTGTAGCCATAGGTCATAGCAGACCCACTGCTGTCTTGCAGCAGCTGGTCAGCTGAATCTGCCCTAAATGTCACTGGCTGCAGCGGGAGCTCAGATACCCAGCACACATGTACACACCTCAAGCAGGCACTGAAATCTAGACACCTTCCTTTGCAGGCTGTAGCCTTCACTGATGTGTTTGGAAGTTTGCAAAGGAGGAAGTGAATGGTATGATTTTTGGGAGTATCCTACCCAGAGACTAAAGTGCAAGGAAAGGACAGGAGACCACAGAGCTGAGTTCATAACACTGAGTCACTTGAGCTCTTTGCTTCCATGTGTGCTGAGCCTCCCTACATGAGTAGGTTCACTGAAGTCCATGGGAAAAGCACAACTGAGGGAAAAAGTAATTCCCAGGGTATGTGAGGTGGATTTCAGTGCCAAGAGAAAACATTAACAAAACAGCCTACCTAATTTGTAACTGTCTCAAATTCTAAACAAGCCCCAAAGCCAGTTGAATTTAAGATTAGGTCCACACTTATGTCAAGGGAGGAAGATGAACCTAACTCTAGGAAGGATGAAATTACTGTGGCTGAGGTCAAAGTGTGACAGTAAGTATATACTTACTTGATGGCAGCAAAGAAAGTGGGAATCGTGTGGAATGAATTGTCATTAGTCAACATATTAAAATGGGGGAAAAGAAGCAGATGAAAGTTGCAAGAAGGAAGAAAACTCCAGAATGAAGCAAGAAGAGGGGCTTCTACAAATATGCAGATCCTTGTACTTTGGGTTGCTGATAAAAATGTGGTACTTGTTGCTGTTGCTGTTGAGATGGTGGTGAGAACATGAGAAACAGCTAGTGCAGGTGAAGTTTCTTCTCAACTTAGATGCTTTTCAGTTCAAAATAATTTGAAAATTACCTGGGCCTTGATGAGATTGTCCTACATACCATGACCCATGTTGGCTGTTTGTATAGGTCCTTTGTGTTGGAATTAGGAAGCCGCTCCAATTACACTTGTCTCAAATAGGTGCAGCTTTAAAAAAACAAACCCTAGAGTCCTCACAAAGGGGCATAGGCTCTTGTTCCTCCTTCAGAAATTGCTTAAGGTGCTATAGGGTCCTATTCATTGCCACTCTGCACTTCAACCTTCATGACCACTGGAGTACTGCCATTGCAGCAAGGAAGGTCCTCCATAGGTTTTCTCTCAACAAGGTTAAAAAAAAAAGTCACCTTCTACTATATACTCTTTGGCAATTCCTTGACTCTCATGTTACTATAATTAATCAGCTGATTAATGCATTCAAGTGTTTGTGGGTAGGTTTGAAATTAATTTGAATTGTATTCATATAAATACCGTGGAAAAACACAACAGATGAAAGAAAAAAAAAGGAGAGATAAACACAAACAGAAATCTTTCATGCTAAGCTTTCTTTTGCTGGCTACAATAAGTTGTCACTTCTCTGGCAACACAACTGAGGAGAATACAGTGATCTTAGAATAATTGCAATTCACAGGTAGAGGGAAGCAGGAAGTGGCTTAAGGTTGCAGTTGGCTGAGTTTTAGTCCTGTAGTCTGTCAGGCAGGTAAGAGGCCAGAGGACTGGCATGTAAGAGGCCACTGCATTGTGAAAGGTTCTACAATTCAGGGGTGGGGGAAACAAAATCAAAAATCAACAACAACAACAACAAGTGGATGTGTGGTTTGTTGAAGGTGGGAGAACAAGAGGGAAGGTTGGGCAGCTCATGAGACTGCTGAGGGGTTTTGGTGAGGAGGGTCTCCTCCACAGTGGTGGGTCTGGGCGGGTGTCCCAGAGTCCAAAAGAAGGTCACGCTCTTGGGATGAGCAAGCCTTGACATTTCGGCATCGAAACAATCCTCCAGCTGGCTGGAGGAAGCTCTGTGGTTGAGTTATGCAATTGTGCTCTACAGGGTTTTATTCTGCAGAGTTTTTGTTACTTGCAACTGTTGGAAAGTGGATGAGGTGGAGCCTTAGGATCAGCTTGTAGGACGGTGTCTCTGCATTTAAGGAGTCCTGACTGAACACAGCGTTACGGATGCAGAGAGGGGGGCTGCTGCTGAGAAGTGGATCCCTTACCTAGTTCATCCTTTTTTAAAGCAATTTGATATGTTGGACTCTTTTACTCCCTTGGTTTCCTTTCAAAAGCTTCTGCGTCGGCAGGAGGTAGGTAAGGGGAGCAGCAGCTGCTTCTGAAATTAATTGGGGTGCCCCAACCCTAGGTCTTCTGCTTTCCTTCTCCACTCTTTCACAGCTTGTTGTGCTGAAGCATTTCATTTTTAAGGGAGCTGCTACACTCTCCCTATCTACAGGAAACAGAGTTTAAAAAAAATGTGTGGCAGACTGCTGGATTTTCAGGGTCGGAGGGACGAGCAGGCGATGCCCATTTCTCCAGGTGAAGAAGCCGGGCTGTCTTAGATGACACGTCCTGGTGCTGGGAGCCCGGGCGAAGCTGCCGGTCTTGGGAGGGGATAAACTGCCTGTAAATGAGAAGAGAGGAGCGCACCAGAGTGCTATGGAGGGCAGCAAGTTTGTTGCTCTGACTTTTACAAGCCTTCAAGGGTAAGATTTAACGCTCTCCTTCCGCCTGATCGTTTCCTCTGTCAGGTCTGTTTTCGTTGTTTTGTGTTTTGTTTTTTTTTTTTTGGGGGGGGGGAACTTGCAGCTTTTTTGTTTTATTATTTTAATTTTTAAAAAGTATCTTTTTTTTTTTTTTCTTTTTCTTTTTTAATCCCCAAACCCGAGAGCTTTCCAAAGCTTAATCAAAGTGCTCGGGGTCGAGCTTTTTCAGGGTGGAGGAAGCTGAGCTGTGCAGGGTTCCCAGCAGCAGCAGCCGGCCGGGGAAACCTGCTGTTATTGCTGGCGTTGTTTGGGAGGGAGCAGCCTGCCTTTCTGCGAGGGAAACTCTTCCCTGCCTCAGCTGCTGTGAGGTAATTTGAGAGTGGCAACTAACTTAGCCCAAGGGAGCCGAATGCAAATTTTTTACTTGCCACCCCGGTGTCAGTTTAAGGGGTGTTTTAATGAAGACAGATGGAAGATGTTGGATCGTGGCTTTGCTACGTGGCAGGTAACAACAGACTGAGTACAGCTGTTTCCCAGCAATTACAGCTAATTGCATTGGCAGATTTGAGTGTAGGGGGTAGGAGCGCAGAGTTTCATGGGTTTCTGTGTGTGTAGCTTGGAACGGCACAAAAAAAATAGCTGGAGGACTAGCACACCTCATCTAGGATCCCTCTCCAGGTATTTTAAAAGTTGGGAGGTTTCAGGGATACTTTCAAAAGTCCTTACACCAAGCTGGTAGCTTTCCCCCAGAGTAGCTCCTCCTATTGTAAACCCTGGAGTCAAGAGTGACCATTTTTAGCTTCCTGAACTTGTTAAAGGTTGATTTCATGCAAGTACTATTTCAGCCCTGAAACAGAGTTATTCTGGAACTAAACCCACACATTTCAGTTGTCTGTCCTGCAGCTCTCTTCCTCTCTTCTACTTGCAAAGCAGGGAGTGGTGCAACACGTGCTACTACTCCCTGTGTAGTTCTTATGATGTCCAGCCACAAGTGGATGTGAAGAGGGATGGAGAAATACAAACGGTAATGCTTTGCAATGTTAAAAGATTATGAGTACTAATTATTTCTAATAGCTGAAATGTTTGTGTTTGTTTCCAGCAGTGGAAAGAAAATGCATCATACTCTTTGGAATAAAAAATTGAGCAATTTGACTGAAATAGTTAATGCACCAGGAGTTTAAAGGGAGTCAGTTGCAAACATGCCTTTACATGGCACAGTTACAAGGTCAGTTCATGGCACGTGTGCCAGGCATTGCTCTGGCCAGAGCATTATCAAACTTTGCACCAACTATGACAAACTCTGTGATACCTGGGAGTGAATGTGTGTCTCCTGTTTTAGCACCTGACATGTGCACCCCCTTAGCAGGGATGCAACTAAGGCATGGAGAAAACAGAGACTTTGAGGACCTAATGTATTTTAAACCCTTAATGTTTTCCCACTTGTGCTTCCAAATCCAGCTTAAAATTATTTGTGTTTACAATCTGGAGACTTGGATTTGGTTCATCTTGTGGTATGTAACAGCATTGCTCCAAGAACACTGGGCAGTGCAGGCAGTCTTGCAGCTTGTCTGTCAAAATGGCCAGTGTTTGGGATCTGCTTTCTCATATACTAAGCTATGGCTTGGATATTTAGTACAGCAGCATGGAAAAATAAACACATAAATAAATAAATAAATAAATAGAGTTCTAAGACCTGTGGATATTTGTGGCTGTTGCATCAGCTGAATAGAGATTTAAAATAAAAACAAACAAACAAAACCACAACAAAAACAAAAAACCCCCACAAAAAACCCCACAAAAAACCACAACAAACCCCAAACATTTCTAAATCTTCATCATGTGTAAAAACTGACCTGACATAGAGAGTTGGTGACTGAAGGCATGGAATGCTCTCTGAATTTTTACCTGGACAGGGCTATGTAAGCTTTTTAGATTGCATACATACTGCACTATGTTTGGTGGCAAAACTGACTGGAGAAATCTTGTTCTTCTGCCTGATTCCCTTTGATTCTGTTTCTTGTATCACAGCACAATTCACTGCCCTCTCAGATCTGCTATAACCACTGCTTGGGCAGGAATTCAGTTTGGTCTGTACTGAGTAACACCCCATGATCTGGATTAAAATAACCCTTCCAAAAATGATTATATTTAATATGGATCATTTCACAGAGTCTGGGAACCAGGTGATGTGAGTAGAAGCACCAAGTATTTCCCAACCCGTATTTATCATTGAATCAGATGTATCGTGTAGCTACGTCTGAAGAAGCAGAACCAAGACATTAGCCATGTTTCCCATTGGCAACATCTGTTCTCTAGTCATCTGAGGTGTGCCATGTCTTTTCTCATTTTTCTACCCATCGTTGCAGTAGTGGGAAGTGCCTCCCTCCACCTCCAGTTTGCAGCACGTCCATTAGAGAGCCATGATTTTGGATTAGGCTGCAGACTTTGCCAATTCCATGTGCTGTGGCTCATTGCAACCTGTCACTCACACTGGACGAGCTTTGCATTTGTGTTCTCAAGTCAAATCTGGTGCTTGTCTTTTTGTTAAGTAAGGCTGAGTTTGGTTTGCAAGCAAGCATCCCTTCCCTGTTTAAGATCTGACAAAGTATCTTCTCACTGTGGACATTTAAAGTGCTCAGAGACCATGATTAAACCTTCAGTAGCCATAAAGCAAGTGGATTGTCTTTGCAGAAGTGTAAGCCATAGCTAGACAATTTTTAGAGCACTGTAAGTACAAAAGCCTTCTGTAGTGAGAAGGGATAGTTTATTTGTAGCTTATACTTCCAAATGCCCATCACTGAGGAACTGGAAAATTGAGTTTTAAATAATTTTTGCTATAGGCTCTTGAAAACTTGGGAAGCAAACAGTGTTCTGTTAAAGCAAAGGATTTAGACCCACATGGTTACTGAATACTGTAAGCCCTGGTTGATTACTAACAGTGCAGGGTACCTGGAGTGAACATAAAAGTAAAAAAGGAAAGGGGAAAAAAAAAAAAAAAGGAAAAATGTGGAAAACGTAACAGCAAAAAAAGCCCTGAAAGGCTGATGCAGACTATGGAGAACAATTTGAGGAGAATTAAGCAGTGCTTCACTTTGCATCTGAAAATACCTGGTGCTAGGGAAAATGAAGAAAAAAAGGAAATTGCCATGTTTTTCTGTCTATAGACAGAAATGTATTTAATGTATTTTATGGGTTTTCAATTAACTCACGAACAGGAGGCTGTCAAAGTGTGTTACCAAAATTTAAGAAGCAGTTCATGTCACATGAAAACTAAACTTGACAGGCACAAGTTTTTTCCAGAAAGCACAAAAGGAAATAAAAACTATGGCAGTGTATGTGAGTGGTAAGAGGCTGAAGACCTATTTTTGCCATTTTGGAAGGATTTAAAACAGAGAGAGATACACAAAGAAAGGTGACTAGGGATTTGAATGTTTATTAAAGGTAGAATATGAGGAAAAATAGAAGGGGGGTAGGGGGGAGATTGATGATAGATGCAGTTGCAAAGATCTTGGACCCTGCGGGTAGGATTGAAAATTCAAAATACCCCAAGAAAAAGACCTGGGACTGAAATGCAGAGCCAAGGTCAGTCAGGAGACCGCATCTGGCTGTGTAAGTTGTGATAGCTAACACAAAGAGGAGCACCATGGAAAGGGACAACTCTACCCATCATTTGCTTAGGTTTGTTTTCATCCTTAGAGCCGAGGGTCAATGAATGATCAGACTGAAAACAGACACCTGGAAGAGTGGAGATGTACTGGTGCAAACTGGGCTGTGAGCAGGCAGGCACACAGGGAAGCCAGTGTGAGAGTGGCTTGTGAGGTAAAGCAATATAAGGATTAGAGAGTGAGTAACAAAGTAGTAAATAAAGTTATTTGCATTATTATGAAAATAAAGGGTTCACCTCAGTGTAATAGGGGTGTGTCAAACCCTTAATGCTGTCTTGTGTGTGCCCATTGAATTCCAACAGGTTCTCAAATGACATTGTGGTTTGGACAAGCCAGGAACTGAGTTTAGCATAAAAGATCAGGTCAGCTTGGAAAGGTTTTATAACTCCTGGGCTTCAACTTTGTATGCAGCTATGCTAAATCTGTGTCATGACAGCACCAGAGAGGTATTAAGTACAAATGGATATGGTAAAGTTATCACCCACATCTGCCCTACAAGACAGGATTTTATGAGAGTGGTGAGCCTGCAAGGGCATTTGTGCTGGCTGTGAGAGTGACTTAAATCTGCTGCTGAGTGAAAATGTCCAGGGAGTGCAGTCCCCATAAAATGCACTGAGAAGCTGAAGGAACTGAGAAAAAGAATCCAGGAATCACAGAATCTTAGAGGTTGGAAGTGACCTCAAAAGATCATCTAGTCCAACCCCCCCTGCCAGAGCAGGGTCACCCAGAGTACATCACACAGGAACGTGTCCAGGTGGGTTTGAATGTCTCCAGAGAAGGAGACTCCACAACTTCTCTGGGCAGCCTGTTCCAGTGCTCTGTCTGGTGCATGCTCTCTGTGCCAAAACAGTGCATCGTTGCAGTCTTGTTGTTGTACTGCGGTCACTCCAGAAACCGGTGATTAAAGAATCACAGTAATTAACAAAAGCCATGTGTCACAGCTGAAGGAAATTTCAGGTTTTTGCTTGTGAAATGTGGATCCTAACTCCATTGTTTATTTCATGTTATTACTGCTTATAAACCACCCTCTCTTTTCTGCTCCCCCAGAAATATAAACATCCTTTTTTCCCCCTCATCTGAAATGATATGCCTTCTCAACTGAATCCACAGCTGGGAGAAGTTTGGTAGTTGTGGATAGTCTTTCTAAAACATTTGGCCAGTACAGCAGAATCCAGAGTTTGGAAGTATAGCCATATGGTCATTACAACCAGCCAAACTTTTGCATCCTTGTACTGTCAGTGGACAGTGATTATCAGACCTGTGGCTCCTGGTGCTCTTGGAAATCTGAGGTTTTTACCTCTAAGACTGTGGGCAGTGTGTTTTGCTCTTCCCACCACTTTTTTTGTTAGGTCTTTTAGGAGTGTTTTATACACCAGTTAAGGGAAGAAAGCAGGGCTGAGAAAGCTTCAGGTTGTGACGTTAAATATTGTAACTTTAGGTGGTTTAAGCTCCACAGACAGAGGAATTTTTGGGGAGAGGTGCTGCCTAGGGATTTTTTTCTGGAGAGTAAAACCAGCTGGATCTACAAGACCACACAGAAGCAAGATCTCTTTCAAGCACAGTGGGCAGAGGTGCTCCTGAACGCTGCAGTGTGTGCTGCTCTGTGCTCAGGGTGTACACCCCTTAGCTGGCTGGCTGGAGTTTGCCTGCTGCTGTTTGCCTTATCTCAGGCTCATTCAATTGCAGATGCTAAATATAGGTCTGCTTCTGCATCTGGAATACAGATCTGTGTAGAAATGCTCAACCTATGCAATGACTGTAGAGTTTTCCTTATCTACCTTTATTTTCTGAAAAGACACAAAGACTGAGCTTGGATAGGGCAAGGTCCAGTACTGATGGATCAGGATTGCATTTGGACCCTTGCATAGGCTGTATTCACACTTGTATGTTTCCAAAATATGGTGTATTATCTGCTGTGCTTGTCTCCTTAAACAGCCTTGCTCTGCACACATAGTGTGGGACAAAAGTAAAAAACTTCATCCATCTCCTAGAAACCTTGTTCTAGTTCTATCACAATTCCCTCAAACCTCTCAGCTTGGATCCACTGGCCAGTTAAGCAACAGGTGCAGAGTTCCTGTTGATTAAGGGTCCTGTCAGCCAGTTGTGCCCAGCAGTGCCATGCACAGAGATCTGCTGAGAGCAACAAAAGTTTTATTACTGATAGGTTTGATATGACTGTGTTTAATGCTCATTTCCTCTGTTGAATAGGATATATTCAGCATCTTAAAGAGAAACCTTTGAGGAGACCTCATAGTGGCCTTCCAGTACCTCAATGGGCTACAGGAAGATGGAGAGGGACTTTTTACCCGGGTGTGTAGTGATAGAACAAGGGATAATGGTTTTAAGCTGGAAGAGATGGAAGATGGAAGATTTAGGTTAGACGTTAGGAAGAAATTCTTTAGTGTGAGGGTTGTGAGACATTAGAACAGGTTGCCCAGGGAGGTTGTGGATGCCCCTTCCCTGTAAGTGTTCTAGGGTAGGTTGGATTTGGCTCAGAGAAAAATGGTCTAGTAGAATCTGTCCCTGCCATGCAGGGAGATTGAACTAGATTATCTTCAAGGTCCCTTCCAACCCAAGCCACTCCATGATTTTATGATTAAATGCATTTCTGGTGCCTGGCTTTAGGCTTCTGCGCCAGGAAATTTGCAGACAGAAGAGTTTTACTGAGAGGCATACAGGCTAGTCCATCCCAAACTCAGAGGGTGACAAGCAGATGGACAACAGTGTGAGCCAGCACATGTTGAGCACAAGGCAAATGTGCAGGAAAACAGTTTCCTGATGCTTCCTCTTCTTCAGTGAGGCTGGTCTTGCTCTGAGTAGTCACACAGTTCCTCTGTACCTTAAGTACAACCCCTTTTAGTATATTTCTCCTTTTCATGTGTGACAAAGGTGTTAGGAATGTCCTTTTCAGTCTCTCTTCCACTGGCCCCTTCTTTGTGCCGTGTCAGGAGAGAAACAGATAAAAATGCCTAAGGTAAGGTAGCCCACACTGACGCAGTGCAGCTGGCAAACCTGAAATGGTTTTGCATTTTAAAAACTTCCTGTGTGATAATCTATAGCTGTTGGCCATGGTGCTTGGGAGTTGGGTTCTCCCGTTTTATGGACACAGAATTACATGTATGTTGCTCATCATGTTCAGCTGCAGAACTAGAAACCCCCATAGTGAATTACCTCCTCTTTTCTCTTGCAGAAGTTCCATGGAGTTGGACTAAAATAAAGTTTTGGGATGTCTCTATTTGGATTAAAATTTGGAAAGAAGAAATTGAAAGGTGAGTGCCATCTGGTAATGCCATTGTCACGGGCAACAACCTAAGGAATGTAAACACAGCACATGTGCAAGCCCTTGAGAGCATGCTTGGGAGCATGTCTTACACTCAGAGTGGGTGGAGGAAGGCACACTTCCGTTCCCTTTCCTGCATTTCTACTGCCTTGAGGGAATGCTGTGGACTATGTGCCAGTGAATAGAAGGACATCTGTGAGAGAAGGGTCTGCAAAGTTCCTTCTCTGTTACGGCAGATGACTGGCCTGGGGGAAGCTGGGTTTTGGTGTCTTTTCTAAAAGGATCTTCTGTGGGAGTAGGAAGAGGAGCAGTAAATAGTGCCCTCACTCAAGTGTTTTATAAAATATGCCAAAAGCAAGTCAGTATGAAGTTCTGATGCAGACTTTTAATGATGAAATATGTTAACAGCAATGTCCGGATGTTCCCTTCAGTGAGAGGTAGGAAGAAGAGCAAAGTACAGAGGTGCACCTGAGAGCAGCCCAGAAGCTGCTGAGAGGAACACTAACCCTGGAGGAGAAAACAGAGCCTACCCAACTCCCACCCTGTGAGCTCCACATGGCACCCTAATCAACGGGTGTAGAGATAAGAAGCAGCCATTGTCTGCAGCATGATCCTCACCAGCCTTTGCAGCAGAAATCCCCACAGAGATAAGTGCTTGCAAGAAGCCCAGCTGAAGGCCTACTAGGGTACCCTTAAAGTGGACCACTTCCTAAAGTGCATCTTCATCAGGATCAGGGCTTGGAGCAGGAGCTGCTGTACTAAGTTTCCTGTTTTATCCCTTCACCTCCAGACCCAGGGTGCAATCTCTGGTGAGGGATCCATGTCCAGAGACACTGTGAAGACAGAAAGTCTCTAGCCTTGCCTTTCCAGGGTGTACCTCCCCATATTAGAACACAGAGATTAGTGGGATACTTGTATTTTGACATGAAATTATTTTTTCCCAACCTCTCTGAGCTCAGAAGACAAACAGAAATAGGGAACAGGGAGAGCTCACCTACATAAATAGCCTTGTCCCAAGCTTGTGCTTCCAGTTGAAGACAAGAGCAGTTATTGCTGCAGCTTCATGTCCATAAGCCCAGCCCAGGGGCAATGTGAGAGGAAGAGGAAGAATATTAATTGATCCAGGGCTTTTGGAAACATGCACTAGGTTTTTCTTGTTGCTCAGGACAGCCTGCTCTCCAGGGCAGCTGTTTTTTGGCAGCTGGACTCTGGGCAGAGCTTGGCAGGAGTAGCAGCTCCCTATGGAGACACAGCCCAAGACCAGCTCCACAGACATAAAGCTCAGCTGTTTTCTGGGACTCCCACTCAAATCTGATAGGAAATGTCTTACTACAACAGGCCTTCGAGTATGAAAAATGTATTTATTTTACATAATTTCCCATGGGGGAAATAACTGTGATTTTAAAAACTTCTCAGAGTTTGTTTCAGAGCTGTATTTATTTTTATGATTTTTACATCACTTCCTATCACTGTGTATCACTGTTATTAACAGCATGAACAATTGCATCAAGCTGTGGCATTACCAGCATGTCTAGGAGATACTGTTTTCTAGTAAAGGAAATTACATGTGCCAGCCAGTCACTGTCAGACTAGTTTTGAAAATAAAAACAAATTACTATTTCATCTGTTTTATTTGGCATGCTGATATTGGTAAAAAACAAACCCAGGATACAAAGATAAAAAATTCTAAACAAAATTTGAAAAAAAAATAAATAAATCGCATAATTAAAGTTTTCCAAAATTAAGAAGATACATGTTTTTACTGCTAGGATGCTTGAAAAATGCATGTTCTCATTCTGAAGTGAACTGAAAACAAGCATGAAAAGATGCAGATGCTTCTCGAGAAATAACGTGTTGCGTTTCTGAGCGAGTGGGTCCCCAGCCCTTGCCCAGAGCCAAGGCAGGTGGGTGAGACATTGCTGGGAGGAGCAGTTGAAACACAAACCAGAACTGACATTATTTCCGGAGATGGGGAAAGGGAGAGATGAGGCAGCCTCTGTCCCTTTCCAGAACAACCCAGAAGGAACTATTTTATGGTTTAAGGTTATCTAGCATTTCTTCCAGGCCTGTGTCCCAAGAGTGCTGTTTGGCCATGATTGTTGTACATGCTGGGTAAAGCTGAGGCATCCTTCTTGAAACCTGTTTTCCTGTTTTCTCTCTCCTTATGGTGATAACGCCAAATCCTGCTTTTAGAAAAGGGCAAGACCTAATAATGACCCTTATATTCATATTAAAAAATTACTGGACCTGGGGCAGAAATAATTCCAGTTCACGCTCATTTCAGTCCTTACATTTGATGTACAAAAAATGGAGATAGGTCAACCTATCTTCAAAATGGGACCTCTGTTAGCAATATCAGAAAAAAAGCCAAACATTTTTAATTGATACATGATCCAGGGACATGTGAAATGTTTTACCTATGCTGGCAAATTCTAGTTGTCAGGTATTGTTTGTTTAGTGCTAGCAGGAGGGTGAGCTTGGCACTAGACACAAAAGACACAACCCATGACCACAAAAGTATATTTCTTGCATTTAATTTATTCAGGAGAAAGGAGGATTCTTGTTCTTTCAAGGCAAAAAGACACGATAAAGAAGATTTTATTTAATAATGGAGGAACAGGCAGGAGGGAATAGGGCTAAACCCAGTTATGGTGGTGAGTCTAGTCTTGCTGCAGATTTTTTTTTTAACTAAATCCCACACACTCAGTACAAGCTACTCCATTTTAGAGATGAAAATGCATGTGATTGCCAGCATAAATCCTGTCCAGCCACAGCAGCCAGGGAGGCTCCATAAAGGAAGGGATATCTACACGCTGAAAATGCACAGCATGGAGTCCTGGAGAGCCCCTCCTTTGAGTCAATAATAAAAACCACGTTTGTTTGCCAGGCAGCTGGGCATGTTCCTGCTCTGAGCAGGGCTTGGCTGTGACCTTCTTCCCCGTTTCCATCCCACTGGCTTCTCACCACTCCTCCTGCCCCCGCCCCGCCTGCTGCACCCTGCCAGCTCTGGCTGCTACTCAGGGCAGGGATGGGCTCTGGTTTGGCGATGCAGCCACTGGGCAGGTTCTGCGTTAGGTTAAGGCTGGAGTGATGAGGCTTCAGCTCTTGTCTGTGTCCCTGCCTGGCTGTGAAATGCAACTGTTTAACCCTGTGAGCCTCAGGCCTGTTATATGGCTCTTCTCTTCACCCACGTATTATCCAATTAATATTAAATGTTGAGTTTGTTGGGTAAAGATCATAGATCCCTGGTTTTGGTCTTGGTTTTGCTTGGTGGCAGCTCTGATTCCAGCAAGACAATGTTGAATTATGATTGTGAAATCCTGTGATATCACATCACTGCTATAAAAATTAATCCAGTTTTCTTTAACCCAGTAGTAGGTAATCTGCCTGGGTATAGCACCTGCAAGTTGAGAAGTTTCTTGCATGGCTCCTTCATGTCTCACAGCTGCAAAAAGGGGCAATTACTCTTCTAAGATGAAGGGAGATGTTGGCTATTGGCTTGTAAAATTGCCCTCCTAAGAACAGCAATTTTAGTTGCTTAATACAGCCATAGAACCACCTAGTTTCTCTGCCATGGGTAGGAACATCTTCCACTAGATCAAGTTGCTCAGAGGCCCATCCAAGATGGCCTTGAACACTTCCAGGGAAGGGGCAGTCACAGCTTCACTGGGCACCCTGTGCCAGTGTCTCACCACCCTCTCCCTTGCCCTTTCCCGTGACTTGCCCCCTCCCATGGGGTTGCCTTTCAATGGACAGTGTAATTCTCATTCCTGAGGAGAATAGAAGTGCTGATGCACCATGGTTTCAGTTACTTGTGCACATGGAGTAACAATCCAGCAAAGATGAAAAATAAGGGCTAGAAATTCTCTGCCTGTGAATAGATGGGTGATCACCTGGGTGCTGGATTCAAGATGGCACTTGTGCTGTTGGTGGGACATGACAGCAAAAGCTGAGTCACAGATTGAAATGGGATGCCCAAAAGTAGGGTCAACAAAAGTAGCAGGGTGATGGGGCAGGAGAAGGTGGAAGGAGACACATCATGAGCTTTGAAACAAAAAATTTGCTGCAACTGGTGGAGGTCTCCTGAGACTGCTCATAGCCTGTTGTAGGAGAAACCTGAATTACAATCTCAAGAAGATCAGAGATGTTCCCTGGGGTGCAGAATAACCATGTCACCTCTTTCACAACCTGGTATTGGTAAGGTGGATAGCTTTGCTAAGAGCCACTCTGCAAGGGAAGCTGGGGAGATGAGCCCAGCTCCTGGATGCCATTCTTTGTTGCTTGTCCAGGGCAGCATTGTACTCTTGAGGTTGCATGTTTAAAGGGTGGAGCAGAGATCAGTATTTTTACAGAGTTAATGTTGCCTCTGTTCTGTGTGCAGGCTTAGTTATGCTGGCACTCCCCTATTTGGGCTGCGTTCGCTTCATGCATGAGGTATCAGGCCCTAGTTTGTATATGACTTGGCAAAACCAGGCAGCCCTTAACCTCCTGTTTTTTTTGAGCCACAAGACCTAGTATCTACAAATTTTTTCCAACAGCCTGTTGAAAGCATTGCTCTTGGCACATGCTCCTTAGCATAAACCAGAAACAAATTTCCAGGCTGACTAGATCTTGAATCTAACCTTCTGCAGAACTTTTCCATGCAACAGTCCTAAATGGAGAAGGCTGGTGGGCTGGCCAGTTATGTTTATAGCTGATTTTTGGCATGGGTTTAATTTAATACAGCTGTTATTCTGTGGTTTAGGTCCTAAATCTGTCTGCCTGAGAAAACAGCCACTTTCCCAGTGACTTGGCCTCAGTGGTTAGACCAAGAACTGGGCACTAAGCCATATTTATGTACACTGAATTTCCACTGATGAATAATTTAAAATACTTTTCAGTGGCAGTCAAATGACAACTCGGAGAACAAATCCCATTCCTTCTTCTCAGTAATTTGTGACTGCAGTTTGCAGAAGCAGAAAGTTTGAGTAGCTTAGAGAGAAAAAAATATTTAAAGAAATAAAAAACTTCTCATCTGAAAGCCCTTGAGTTTTCCCCTCCCTTTTTCCTCAATGCTTTCAGAATCAAAATGGCATGATAAGACATGAGTGCTTGGCTCTGCAGCCAGAATACCCTGAGCTGTAGTTTCCAGACAAAGCTGGTGTAATGCTTCAGACATTCCCTAACTATTTATTGTGATCATCCAAGAGGCTTTGTTTCTGTCCAAACAGTTCCAGAAACAAGTAAGAGTTGTCCAATCTACAATAGTTGGTAACTGCTAGTTTAGGAGGCACAGCAGAAGGACCTCATGGTCCTCAGTTAGTAAAAATAAAACCACTGAGGCAGTTTTGCCTTGTGCATGTGTTCAATGGTGGTTCTCCTTTGGTTTAGCCAGAGGTCAGAAAGTTCTGCTCGTTGATGTTGCTGGATGAGGCACCCTTTGCAATTTATCGTGGTTGCTCTTGCTTTAGCCAAAGGTATTGGCTGTTACCCAGTAAAGAAAAAAGAAAATATTGCCATGAGAAATTGGTCTCATATTTTGGCCTCTAGGGACAACACCTGTGAGAGGGATGGATGGCTATGGCAGGCAGGAGACTTTCCATCCAGTTTTGAACCATGTTCATAGCCAACTGGAGCCTTCAGAAATTGGTTGTCCTACAAACCTGCCCACAGGTACCATGCCATCAGGCACAGCAGGGCAGTGCCTTGAGCGAGTTTCATTTGCTGTTTTGTTTCATGTCCCACTGCTTCAAGTTTCTGTGCCATCCCTTTGCTGCTGGCAGCTGTCTGTGTGTCTCATATGACAGCCATTCCTCTGGGAGAGTGCACCTCTCACTGTGCTGAGAAGCCAGGCTCCTCACTGGAGCAGATACACACCTGGTTTCTTTGTAGGAGTGTTTGACATCTTTGAATTCAAATGCATGTGTCAAGTGCCTCTTCCACGGCTAAGGGGGATGGGTCCCCAATCCCCCAAGAAGCCTTGGAGAAGCACAGGAGCTTGCAGCACCTCCAGCTACTTCTAGCAGCGCCTGGCTTTTTGTTTCTGCATGCAGTCCTCTCAAGGTCTGCCTGGCCTATGGAAAACACAGTCTTTGAGGACTCCCAGAAGCTGCCACTTGACCCTGAGTCTCTGCCATGTGCCCTGTGTCTCATGTCCTGGCACGTAAATAGATAACTGAAGAGCTCCAGCCTAGACTAGCAGCTCTGGATGTCTTTGTGCCTCTGCATCCATCATGGGTTTCTGTAGCTCCTTCTAGGCAGACCTGCTGGCTGTGAGCAGCATGGACAATGCTGTACAGTGAGTGCTGAGCCTCTTGTTCCAGGTTGACTACAGGTCTTCGGCTTCCTTGCATTGCTCCAGGTAGGCACAAGGTGCTTGCCAAGAGCTTTGTCCCTGCCCCTCCCAGGACTGGCATGGATTCTGCAAGCACACCTCTGTAGCCTCCTAGGAATTCAAGCTTTGTCATCTCTTCCTATTTGCCTCAAACCCATTTATCTTTTCTATGGCATTTATTTCAGGACTAGACTTGGCGTCCCTGAGGAGGGGATCAGAGTAGCTCTTACTGTATGAGAGGAAATGTGCAAGTGTTGGGAAGTTCTGTTTTTAACATATAGCTTTATCTGCTTTCGTAATACTGGTTGCTCTCAGGAAAATTCCTGAAGGGCCACATAATACAATAGCTGAAGCCCTGCAAGCCTGGACCTCTTGAGCTCTGTTTCTATTTTCCTTTGAAATGCTGGACAAGTTACTCTGGTCTCTTTGTACATTGTTCTCCCCATTGTGAAAGATGAGAAAAAAATGTGTCTGAGGAAAGCAGTGAAGCTCTTTTTCTGAGGAAAGCTCTTTGGGGGTCTTGATTGAAGCCTCTGTGTTGGTCTGAATTGCCCAATCAGGGAAGATGGGAGATGCATTGGAAACACAACTAGATGTGCTTGAAGAAAGGGAAAAGTGCATTTACCTGATAACATAGCTTTAAACTAGTAATTAGGGGGCTTGATGAAAACAACAAGAGACTGAGACCAAAAAAGAAGAAATGGTGCTCTTAAAAAGGGCTTAAAAATTAGGGATGCTGTGATATTTATAGGGTTATTGAGGGAAAGGAGGAAGGATTACAGTTCAATCCTCTGAATAGCTTAGACGCTTGCTAATGCCAGAGTGAATAAACAGGAAGAACTAGATGTATTAACACATCATTTGATAGATATAGTAGACACGTGCTGGGATAACTCACGAGGCTAGAATATTAATAGAAAATAATAAAGCTTACTCTGGAAGAGTAACAGAGGTGGCAAGGGAAGAGGTGTTTTCCTTCTAAGTTCATGTACTTTAAGATCCAGCATGAAGAAAGATGAACAAATCGCAAATCTCTGAGTAATGATACAAGAGTAAAGAACAGGCACAGCAGACAAAGAAGGGCTGTCTTTTGTGGAAAAAAAAAAATAAATAAGAAAAAATAATAAGAATAGTTTTCTGAGAGACAGGGCTTGGTGGTAAGTGAAGAGTTCTAGCTATGCAGAGGCAGAGTTGGAGTGGAGTGTAGGGGAACACGACCTGTTCAGCTGGCACAGTGTTTCAGTGCAGCAGTGGGTAATAGTTGGTGCTAGTAAGGAGGCTGTTCTAGAGCTGATTCCTTCCAACAGGGGAGTTCCCTCCCTCCAGTTAGCTGGCTGAAAAAGTTACAATAGTGAAGTGTTTACAATGAATTTCAAGAAGGAAATCTTCAGTAAATATGAAGAACTAGTAACTGAGATCTCATGGGAAGGAAATCTGGGGTAGAGGGAGAATTAATCAGAGCTGATGTTTCCTTAAATAATTGATATTAAGGGCACAGCTACAAGTTAGCATATTTTAGAGATGGGCTCAGAAGAGTTGAATGAAATATTGAAATCACAAGCTCATTTTTCACTTCAGCCAGAGGAAGGTGCAAATAAGCTTGTTTTATCCAGCACAAACTGTGTGGCAAAGACTCAAAGGGAGAAAAATCTGTTGAGAACATGAAGGGCAATGACAGTTGTTCTGTAAGAGCTAGGATCTCTGGGGTTCTGTAACCCTTCCAGCGAGAGGGAGATCAAAGACAATTTATGACTGCTTGCTCCTTCATGAAAAAAGCCTAGGAAATAATGCTAAGAAATCTGGGTTTCAGGTCTTGTGGTGGTTTCTGGTTGTGGTGAGGTTTTCTTGGTGTTTTTTGTTTGGTTTGGTTTTGGGGTTTTTTTGAGGGATTGGTTTGGTTTGGGTTTTTTTTAGACATCTAACATAATAGTTGCCAGAAACAGAGGGAAATTTTTTTGTAAGTGTTGGGCTGGAATAGAGAGGGAGTGGGTTGGCTGGATAAGGTAGAGCATTGCCTGGAGCAATGCTGCCTTTGAGAGTTTTTCATGCACATAGAAGCAAAGTTCAGAAGACTGGGAAAAAAAGCAAGCATAGCATCTGTCTTGAAGCAGGGCGAAAAGAAAATCTGAGCAATTATGGATATATTGCCTTCATTTACTGGGTAAAGGTTAAAACAATGCAACAAACCACTTCAGAGTAACTCCAGTGTGTGTGTGTGGAAGAAATTATTCGCAGCCAGCAGCCCTGAAAAACTGGATCAAACCAAAATTAATTCTGAGTTAGTGGTAGCCGGAGGGCTAGTGAAAGAGCCTCAGATAGCTGTCATGTATCTTGTCTGTCATTTATGGCTTTTTTATGAGTAAACTGGAGACACACACTGGAGATAAAATCACCATAAACTTAGTGCCAGACTTTTCAGGAAAAAATAAATAAATAAATAAATAAATAAATACTGACTATAGTTATCAACGACTGATTATGAAACTTGAGAGATTAATGAGGGATGTATCCTGACTCTGGTATTCAATATTTTCTTCGACATCCTGGCTGGCAGAATGAAGAACACACTTAGTGAATCCACAAGTGGCAACAGGCTGGCAGGAGCTACAAGCACACTGAAAGATAGGATTGGAATTGACTAGTTGGAGAAAAGTCTGAAAAATTTGGATGTTGTTCAGCAAGGACAAGTGAAAGATTTGCATTTCCTGATGAGGCATTGGCTCTGCCAGAAAGGATCTGCCAAAATGGATCATATTCTGGAATGCTGTCAGCTGTGTGTTGGTGATGCATAAGGGTACTATTTTAAATGGCTTTTTGGTCAATTCCCATGTCAAATACCCATTTACCACAAGATAAGTGGAGTGTCCCTAGTGCTCTGGTCAGGTTTGGTAAGGCCTCAGCTGCAAGCTATGACCCATTTTTGGCCACTGCATGTCCAGCATGAGGTGAGAGATCTGGGAAGCCCACTGGAGAGCAGCAAGACTGATGCTGCTTCTGAAAAATTGAACCACAAGAAATGACTGAAGAAATAGAGCTGCTTACCATTGGGAAGAAAAGACTACAGTAAGGTGTAACAGCATTCAATATATAATGAACTCACCTCTCCTTTGTGTCCTTGGCAAGTAGCACAAGGAACTGAGAGGGACCAGAGGAGCACCTTTGAGCATCCCAAGAGAAGTTACAATTTTTAAAAAATTGATGCAATGAGTTTAGATTGAATATTAGGAAAAATTTGTTCTCAGAAAGAGTGGTGAGGCATTGGAACTGGCCACCCAGGCAGGTTGTGGAGGCATTAAAAAAACGGGTGGACATGGTGTTTCAGGAGATGTTTTGGTGGTTAGGGCTTGTAGGGTGGATAGCTGGACTTGATGATCTTGAAGGTTTTTTCCAACCTTAATGATTCTGTGATTCTGTTAATGGGGAAGAAACTCCCCCAGGGGAAGGACACTGTAATCCTGGAACAGACAATCTGAAGAGCAGACATTACTTTCTAGGACATTTATTGGAAGTGACAGGCACAATGCTGTCTTGAGATAGAGTATAGATTTGATGACCTTTTGAAATCCCTTCCAGTAGTTTCTGATTTCATGATAGCTATGGTGGTTATATCCCACCTGTGGGATGATGCACTTGAACTGGAGGAAGGGCACCAACTGTAGGCTGATAGCAACAGCTCCGGAAACTTCAGGAGGAAGAGATGGAGGAAGGCAGGAATAGTGAGCAACACCAGTGAGGTGATAATTCTTACCCAGGAGAAGCTGAATCACCTGTAAAACCCGCGCTGGCATTGCAGTGGGGTGTGGGCAGAGGACACTTTGAAGTAGGGGCTTTGAGTGTGACGGTACCAATCCACTGTGCTGCTCTACCCATGTCACTGGCCACTTCAGTTCCCCAACATGGGGCAGTCAGATTCCCCATGACATTCATCCAGCTCTGCCTGCCTTTTCTGATGCTTCATTCATATCTCCATTGACCCCGCTTACCTTCAAGCATGTCTGATGTGTTTTTCTCTTCTTTGCAGAGGAAGAGAGACAACTTCAAGCCAACAACCGGGACTTCAATCTGCAGTTTGAATATGCTGTAAGTAACCAGCACGTGTGGTTTCATGCAGATGTAGTCACAGCTGTAGCTGCATCTGCTTCATGTCTTGAATGTTGTTGCAAGGGAGTGATGTGACTGCATGTTAGCTGTGACTCTGCAAGCAAGGAGAATATGTGACAGATAAACCATCAGAGATGGTTCATTGCTGAGTCAGCCATAAGGAGCTTTGCAGTCAGCCCTGCAAACAGGCATTTGAAGGAGGTCTAATGCAGGGAGAACATAACACGGTGACTTGACACATGGCCAGAAAATAACTTCTCAGTCAAAATGTCTGCAGTATCAGGCTCCAAGGCCTTCCAATAACGGAACATGGGGGAAGTTTTCTGCTCGAAACATGTCTCCATTTAAAGTAGAACATAAAAGGAAATGTGTCAGTTCCTTGCAGTGAAATCCTCTAGAGCAGGAAGGTTTTGAGTCTGGCTTTTGTGGCTTCCTGCCAGCTTTATTTCCAGCTCCTCAACAGCCTACTTATGTTGTGCTGTGAAGTCTGTGACTCCAAGAAGCACCTTGACATGGGCTGGCTGTGACCCAAGTCTGCCAGGCTACAGTGTTAGGGAGCCCCTTGGGCAACTCTATTTCCAAGGCTTGTGGAGCTTTTGCTGGTTATGAGTGCAGAGAAGAGATAGCTCAGCCACTGGACCTGTACTGCCTGGCTGCAGGGTCATCTCCTCCCTGGAACAATCCTGGAGCTGTGTTCTTTCCAAGTGTTTGCAGCTGTCAACTAATACTGATATGAATTTTGTGAATTTTTGTCCTCTGCGCATCTGAATTCCAGGGGTGAAATTCATCTTTCAGTTCTATCAGGAGCTCCTTTGAATCATGTTTTGTTTTGGGAATATCACAAGTATTTTCTCAGTAAGAATTGAAAAAAACATTTAATAACACTGTAATTTCTCGTAAGATAGGAAATCTGACTTGACAACAGCTTTGACTAAAGATGTTGATGTAGCTGATTTGTTTGCAACATTAACTGGGTCGTTTTCTGTCTTCACCTTCATCTGTGACATAAACAACACAAGTTAGAGACTTTCTAGGTCCAGAGCTGCTGAATGTGTCCTGAATATGGAATGTATTATAGTTAATATATTTAAAGTACTATGCAGCATAAATGCCTTATCAAGCCTGGTGATTTGAGACTGGGAAAGCACATTTAATTTGCACAGAACCTGCCAGTATCATACAGGGGTGTGTATTGCCATTATGTATGCATTTGTTACCTTTCATTGAATGACTGCAACATAGACCACATGTGGCAGTGGAGCCAGAATGCAGGAGGGAGAGGTATAATCATGTCAGGATAGAGAGGACAAAGCTCTTCTGCTTCTGACAATATTTCTGTGAAAGCTATTCATAAGACTGACTTTCCATGTCTCTGCCTCCCAGCTGGTTGCTTACACGGTCAAGGATTTGCAAATATCCAAAATTAAGGAGAGGACTGAGAGCTCTGGAGGGTTTCCATAGGAGTCTATTGATTAGCTGTGAAAGTAGAGGCAGCCAAAAAGCCAGCTCAACATCATCTGTTAAAACTTGGCGGTGATTTTAAGAAATCCTACCCCACATTTCAGTCAGCTGTGCCTCATGATTTCTGGAATCCAGTATAGTCAGGAAATCCAGAATACCATCCAGAAAGAGGCAAGCCTTGAAGTGGTGAGTGGGCAGTGATGTGATAAAAGACTTTAGGTGGTGATACAAGCATTATCCTAATTATACAGGGGTACATATCATGTCTTGGCCTGCTTATTTCTGTTAAGTTCTGGCAAAAGTTCATTTTATTAAATCCACATTACCACAATGTATGGAAAGGACAAACCTGGATCATGAATTATTTCAGATCCCCTGCTACAGATGGCTGGGTGCCTTTGAAGATGCTAAAAAAGAGAAATAGTCTCCTGGTACCCTCTCATCCATGTCATATGCATGATGTTTCTGAAAGTTAGCTCCTGTAGTCCACTGCAGACTTCAAAGCTGGGCCCCGTCCTCATCTTCAGATTTGTCTGAATGTGGTGACACTGCTAGGCACAGGGATGTTGTACAGGGGGACTGAGAGTGTCCAAATGCTAGAGCCTGCCCCAGGGTGTTCAGGTACTCTGTCCGGATCTGGGGGCCCCGACATAAGAAGGACTAGAGCTGTTGGAGGGTGTCCAGGGGAGGGCCACAAAGATGATCAAAGGGCTGGAGCTCCTCTCCTGTGAAGACAGGGTGAGAGATTTGGGGCTGCAGAAGAGAAGGCTCCAGGGAGAACTTACAGCATTCTTCTAGTACCTGAAGGGGCTACAGGAAAGCTGGGGAGGGACTTTTTACAAGGGCACGAAGTGACAGGATGAGGGGGAATGGCTTTATACTGGAAGAGTGGAGATTTAGATTAGGTGTTAGGAAGAAATTCTTTCCTGTGAGGGTGGTGAGACACTGGCCTGGGATGTGGCTGCCCCATCCCTGGAAGTGTTCAAGGCCAGGTTGGATGGGGCTTGGAGCAACTTGGTCTAGAGGGAGGTGTCCCTGCCCATGCAGGGGGATTGGAACTAGATGATCTTTAAGGTCCCTTCTAACCCAAACCACTCTGTGATTTTATGTTTGTATCAAGCTCTCAGCACACTGATGTTTTCTGAATGAGCTGATTTCTGTCTCTGCAGCCACAGTCCTCCCTCCTCAATATGACTTCCCACCCACATGTATGTAATGTGACCTGTGCACAAGGAAACAACAGAAGTATTTGGACAATCTGTGCTTCACTGTGGTGCTCAGTTCTTTGGGATAGAAGCATCTGCATATGTGGGCAGTGGCATGGTGATCTGAGTCCTCTTTATAGAGACCAGGAGGAGAGCAGCTGTCCTCCAGCTCTTGGTCCCATAGGAAGGTCTATTAGTCCTTGCTTTCCTGCACAGGAGTCTTGTCTTTCATGGCACAAGGGTTGCATCAATAGCTATTCCAGCCAGATAAAAGGGACACATATCAGAAACTGGAAGGAAACACAGCAATACAACAAGGCTGAGAATGTATTTTAGACAGTGAAGGCCACAGGAGGTTTACTTTATTTGGTAACTTAGCCATAAAACCTATAGAACAAGTTCTTGTAAAAAAAGCTAGGTGAGGAGGTAAATGTTTCTTCAGGGTGAGGCAGTTGCTGAGAAAGGCCAGTACAGAAAAGAAAGGGAAATGCAAACAAAAATGTAGTGTGTTGTGGCCAGGCTGTGTGTCCCAGCTGGTGTGAAGGTTCAAGGCTTTCACTAAAAGGAGAGTTTCTATCATGTAAGCATAGATCAAAGTTACAGAGATGCTTTGTTTTCCTTTAGTCTCAGTGAGTACCGGGAAGTGAGAATGCACAACCAGAGGTGGGCGTGTTGTCCCTTAATAGGTGGTGGTTATTGTCCCTCCCTGGAGCAAAGTCTATAATATATCTGCAGAGGGAGAAGAGAGGAGCTGAGAAAAACTTGAAAACTGTTTTGTGTGTGGAGACTGACATCAGCTCTGGCAGCTGCTGAAAGCTGGCCCTCCTGGTATGAAGCAAGACTCCCAAATGTGCTCAAACCAGCTTTGCAGGAACCTGCTGCTGCACCACAGAAAGCAGTCACTGCCAATGCATGCAAGGGCATGTCCAGATACATCACAACTGGGCTTGCAGGAAACTTTGGATCTCATCAGAAAATACTCAAGAGGCCAAGATGCAGAGTGTCCCTGCCATGCTTCTCCACCCATGGAACCTCTCTAGCTGAGCATCATCCAGGCTGGAGGGCTGGACAGTGTGGGATGCTGGACCGATAGGGTAGGCTGAGGATAAGGATTGGTCAGGAGCTGCACACAGTGAGAATCTCTGGAACAGAGGAGCTTCATGGTGAAGTGAGGGACAGTTTCACAGGAAGAACTGCATGTGCCCTGTGGGCATGTGAAACATGCCGTGTGGTGGGCTGGAATATTGGGGTCATCTCCTTCCTCCATATGAATGGACCCAGTACAGACTGAGGTGGGAATAGGGGAAGTGTCTCTTATCTGAAGAAGCCTCTCCTGATTATTTTTAATGTGATTAAATAACAGGAGCACCTGTGTTAAAGGCCGGTAACTTCAAGGCATGACAATGCTTGGGTAGGGCTGGTTTATTTGGAGTTAGTGTGAGGACTGAAGCTGAAAATGGAGCTCTCAGACTGATGCAGCCCCAGACATCCTTGGCCTTGTCCTGTACAGCAGGAACACAGCAGCTTAGAAAAATAAAACCAACTTTAAACCAAAGTGCTGTGCAGTTAACTGAAAGGGCTGAGTGTGAAGGTATGTACTGCCCACGAGCTCACAAAATTAGTTAGGAATGACTCAGAAACCAAGTGTGAATGAGTGGCATGCAAAGGCTCTTAGTGCAACACAAAAATGGACTCAGTATAGGTCTGTGAAAATGAAAAGTCAAGTCCTAATCCCGTGTGTACTCACACTGCAGACCGGAGGATCATTCCTGACTTCACTTTACCTGTGCAAAGACTGAAATAAAGAGACGGGGAGGGGGTGTCAGATGTGGTCCAGCAAGATTCAAGGGTTTTAATCAAGATTGTCATCTGAGGAAACTCAACTTGGCTGCACTGTCCCCAGCACTGCTGCAGAGAGGACTGCCCCGTGTAGGTGGGTCCACCACAAGAGGCTCTCTGTTGACACTCTGGAGAAGAAAATCTGAAGGATTTTGATGTTCAGTCTGATCCCAATTCCCTTTTATTTCTTTGCTTTCACACTGGAATTTAGCACAGCTGCACTGGGACGTCACAAAGGGCTGCGAAAACAACTTTGATATTGGCTTTCAGACAATAGGAGAGGAAATGCAGGGCCCGTGAGTCAATGACAAATTTTATCTTGGACCAGGATATAGGGTCAAACCAGCATCCTTTCTGCAGGGACAGCAGCAAGGGGACTGCTTGGACTCTGCTTTTGTTCTCCCTGGTCACCTGATAAATTCCCTAGTGAAATAGATGGGAGGTATATGACTTCCTATGGCAAACACACATTGCCCTGGGCTGGATCAGCAGCTGGATTCTTATCTCTTTGAAATTCAATGAGAGAGCAAGGACCTCTAAAAGCTCCGACTCTGCTCCACCTCCTCTGTTTGCATGATTCAATCTGAGAAGCATACCTGGAGGGTTATCTTCAAGGACCTTCTCATTGTGCTCAGGATGGTGGCAACAGCTGCCTTCTCTTCCCATCCTCAACCTGCAAATGATGCCTGGTGTTTGTCACACACAAGGCTGAAGGGAGTGTTGCCTTTTCATGTGAAAAGCGCTCTGATTAGCCCCTGAAGGAAGAGCTGCAGCAGCAACCTGCATGCTCCTTCTGCATTTAGGAAGGTGTTATCTGGGCTGAGGCGCTGTCAGGGAGCTACCCGAGCAGGACAAGGTGGGAGCCAAGGGTGACCCCAGCACAGATAATGCCCTTGCTGACCACGGTGAGACCTGCAGCATCTGGTCAGAGGAGACAACATAAGATGCTAGTAGTGTTGCCTACACTGACATCCCAGACAAATCGAGGTGAGGAACCAGGTCCAGGGTCCATTTAAAGAGCCCCGTCAGGAGCTGCGGGAAATAGGGATGAAGGTAAGACTACATCATAGGTCCAAGGTCTACCCAAGAGGCAAACCTGGGTAGGTCCACCTAGGAAATTAGGACACATGACAGGCTGGAGACTGGTACTCCTACAATGTAGCTCAGGCAAGAACTAAGGCCCATGGCTGGGCTTAAGTGAGCTCCTGAGCCCTGGACAAGGGTTGTGGATGGAGACACCAGGTGAGGTCAAGACCCTCAAGGAATTTTAAGGGCCTGAGGAGCTCAGAAGGGTTGAGCTGTGCTAGATACAAGCTCCATTGAAGTCCATAGACTTGGACCAAGTTCTCCACTCTTCATCTTCACTTAAACCTCACAGAAAAAAACCTCCTACATTACTGATTGGGAGTCTGGTTGTGTGAGACCTTAATGGTGGTGATTTGGAGTCTGTCTTCTCTGCACCATTCAGCAGTGCTCTGCCCTCTCCTTCACCTCTCCTCCCTGACTGGCAGCAGCTTCAGGTTCTGAGCTGAGTGGGAGGGGAAGGCAGTGTAGTTGAAGGAGATGACTAAGAGACAAGACCTTTAGATCCTGGACTTGGTCTGCAAGCAATAGTGTGAGGTCATCAAGCCATGCCACCCCTATCTGCACCCAGGTCCTCCTCTGCACCACCATGATAAGGACTCTCACCACTGTAATGTTACACCAGTTAACAGCTGGGATGACTCAAGGCAGGAGGAACAGTATGGGAAAGCACAAGCAGTGACCACATTTTCCTAGAGATTTTCCTGGAATACTCAACATGTGCTGGAATCCTGGAATTCTATTATTGCTGCCAGGAAGGGGTTGAGGAGTTACATATGTAAGAAATTCCCAAACCTGTTAAAAAGAAAATAAACAAGAAAAAGAAAGAGTGAGCTAGTTATGGATTCCTTTATTTCTGGTGTTCAGACAGTCTTTTACTTCTGGGGGTCAGGATGCGACCTTTACAGAGATCAGATGAACCCCATCAGAATGCTGTTGGCCTTTCTCAGTCTTCTGTCCCAACAGCAGCTGCTGCCCACCATCAGGAATAAGGGTGGGAACTGGGTGGGCTTAAAACTGATCTAGCCTGGCTATTCTGTACTACCTATGAAAACAAAGTCTCTGCAGCACCACTTGCCATCTTACACAAGTTATTAAACACGTTCTGGAGCACATTCACAGCCCTGTGGTCACATTTCTGCAGCTGGCAGCTCCCTGCCTTCCAACTGCCCTGCAGTTGGACCAAGTGCTGCTGGAATCCTACTCCTGGCACAAGGCCTTAATGAAACACCTGAGAAAGTGTTTCTGCTTCTCAGCTGCTTCCAGGTTGCCGAGCTGCTGGAAATGAACATATCCCTGAGCCAGAGGCTTAGATTCAGGTGGTCAATACCCTGCCATACTCTGCCTTTTCTGGATGTCACCCTTCAGACCCTGTATCTGGCCCAAAAGTAGCAGCATGCCTTGTTTCCAGTGACTTAAATGGTGAGATGATTTGCCTGCGGTCAGACATCACAGACAGGCTTCTGAAAACACCCCCAAAGTAACAGCTCATCCACCAGATCTGGACTTGTGTAACTGTGGCGTGATGAGCACTATTCTTAGGGAGAGCATTTTGGTGGAGTCACACCTTCAGGAGGTGTGAATCGAGCCCCTGAAAAGAGCAGATGAGAATAATCCCTCACCCACAGACAACGTTGCTCTCATGTCAAGCTTTGCACCTGGAGAGCTTGAAGCTGATGGTGGGTAACCACTCTCGTGCTTAATCTTTTGAGACACAGGTGCACACAGAGGCTGCACACAGAAGCTCCTGATTCCCATCTTTGTGCTTGGAACACACAGAATTCACGGAATCACAGAATTTTTTGAGTTGGAAGGCACCTTAAAGATCATCAAGTTCTAACTCCTTCACGGGCAGGGACACCTCCCACTAGAACAGGCTGCTCAAAGCCCCATCCAACCTGCCCTTGAACACGTCCAGGGATGGAGCCCCCACAGCATCTCTGGGCAGCCTGTTCCAGTGTGTCACCACCCTTACACTGAAGAATTTACACCTGATCTCTAACCTAAATCTCTCTTCTTTCAGCTTAAAACCATTACCCTTGTCTTCTCACTGCAAGCCCCTGTAAAAAGACCCTCCCCAGCTTTCCTGTAGGCCCTTCAGGTACTGGAAGGCCACCATGAGGTTCCCCCAGAGCCTTCTCTCTTTCAGGCTGAACAACCCCAACTCCCTTAGCCTGTCCTCATAAGAGAGGTGCTCCAGCACTCAGATCATTTTCATGGCCCTTCTCTGGACTTTTTCCAACAGCTCCACATCTTTCTTGTGCTGGGGGCACCAGAGCTGGGTGCAGTGTTCTAGGTGAGGTCTCACCAGGGCAGAGTAGAGGGGCAGAATCACCTCTCTCCACCTGCTGGCCACACTTCTTTTGATACAGCCCAGGATGGAGTTGGCCTTCTGGGCTGCAACTGCACATTGGTGATTCATGTCCAGCTTTTGGTCCACTAGTACCCCCAGGTCCTTTTCCACAGGGCTGCTCTCAAATGTGACCTCTCCCAGCCTGTGTTCACATCCTGGGTTACCTTGGCCCAGGACCCTGCACTTGGCCTTGTTGAACCTCATGAGGTTCACCTGGGCCCACTTCTCTAGCTTGTCCAGGTCCTTCTGGATGGCATCCTGTCCCTCTGGCATATTGACCACACCACCCTGCTTGGTGTCATTGGCAACTTGCTGAGGGTGCTCTCAATGCCACCATCAATATTGCTAATGAAGATTAATTAAACAGCACATGACCATCTAGCGAGTTCCTTATCCATTGAACAGTCCACCCATCAAACCCAAATCTCTCCAATTTAGGGAGAAGGATGTTGGCGGGGACCATGTCAAAGGCCTTGCAGAAGTCCAGATAGATGGCATCCACTGCTTTTCCTTGGTTGACTGATGCAGTCACTTTGTTGTAGAAAGCCACTAGGTTTTTCAGGCAGGATTTGCCCCTGGTAAAGTCATGCTGGCTGTCCTGGATCACCTCCTTGTCCTCCACGTGCCTTAGCATGTCTTCTAGAAGGATCTGTTCCATGATCTTCCCAGGCACAGAGAGGAGGCTGATGGGTTGGTAGTTCCCAGGGTCCTCCTTTCTACCCTTTTAAAATATGGGCATAACATGTCCTTTCTTCCAGTCGCCAGGGTCTTCACCTGACTGCCATGACTTTTCAAATATCATGGATAGTGGTTTGGCAACTACATCCACCAATTCCTTCAGGACTCTGGGATGTATCTCATCAGGTCTCATGGACTTGTCTATCTTTAGATTCCTCAGCTGGTCATGAACCTTATCTTCACTTACAGTGGGGGCACTTTGTCTCTCTGGTCTGCATCTTGTGGGCCATCAACACGAGAGTTGTGAGGAGAGGGGTTGCCAGTGAAGACTGAGGCCAAAAAGTGGTGGAGAACCTCAGCCTTGTCCTCATCTGTTGTTACCATTTCACCATTGTGGCTCATCAGGGGGGGTTTGATTTCTTTAACCTTCCTTTTCTGGTTTAGGTACCTCTAGAAGCCCTTCTTGCTTTTCTTAACACACAGAGCTGCTTTTCTTGTGTGTTAAATTTTTTATAAATCTAAAGGAGAACCAGAAGCTCTCATAAGGCCTGTTAATACTTGATCACTGCTTCAAAGACTTTTCCTTTCCGTAGCTTTTCCCACAGGGGAGTCTCCCTCACTGGAGGCAGAGCATGGGGGAGATAAGAGGGATGATGTATTAGAAGCATTGCTTATAAAATTATGGGTGTGTATGGACTGTTCCCACCCTGTGGTGTCACAGGTTCCTGTAGTAACCCCTCCCAGTCCGGAGTCAGGTTCTGGTACAGCTCTGAAGGAACAATAGGGTGTGATGGTGTTAAGCATCACAAAATAGGGTAAGATCAAGAGCAGAGGCCAACTGAGATTTCCCTGAAGTCATTGGAGAGAGCTTGAGCTGTCAAAGCATACAGCCCTGGAGTATTGCATGAAAACACAAACGTTATCTTAGGCAGCTTCAGCTGTGTCTGTGGTGTGGGAATGCAGAGCTTTGAATTAGAAAAGATGAAGTTTTGCCTAGTTTGTTTTTATCATTTAATATTGATATTCCTCTAGTCCCTGTGGGCCATGGACAAGTTACTTGTAGAACTAGAAATCTTCATAGTCATTATAAGGAGTTTGTATTTTCTGGTGCTCAGTTTTAATTACAGATTCTAGAATAATGAGAAGATCAAATAAATACTCCCTGTCCTTACCCTGATGTCTGTAGTGTCCCTAAAGACAGTTTGACAGTCTGTCAAACACAATCACGGTCCTGAGCATTGTAGAAAATACTGGATATCCAGATTCTTACAGTGAAGCATTTGGAAACTGTTATGTCTGGGTGTTTTACCATGTCTAATGGCAATAGGAAACAAAATGAATGGCCGTGGTTCATTCTGTGGTTTTCCTGACGTAATTAACAGACAGAAATAGAAGGCAGGAATTGAAATAAACCACTCCCATTCTTTTCTTATCCCACTCTGAGATTTTTGCATGCAAAGATCTATAAACTTTCTGTGAGTGTTTACTGAGTAACTTTTCCCATGTTGTATGTGACCCTCTGAAATCAGTTTATGCACAAAGGTCGGGTCCCCTGTATTTACTTTTTCCTGCAGCTACAGACCTCTCTTTTTAAAGTAAGTGGCCACAGTATTTTTCTTCAGATTAGTGGGCAAGGAACATCTTTAGATCCAAATTTTATTTAAAAATCTGCTAGATTCTTTGTGTGCTGGACACAGACTTGTCAAGCAATTAAGTTCTCTGTATGGTGCGTTTGCAGAGGATGCTGCTAATTCATTGCTTCTGTTTTAGCAGTGTCCGTGTAGCCCATGTGCAGCACATATCCCATGGTGAATAACTTTGAAATAAACAAAATTCAGCCATGTGTCATGACATTAAGATCAGACAGAGTTAACCACACCCAGAATGGTTACATTATGCCAGAACACATGCAATATTGTTCATATGATGATCACTGACAAAAAGCTTTCCTTGCCAGAGTGTAATCAATGGGAAGATTTGGATAGCTCTTCCATAAAGGGCGTTTCCATCTCTGCTCTTTCAAAGAGTTATTAATTGGCTCATACAAGGGATAAAACATGAAGTTAATGCTGAAGAATGTTGCCATACTTTGTGTCTGGACATAGCCAGAAATCCAGTAATGCCAAAAACGGAATAGTTTCCTCCATACATACCTTATGGAATAGCTTCCCCTCCACATGCCTTGCAATGGTGAATTAATGGCAGAAACATGCTGATATGTGCCAGTTTAGATGTCAGGATCCTGGATTAATGCATGGATTTGAAGTGGTCTCTGATTCATACTTGGTAGCTCCTGCCCTGTCACCAGCTTAGCAATATTTAAGGAATATTACAATACTACAGTCTCTACAATTTTTCTCTTCTGTTGAACCAGCAAATCTATTCCTGAATGAAGGTGCCCTGTGTAATCTGACTCCTTGTGCTGTCGCACCTCAGTTTCCTGGAAGGGGGTTAATAGGCATTTTCTGGAGAGCTTCTCAGGGAAAAATTTTAGATGTGCTGGCAACAGATGGCATATGTGCTTCCAGGATTAGACGTCGATGTGTGCTTGATAAACTTCACATAGCAAGAAAATCTAGCAGACTTAGAAACAGAATGGACAGCCAACACTGTTGGGCTCAGTATGATGGATTGAGCCCCTCTAGCAGGTGGCAAGAACTGGGCCAGAGAGCGCTGAACTTCAGGGAAGAAAATATCCAGTTCTATAATCTTGAGCTTGGGTCTTTCTCTGATTTGAAGTAGAAAAACAGAGGAGAAGCCATTGTTGGCAGCTGGAGGGTCATCTGCAATTAGAAAAGGAAACTGGAAATAGGGAACAAAGTTTCAGCTCTCTTACCTAAATGGTGAATTCTTGTGTTAGTAGCTGTTTGCTCAACACTGCATTCAAGTGATCTTTATGGAATCGAAACAAGCCACTGCTCCAAGCTGCCGAGTTGAGACACTGCTTAGTCAGCTGAAAGTAATAATGTCATGGTCTGCTCCTGGGAAGATGTATAGCTCCTGTGGGCTTGTCCAGCCAAATGGTGCTTCAGAGTTTCAGACAAGTTACAGATAACTGACCTCACATGCATTTTCAGACACTGCTTTGTAGACGCTGCCAACAAAATGTCTTAATTGTGTCTTGGTTACAGTTTTTAATTATATTTGTGCATTGTGTAAGTCAAGAGACGACTAAAGAGAAGATGCATCTCCATTTGTATGTAGCTACATACACCTGTATCTACCTGTAGTTGCACTGGCATAAACTGAGCATCATGTTTTCACCAATCCCGAGAGAAATTCTGCCTGTTTATCCAGGCTTGGCATGAGTGTGGGGGGGAAAAGGAAATGTTTTTTGAGCTGCTGTTGGGAACAATGCTATTACTAAATATAAGCAAGTAAAAATACAGTTGAAATGGGTTGTGCTATAATTTTGTTTCCTGTTGTACCAATCCTATTTATTTTTTTTCCCCCCACAGAACAATACAATTAAAACATCAAAATACAACTTCTTCACTTTCCTGCCTCTCAACCTGTTTGAACAGTTTCAGCGAATAGCCAATGCTTACTTTCTTTTCTTGCTGATACTGCAGGTAAGAATTCACTGTGCTGTTTCTAGCTGATTGTGCTGTCTGTTGTCAAACCTGGTCTATGCCTTGATAGTTGCAATAAAACACAAGCTATATCCCTGCTATGAATTAACTTTTTATTAACACCTTAGTGTAGAAAGGAGAACAGAAAAATAAGTAATTTCCTCTCTTATCTTTGCATATGGGGGTTTGAACTGAATGACCAAAAAAAAATAAATAAAAAATTATTAAACTTTTCAACAAATTGTGTACCTTTTTTTGCCTTGTCAAACTACCTCTATTTGTCTACATCTGAGTGTTCCCTACCTTCAGATTTGCGTTACTTATTCCTCCTGTGGTACAAAAGGACTTTGTCTCTTGTCCACAGGCTTAAAGGCAAATGCCATTGGCAGCCTCAAAGGGAACAGCAAGAAGAACGAATTTGTAACCTGTACTGTTTACGTGGGAGGAAAGAGTTAACACCAGGAAGGCTCAAGGTTGGAGCTAGTTTGCATAAACTGAACTGTTGCTGCTCCCTGCTCAGCAGGCTGAGGAAGGTGTCACATATTGAGCCTGTCAGACATTGGCAACATTTGCTTTGGGTTGCACATTGCCCATCGCTGTGGTTAATACCACTCTGTCTGAAAGCTGAACACACAGGAGAAACTGATGCCAGGATTTCAGCCCCTTTGTACTCTGCTAGAATATAGATAAATGCAGCACACTCTGTGGCTGCTGAATCATACTGGAATACACATTTTCAAAAAAAGGGTATAATTTTGATTATGTTTCAAGTATACTATTTGATCATTTTTGTGCACACAAGCTTGCAAAATTGGGTTTTTCAAAAGCTCTTATTCAATTGCAGATCAAAAAAAGCACAGGAAGAAAATTGGTTAAGCCTGTAATAAACTACACACAATCTTCTTTGCTCATTTACAGGGAATGAATTTGGGAAATTTCAGCTCATGTATATTTTTCAAGACAGTAATGAAGGTGCCTTTTCAGCTACACTGACAGCACTGTTCCTGTGTTGTTGTACTGCACTCTAGCTGTTTGTCTATTAAATTCAGAGTATTTCAAACAATTTGCCTTAAATTATTCCACTGTGTCTTTTGCTGAAGCATCTAGGAGTTATTCTATATAAAAGCATACATCTTTCTCTTCTACCTTCATCAACAGGCTAAAAAGCAGCCATTAGTCTTTTATATTTACTCATCCCTCCATTTAATTATTTTCCCTCCTCTGTCCACTCACTCCAATGATGTAGCACTGGAAGCATCTCCTCCTGCATCAGGAGTGGATGTGATGGGTAGGCTGCAGGGACTCTGCCTCCCTGCTCCTTTGGCACAGCTCAGCAGGACATCCACACTTCCAGTGAGGTGAGGAAGTAGCAGTTACATGTCTCTGCAGCGTCCACAGCTGAGCAGTGCTGTGCTTGGCCATCATTCCTCCTGACTGGATTTGATGATGCCTGTAGGATGAGGGTTGTGACAGTTCAGTGGAAGGAGCAATCTCAAAGAGCAGCTCTCCACCCTTAAGCAGCTACTTTAAGGACATAAATGTCAGCTGATGCTGCCCAAAGCTAGTCTGACAGACATGGTGATGCTTGTATCACGTGGCTTCCATCATTACTGATGTTCTTTTGGAGGAAAAGGAGACCTATGTTGGGGTAAGATAACCATCTCTGCATCACTGAAGTAATGACAGAGTCACCTTCAAATCTTGGGTCCTCTCACTATTAAAGATATGGGAACCAAAAATGGCTCTGTTGATGTGGGAAGAGCAGTATCGGCTCTGGCAACAGCTGTATGTTGTTTATCATTCCCAGTTTACTTCAGCCAAATATGAAGAGTTACTGAAACAAAAAATAGAAGCATTTGAAGGCTCTGCACAGCAGGCTTTGCTCGGCCTCACAAGAGGCTTGTCCATGTCAGTGTCTCCAGAGAAACCCACGGGGGACCTGACAATCCTAAAGTTATGATCAACAAGAAAGAGCAACCCACTGCACTTCCTGACAGCTCCATGTTCATATCCTAAATCACATCTTGTTTCATAAGCAAAGCATGGGTTTCCTGGCTGTCCAACTCTTTTGGGGTCACATATAAATGATAGATCTGCATTTCTGTCTTTATTCAGATATCGTAGACAAATGTTATCTGCAGCTTCCACAGAAAATGCTGTTTTGTTTCCATCTTTTTGATGAACAGAGAATATATTTCTCAACTCAGATCTTTTCTTCCAACAGCTGATTCCTCAGATTTCCTCACTGGCCTGGTTTACAACGGTGGTGCCCCTTGTGCTGGTGCTGGCTGTGTCAGGAGTCAAGGATGCCATTGATGATTTAGTAAGATCTGTATTGCTGACCTGTACTTTGGAGTTTGCTTGTGATTCTTCAGCAAAATTACTATAGCAAACTGCTTAAAATAAACAATAGCCAGTGGCAGTCAGTTGGAGAACTGGTCTGTGGCCAAGGTGGGGTCTGAGATTAGATCCCCAAATCTATGGTACCTAAAAAGGAGCTAGAATTTCCAAGCTACTGAGCAGCTCATCAGCTTCATTGCCTTCCTCTGAAACTGCTCAGTATGTCTGAAAATGTGGTCACTGACAGATATGTCTCAATGCATGTACAGAAGTCTATTCTTAGGCATCCACTTTGGAAAACTCATTCTCTGCCATCTACCTGCAATGCAGGCAGAAAGAAACATGCAAACTGTGTGTGGTTCTTCAAACTTGCACAGCTTTGCCCAAAGTTTGCTCTCATCAGAGCTTATGGTCAAAATCCCATTGACTTCTCAGGGTGATGCTAGACCAAGGTTTAGCATCTGACTTTCTTGTTATGAAATTATTTTGGTGCTCTATGGAGTCTGTGCAATGTCCAAGTAGACAGGTGTGAGTGTCAAGGTACTCTCCTAGGGAGAAATGCCAGAATATCCGTGGCCACTTTCCATATCAGAGCAGAAGAATGGAATTCTCTGGGTGCTTAGCTTACGAAACTGCAATGGGTGGGTCCAACACCAGTTGAGTCAGGACTGTCCTAAGTGACCTATAAAGCTCTACCCTCCTTCTTCCCTTCTAGAGCAAGCCCCAGGTTGCCAGTTGCTCTCTGCAGTCCAGTTATGCCCAATGTTACTGTTGTAAAAATGGCCTCAACTATGACTCAGTGGTCACTCTGCCTTGATCCATTCAGCCAGCTGGTTGAAACCCTAAAATGTTAATAAACTGCCTGCAGCTCTTGTATGCTTGCTTTGCTGGAAATGTCTTTTAACCTACCGATCGCATTTTCAGAATCGACACAAAAGTGACAAACAAGTCAACAACCGCCCAGTCCAGGTCCTGATCAATGGCATGTAAGTCCTTTTTCTTTTGCTGTAATTTTGACCAGGAAGAGAAATTTATTAGTAGGGTTTGTTTTGTTTTGTTGTTTGTCTGTTTTTGGTTTGTTTGTTTGTTTGTTTCCCCCCCCCCCCCCCCGCGCGCGTCGCCTGGGGGACAACAAACAA
>NW_009954187.1:109716-128627 GCF_000747805.2 Chaetura pelagica | reverse complement strand
CCCCGTGGGATTCCCAAGAAACACAAAGCAAACTAAAATTGAATTATCTTTCACACCATTAGTTCACTGTGCAGTTCTGGACTACATGTCAGTATTCATGAGCCAATGACACACACATTACCACAATCAGTGCAGACATAATGACTGTGACCTTGCTCTGACAAAAAGTAAATTCTTACCATTCCATATATATGTTAAAGTAAGTGCCACTTGGAGAGTATTGTATTATTTTGCTCCTTACCCTAGAAGTCACAAGCAAGGCTATCTTCCCATGACCATTTATGTTCATAGCATTTATTTATACATTAAGCAAAACTAGGCATTATCAACAAGTTATTTGAAATGAAGAAGCAGGAGTATCTTCCTTCTACATGTCCTAATACTTGGAGTGTGTGTACCACTTCTGATTTAGATGTACTCAAAACATCTGCTAGCACTTTTCTTTCCTGCTGCAAAAATAGCAGAGGCCCTGGCTTTTGTGGCAGACAGATGTGTTGTTTACTTGCAGCTTCACGGAGTCCAAGTGTGCATAGGACACAGCTGTAGACAGTTGTGAAGTTTGTGGGGTTTTTTCTGTACTATAGATAGAACTATGTTGTGTAAACTCCAGCAAATGATCAAACAGTTAAAAATACAACTGGAAACTGAAGAATAGGAACATACTTCTTGTGCTTTCTGCTAAGTGAACTGAGTTCTTAGTTTACTGTTTATTAGTTACTGTGTCTAGGAAACATACATTGAAATAAAAAATTTCTAATGTTCTGCCTGTGTTCAAAACCTGGAAACCATGGGTCCTGCCTGACTTCAACCAACACTGAAAAAAGCAAGGCTGAACAGATTCAAGCTTGAATACCCAGTCCTGTTTTGATATAGCTCTTGATACTTCTCACCTCTAGGTTTTGCTTATATGCCATGACTTGGTTACCTTGACACTTGCAAGTGTAGATGTCTGTCTGCATGCACGTCTTGCTTAGTGCTGTGAAGGCCACGGCAAACATGGGCTTAACTGGGCACACACACCACCAGAACACCTGCATTGACCTTCCTGACAGCCAGGCTCACACAGAACCAGATCTGTTGCTCTGGCCCTTAGTACTACGTAGAAAACCTAACACAAATGGCACTTTTCCCAGGTGTTTGGAAGTCTGTTAGACAAAGCAAATTTTTTTGGAGGCAATGTGGTCCCGTAGGAGAAGGAGGCCATTAGTCAGTCCAGACTGAAGGACAGTGCACGTGGACTGTGCAGCTATTGTGATGGCTGGTCTCAACCCTGTACAAGTCACACCAGCAACTGTTACCTCTTGTTTGTATTGTGGTGGTCCCTGAGTGTAGTATGAATCAGGCCACATCATGGCAGACCCTGCTCCATCTTATTAACAGCCCAAGTTCTGAAGGCACCTACAGTCTGGATTCAGGAGCAGAGCTGAGTATCCTACTTTCCCAAGTGGTGTTTGCTATATGTGCCTACTTACTAGGAGTTTTCTTGCAGGTTAAAGGATGAAAAATGGATGAATGTCCAAGTGGGGGATATAATAAAACTAGAAAACAACAACTTTGTGACGGTAAGTACAGTCTCTCTTCATCCTGCTCCCAGTAAGTCTCTTGTGATTTACTCTGATCACTCACAAGCAAATGAGTCAGTATTGGTGATAACTGCCTCAGAGACCTGCAAAGTGCAGAAACCACAAGCAGCATTGTGGTGCCACGCCTGCCAGCCGTGCCAACTCCTGACAAGTCTGTCTGTCCTTCTGTAGGCTGATCTGCTGCTGCTGTCGAGCAGTGAGCCACACAGCCTGACATACATCGAGACTGCTGAGCTGGATGGGTGAGTGAGCCTGGCCCTCAGGTGCAGTCACTGCTGCCAGTGCAGGGTCTCCTCTGGGGACCCTGGG
Organism: Chaetura pelagica; assembly: GCF_000747805.2. Classification (NCBI taxonomy): domain Eukaryota; kingdom Metazoa; phylum Chordata; class Aves; order Apodiformes; family Apodidae; genus Chaetura; species Chaetura pelagica. The sequence goes on along the minus strand of NW_009954187.1, from coordinate 126,735 downwards.
TGCTGCAGCCTTTCCTGCAATAGCATGTGTAACAAAAGTTTCCTAATACATAGAATAAACTTCGGGTAGGTACCTAGAAAGCAACATCTGTTGGACACTTTTTCCTTTTTCACTGTAAATGTCATGTTAGGAGAGGACTTCCAGACAGTTCTTCTAACACCAAGAGTTAGTTTGAAATGTGTCCTAGCAATATCCTGGGTCACTGGCAGAAGCTTTCTGTTTCTTGTGAATCAGGCCACATCATGGCACCTTTAGTCTTTTCTCACTCAGATTATCTGAGTAGATAATAATGATTAATAACTCCAGTAATCTCCTTTAGACCACTGTGCCATAATATTAATGCATGCACACTGCAAAGGCTTCCAAACTTTGCTCACTTCTGACCACAAGTCAGAGTGCTGTGACTAATGGGTATTAAAGGGAATGAACTGGATCTAACCACGTTTTTATGACCCAGTTTGTATTGCTTTGTCTGCATTGCCTGGAGCTAGCATCAGCTTGAAGGACTAAGCAAGACCACAAAGGTCAAGAAATCATATCTTCCCAATACCCTACAGACAGCCCCCTGGACTTTCTCCATTTGATTGCTGCTGAAAATTACCTTGTAGTTCCTGCACTTGCAATTAACAGGAGGTCCTAAACAAATGTACATTGCATTTAAAACTCTTCAGCTAGCTAGTCCCAGGACTAGAGTACTCTTCAGGAGCAGAAGACCATGGAAGAAGACCCAGAGCTCTCCTCTGTTCTCAGATTCCTCAGGCTTGAGTGTGGTATGAATGGCAGGATAGACAGTGAGCTGGTCACGGAGCTCAGGGTCTTGCACTTTGCATTAAAAATGAGAAGACAGAGGCATCTCACCCTCTTTGGTACCATTGTACCATGTCCAGAATTCCTCTGGCTTGCCTCTTGGCAACTGAAAGAGACAACTACACTGATGGTGCAAAAGGCCAATAGTGACATGGTCCATCAAAAGCCTAAGGAAGAAGACTGTCCTCAAGAGAAGAAGTGGCTATCAGGGTCAGCTTTCAGTTCACAGAGGATTTTCAGTTCACATTTCTGTCTTCTGTTATTTGTTACAGTGAAACAAACTTGAAGGTGAAGCAGGCACTGACAGTCACTGCAGAGCTTGGAGAAGATCTTCAGAAACTGACAGAGTTCAATGGTGAGTCTACATGGAAAAATCACTTTCTAGTGAATTTGCTCAAACATCAGAGTCCAGAGAGTGCCTGGGAATCTTCCTTCCAGCTGTGTCCTGCTAGGATTTCTTTGAATGCAGCAGCAGTAGAACAGAATGGGAGTATTGCAGTCTGTACAACAGAGAGAAACAGCACACACAGAGCATGCACAACCCTTCAGTTGCAGGTGTTAGTGCCATGCATGGCTAGAACCTGAAGCTGCATTGGCGGGAATTCTCCTTGTGGCTGCACACTGATCTTTAGCATCTGCCTGTAGGCGTTGAGACTACTCACCCCAAACTCCAATACAAGAGTAAACACACAGCAGAAAGTGTTCTCCCAAAATTTCATTATGAGTTCTGGTCTCCAAATATTCCCATGCTGCACTTTACATTGATGCAGCAATGCTGATGCATTGATGACTTTTAGCTTCTGAGCAGTGGCACGTCCCAGACACCGTGCAGACTTGGGCACTAGCTGTGCAGGCAGGACAGCTGACTGCTTCCCAGCTTGAGCCCTTGACCTGACAGCATTTCTCTCATCTCTCAATGCCACAATAAATACTAAATTTTAAGGTAACTGAAGAGAAGCAGTGCATATGTAGTTAATGAGTAATGTGTCCTTTCTTAGCACTGATTTGTGCATAAAATAGACACAAAACACAATTACTTTAGACTAGAAAAAAAATAAATAAAATGCCCTAGACTAGAATGGAATAGACTGTTTCAGTTGGACCTACAGTGATCATCTAGTCCAACTGTCTGACCACTTTAGGCTGACCAAAAGTTAAAGCATGTTATTAAGGGCATTGTCCAAATGCCTCTTAAGCACTGACAGGCCTGGGGCATTGACCACCTCTCTAGGAAGCCTGTTTCAGTGTTTGAACACCCTCTTGATAAAGAAAAGCTTCCTGATGTCTAGCCTAAACCGCCCTTGATGCAGCTTTGAACCATTCCCACACATCACAGAATCAGAATCACAGAATGTCCCTGGATGGAAGAGACCTCCAAGATCATCCAGTCCAGCTTTAGACCTAACACCACAAGCTCACCACTAAACCATGTCCCTAAGCACCAGGTCCACATGCCATTTCAATGCATTCAGAGACAGTGACTCCACCACTTCCCTGGGCAGCCTATTCCAGTGCCTGACAACCCCTTCAAAATGCTTCCTAATATCTAACCTAAACCTCCCCTGGCACAGCCTGCATCCATTCCCCCTGGGCCAATCACACGTCACCAGGGAGAAGAGACTGTCCCCCTCATCATCCTGTCACTGGTTGCCACCGCATACACAGAAAGGACACAGACCTGTCAAAACCAGAATATTCCGTGCTTACACCTCATCTGTCTGCAGAGAGAAGCTGAGGGAACAGATCAAGTGGTGTTAGTTACACTCTGCAGTGCCCTGCGGCCTTTGGTACGAGGGCAGGATTACAGGAAGAGTCAGTATGGGAAGGGGTGGAGTGAGTGCTGCAGTCCTTGGAACATCTAAAGAACTGAAGGATCTCAGGAAATATTTTTAGATAAATGGGAAAAATAATTTTACAAAAAAAATTATCTCTTTGAAATGACTAGATGATCCCAGGACAAACAGCAGGGAGTTAGTATAGTTGGGACTGGCTCTGACAGAGTCATCCAAGTATGAGCTTTTCTTCTGCTTTGTACTTTGAGGTTTTATGATATAATGTGTGTGGTCTCAGCTGAGTGTCAGCTCAGTACACCAGGATTTCTCTGAAATGACGGCTGATGTTCTGAGTGGTTTAGGTCTTGAGAAATAATGTTTTAACAGGCGCAGCTAGATGCTTTATGTTAATAGTCAGAGTGGCATTTTTAAATTATTTTCTTTAAGAGTCTGCAGTGTGTATCAGGTTCTAAGTAAAATCTTAACCTTACACAATTTTTCAAGGATTTTTGGTGTAATGGTTGTCTGAGGATGCTGCATTCTTGAATCTGCATATTAAAAAAAAATTTAAAAATATTTTTAGATTAAAAATTTTAAATCAAATATTTATTTATCCTTTAAACCTCTGTTTTAGTTATATTGTATACAAAAGTGGCCTCTTTGCAGTACTTAAAATGAATAGAATGTTTCCCAGGGTGATTTATATTTGGCAGAGTACTGGGAAGAGTGCCTGGAATCAGAACCAAGCTTGCATTTCCCCAACAAACCTCTGTAGAAGTATTTAAATATTTATGTAACTCTTTATCTAATTGCTTCTTAAGACAGGAAGAGAGGAAAGGGTTGAGCAGCCAATACAGGCACTCAGTGGAATGCTTGCAGTTGAGTTATGATGTTTGTTGACATTACGATGGTTCAGATAAGGAGGATACTTGCAAAATGCTGGAATTTATTTTCTTCAGGGAGCTGGGGGATGAGAAAGGAAGCAATATTTTCACTATTTATCACATGTAGAACTGGCAGTATTTAACTCTTTCAGGTGAAATCTGTTCAGGTATCATCTTGCTGTCAATGGGAGGAGAAGATAGGAAGTATTTTCAGCTCCAGAGTTACCGGGGTCAGTGCAGGTATATTTGGGTGAAACTGTAGAGCTTCTCACTTTTTTGTGTCATCTGTCTCATCTGGATGAATCTCTTCTGATCTCAAAATCAGCATATCAGTCACCCATATCCACTGGCTTACTGGAACACAGAGGTGGATGTTGACACCCAAGGGATTCCCACCAGCGTTATCCCACAGCTGCCATGAGGAGAGTCACAGTCTTCCTAATGGGGGATCATGCCCTGGGTTTCTTCCACCAGAGTCTGTCTGTGCTGTGTTTCAGACTCCCCTGCAAAGCCTCTGCTTTCTTTCTGGTTTTCAAGGGGTTGCAAGGGCTGCAGTGAGATAGGCCTGGTTACTGCAGACTCTCAGAGATGATGGAGTACAGGTCTGATTGTTCTTGGATTAAAGAACAAATAAAATAAAATAAAACAGAAGAAGAGCATGGCTGTTAGTATAAGTTCTGATGTCACATATGTCACAGAATTTCCTCATCACTTTGTCTGTCAAGTCTCATGATTTGCTGCCCTACAGTAAAGTTACTTTCTGTTCTATGAGAAGAACACCCATTCCTGATTTTGCAGTTTGCAGTGATGAAGACTACCATGATACATAAAGTTGTACATTTCTTATGGACTTCTCTGGATTTTATTTCCAGATGCTTGAAGCTGGTTTATGTTGTCAGGTAACAGCTATGAGAGCTGTACTGTCTGCAAATGCTAGTGCTTGTCAAGATATTTGCAGCCTACAACCAAAATAGCTGTAATGTTTCTGCAAAAAGTATAACAGACTAAACACTTGGATTCCCTTTCCATAAAGAATATTTGTATTTTCCAGTTATTTTCAACATATCCGCAGAGCTCTGCTTTGTACCTTTAGATGTAAAGTGCAAGTGTTAATTTGAATAATAATTTTTATACCAAAGAATTTGTGTTTACAATTTCGTGTGAACACTTTTTATTACAAGAAATAAATATAAATAGTGGGAATAGAAACAGGCTCTCAAGTCACTTACAGTGCCAGCTGCATGGCCAAAGAAGGTTAGCAGAATCTTTCTTCATGCACCACTGGGACTTCAGTTATAAACCAGATGAAATTAAAAAGCAGTGAACAAGGACACCTCACTTAATTACTCTTTTGCAACCTTCAGGCTATGATTTTTTTCGCTTGGGCTCCTGCAGGTTTAAAGAAAATGGAATAGGAATTATGTAAGGTCAGCACTTTTAGCTATATTTCTCCAATGATATCCTACCACTGTGAGCTTGCTGTGAAAGGATTAAAATTATGCTGCTAGTTCAACATTTCTTCTCACCCGGATAAAAGCTGTGGAAACTTTGTTTTATACCCTAGCAGTAAAAAAATTGAATTGCCACGTTCAAAGAACATGACAAATCCAAGTTCATTGTGGTTCACTGGTTTATGACATGAATATGGAGAAGAAGCAATATCCCAAAACATCAGTAAACATAGGATACAGGATGGGAATGGCACAGTCAGGACACGACTGCATTCCCCCTGTCTGGGGAACAGAAGAGAGAAGGCAGTATTGACCAATGTCCTTCTGGGCCAAGATTTCCATTTTTGTTTTTACCTTCCTTTTACAGGTGAAGTTAAATGTGAAGCACCAAATAACAAGCTGGATAAATTCACAGGAACTCTTACTCTTCGAGGAGAGAAGTATGCTCTGGACAATGAGAAAATGTTGCTGAGGGGCTGTACAATTAGGAACACAGAATGGTGCTTTGGTCTCGTTATTTATGCTGGTAGGTTGAAAAAGACTGATGTGTGAATTGCAGAGCACAGCATCACTAGCATGGAAATACATCACACCCAGTATGTGGAAAGGAACAGAGTGTTTTCCTCTTTGGAAGATATTTTTCTACCAGATAGAAAAGCAAAACAATGCATGAGATTCCTTGTCTTAACTCTAGGCTAGAAATAATGCATATTACAGGGGATTTTAATCTGAGATTTTTTTTTTTCTATAAAATGGTCTACAAGAGAAAACTGGATTGCAAATGCTTCATAACAACATCCAATTCCCACTTGATTAAGTGCTTTAGTAAGCAGAAGTAGCCTTTTATTTCAGAAATGCATGCAGCAGAGTACATGAGAGAAGTCTTCATCAATCAGTAAGAAATAATATTAAATAAAATAAATAAAATAAAAAATAAAATAAAATTCCGTTAATAATTCCACATCATTTATATGTGGTTTTAATCCATATTGGAATATCAGGGTCATCAATAATAGTATTGTAGACCATCAGATCTATGCTTTTTATGAGCATAGACCACCTATTTTTTCTATGCTGCTGTAGACACGTGAGATGATGTATAATATGTCACCAATAACACAGCAGTATCAGGTATTCTGTGAAAAATAATTAAACCTGAAAGGCAGGATTGACTGTTGAAATAAGAGAGCAGGGTCAAAATCCAGAATTAATGGCTTTATGTGACTCTTCCCATATAATCTAAGGAAAGTTAATTGACCTTTGCCTGTCTAAGTTACTCCACAGCACTGTAAACTGTGTGTACTTCAAGAAAGCTGTGATGGGTATTTATGCTGTAAAGCACAGGGAGGCCTCAGGAGGAATCAGCTTGAGAACAGCTATGCTCTATTACTAAACTTCACAAGCATGTTTCATCTCCAGGGCCAGACACCAAACTAATGCAGAACAGTGGAAAAACAACTTTTAAACGCACCAGCATTGATCGGCTCATGAATGTCCTTGTGTTGGTGGTAAGTCTGATTAATGTGTCTTTATTTCTCCAGATGTATTCATCATTTCCAGATGCTTCACTTCTCTGTTCACCCAAATGAGGGAGTATCAGAAGTGACTAATGTTGAAAAGAAAAAATATGTATTAATGTATTAGCAGCCTGATTTTTGCAGTGCCTCTGCCAGCCCATCTTGCAAAACAAGGCCATTACATTGACAGCATTAAAGACCTCTTTTCTCTGCTTTTCATTTGCCCTTCTCTCCTTTGCTCTGCATTTTTTGGTGAGAATCATTTTGAAACCTGTAAATGCCTTTTTTTCCCCTACCAATGTTGTGATTTCCTATGCAAAAAAATATTAACAGTTCTTCCTTTTCCTTCTGATTTCTTGGCATCTCTGGTGATACCTGCATTGTGCTTGGTAATTCAGTTTGTTAATTTACATGATGCCAGCTTCTGAATTACCACATTAGGGTAAAATATTAGACACAATCTCATTAATACTTGAAAACTGGTGGTTTTCATCACTGGGAAATTTGAGAACACTAATCCTATATAGCAGGCACTTACCTCAAATTAGAAAAAAGATCTGATTTGAGGGCTAAGCTTGTCAGTAATTTTAACAAATGGCAAATACTTCCAGGTAGTGATTATTTTACAGACTCTCTCAAGATTTTATTGCTGGAGTTCAAAGGTACTCAGTGAAGCTACACATGCATTCTGGCACTGCTTCACTCATTGTTGCTTGAAGAAAAACTCTTCAGTTTCAGCTTTTATTTTCTCTTGGGTGCAAGTTTATCATGTTTAGTCATGCATGCTGCATCACCTTCAGTTCACAGTACTGGAAAGGTCTGATGGCCACTGTTCCCTCTTCTTCCCCCTCCTGGTCTTGCTCTCCAGCCAGAGACAGCCAGGCTGGGGCCAGGATCCATCCCCATGTGGTGGAGCAAACTCCGGAGAAGGTGTCCAGCAGCAGTCTGTCCATCACTGCCAGTCTATCCTGAGCTCTCCCTTCATGAGTCCTCAGCAGTGGGGCTTACAGCACATACCTCTCCAGGATGGCAACACTCTCCAGCCTTGCCACTTCATCCCAGCCCCTGTCCTCCTGCCTTTTTTTTTTTTTTTATTCAGTATCCCAAAAGCTATTTAGGTGGGCCCAGGGATGGGAGGTGTCAGTGGACAGAGCCAGTTGTGTCTCTGTGGGACTGAAATTGTATAAAAGCAGCAGTGGTTTGCCCCACTCCCAGGCAGTGTTCTGAACACCTGCATGTGTGTGTTTGCTATAAAGCAGAACCACAGCAGGGAGAGCCACTCCAGGGTCATCTTCAAGCCCACTCAAGTCCCTGTTCTGTGTACAGCAAAGACATGCCCTTCACTTTAATAATCTTACACCAGCCAAGTGAAAGTCTTGATTGCTATCAGCTTGTTTTCCTCAGTGTTTTCTTCCCTGACACTTAAGAGGACAGCAAAAACCAAAATTTAATCCTCTTACGTTCAAATTTTTGCAAGCATTTGAAAAAAACTCACTTTTTCTCAGGTGTTCTGCTTCTAACTAGAGAGGAGGATGGACTGTGCAGTGGGGTTATGGGGGATCCAAAGAAATGAAGCAGAGAAAAATACAGAATTTAGTGTTCAATTAAGATTTGCCAAATCTCTGTTCACAAGTCATGGGTCCCACCCAGAGCTTTCAGTCTGTTTGGCCTCTCTTCTTGAATACAAATGAAATTAATTTACCTCCTGGCTCTGTTTTAAAAAACTGAGCAAGTTGCAGCTGATTGCATCAGCCTCTGCCTGGGTTCTTGAGTACTGATGGAACCATCGGTGTGTTTTTCTCCTTTACACATTTTTGAGGCACTTATCATTTTGGTGTCTAAGTGAAGCCCTGTCCTACTTTAAGCACCAGGCACTTTGCACACCCGAGGGGATGTGGCACCAGGTCCTTCCAGCTCACTGGGTGATAAAGGTCACAAAGCACAGTCAGAAAAAGAGGTGATATATTACTTTTGCTCTTGAGTTTGGAAATACAAAGCAGCCACACCTTGCTATAAATAGCTTATTTTGAGTGCAGTGAATCTTGTTCCACGTTAACACTGGCAAAGCTATTTTGTGTTTGTCCATAAAACTTCCAGGCACAGAACAGTGTTGAAGCAGGGCTTGCCAATGGAGTCTTGCTTAAAAGTTTCCCTGGTCTGTCCCAACAGGGGTCAATCAGGAGTGAGCCTTTCCAGATGGCAACCATAACTGTTTGTTCATGCTTCAAAGTGTTTCTTTGGGATCTGAGAGAGAAGTGAATGTTCCTCCACTGGAGATGCACCCGACAGTTCCAGGAATGTTTTTTCTTCCAAAACTTGCTTTTTAGCAGGCTTGGGGGAACATGTTTTCAGAGAAACAGGGCTGTCAGCTTCATCTCTTAAACACCTTAGTGCTTCAAATCCCACAGAAGAACTCAAGAGTGCCAATAAAGAAACTGAGACAGTTTTCATTCACAGTCCAACAAGAAACATTTGTCAAAAGTCACCTCCTCTTTAAAAAAATCCTACCTAGTCCTGCAGAGGATCTTTCTCAGGCACTGCATGGGCAGGACTCAGAGAAGGAGGATGTACAAGCTAGGAAGCCCCATGAGCATGCACAAACATGTGATCCGGATTTTTTCACATCCTTGTCTTGCAGAGCTGTGGTTATGATTACAACACTCTGCACACAGTTGTTTCTCTGCACAGAAATTCATCTCTAGGGCTGCTGTTAACAGCTCAGTCTTCTGTATTTCTCTCAAAGCAAGTAGAATGTTGGTGAACCTTGTGTGAGCACAGCTGCTGCACAACGATTGAGCTGTTGGGGATGTGTGTTGACAAGCAAAATGCACATAAAGCTAAATATACAATAAAGCAACAGCAGTTGTAGACAAGAGCTGCTATGATATGGCAAAGTTCAGCTGTTGTATTTCTGTTGCTAAATCAGATGTTGCATTTCCTACATGGATTGTAGTAGTCTACAAACTGGCAATTTCTAACCTGTGGGACAGTGAGGAACTATTCAGGATACAGTGATAAGATAGAAGAGCCAGGTGACTCTTCCAATTAATTCCTTTTTCAATTGATGAGGACTGAAGAGATAAGTAATATATTTTACTTGACAAAGAAAACTATCTATAAAAAGGGACAAGCTTGTCTGTTTTCTCTATCTATGTCTGTTGGTTTAATAAAGGACAATACATGTTCCCAGGTTGTGCCTCTTACACATCCTTAAGTCATGATGATTACAACACCACAAATTGAAGTCTGTTTTTACTGCTGGCCACAGAGGTTTAAAAACACTGCACCATATTCCTTATTAGCAAGAAATGTCTCATTTTCACTAGAGGAGTCATTTATTTGAGCCTCCCCCAATGAAATAGAAAAGCTGCTACTGATATGGGAAATGTAAGTCTCCTCTGAAACTCAGCCCAGCACCTTTACGTAACTGCAGTTCCCTTTCAACAGTTTCTTGGTATTATAATTCAAGTTGGATGTATGTGAACTTTTCATCAGGTGATTCAAATAACTCCATAAAAGTATCCTTCTTCCTCTCATAGATTATCTCAGAAATACAACTATCAGCTTTACCAGAAAAGTTTCTATGTTTGTACTTTAAAAATTGTTTTTTAAACAGTTTGATTATGGTTGTAATGTGATTGTTAATGTGTGGCCTTATACATAATGGCCCAACTTACTGACATTTCCTCTCTAATGGCTATCCTTGCAAGAGGTGATTGTTTTAATTGCTGCATTGTACAGCCTAGTGATTCAATATATTCACAATATTATGAAGATGTTGGCTGTTTTAAGTTAAATATTTCAAGACCTCCATATTGACAGAACTGTTTTTATTATCATACATCCAGGAATTATGTCAAGCTTACTTCCCTGATCACCATTTCTACTTTTCAAATATTGGAATTGTATTAGCAGATTTTCCATATGGTGAAGCTTCCCAGTTTTCCAAGTGTTAAAAATTAACCTTACTGGTTCTGAGAATTTCTCAGCTAGTACCTCTATGCTTTCATCTTTTGTGTCTATTAAATGGTGTTCCTGAGCAAGTCCCAGGATTCACCAGTTCTCTTCCCACTGCTGTCCCTTCCATAGCTGTAGGCTTCAAGAAATGGGCTTCTCTAAACTTCAAGGATACACATCACCTATTAGTGTCTGATCAAAGGAAATGTAACCAGATTGTGATGACAGGTACCAAGGCAACCATTAGTTCTGAATCAGTGATGAACACTCCTTTAACCATCAGAATGCTGTGCATTGCTGAATTCCAACCTGCACAGTGCTGAATTTTCTGTGTTAGAAATTATCTTGAATAGTTCTCAGAAATGGTGAGGAAAGCTTTCACAAATTCAGTGAATGGCCAGTAAAGTCCTGCAGGCAGTTTCTATTCCCAAGTGTGCAACCAGATGTTTGAGCAGCTCAGCTCATCTCTAGTGAAACCCGATGTTCTTCAGCCAGCTGCCCATGAACACTCTGGTTTAGGTGTCTAATTTGGACTTAAATCCCCAGCTGCTTGAAGTCTTGTGAGTCTAAATTGCCAAACTCTGCACTCTGTAATTTTGTTCTTGGGATAAAAGTGCTATAACTTTGCTTATTTTCCTCCTTCACCCCTAGGTGCATTTTCCTGTGTTCAATTTGTCCAACCCACTCTCATTATGGTCTTCTCATTAACCTGTACATAATAAATTCCTTGTTTCTAAAATACAGTATATTTTGGTTTTTTTGCAGATCTTTGCATTTTTAGGACTGATGTGCCTTATCCTAGCCATTGGCAATGGCATCTGGGAGCATGATAAGGGCTATTACTTCCAAGTCTATCTGCCCTGGGCAGAAGGCGTCACCTCTGCCTCCTACTCCGGCTTCCTTATGTTCTGGTCGTACGTGATCATTCTAAACACAGTGGTGCCAATTTCACTCTATGTCAGGTATGTGCCAGGAGGTTTCATCTTTCATCTCAGCAGAGTTTTAGTTTGGGGTCTAGCTGGGAGCAGCATTTTCCCTAGACAGAAATGCAACCCCATTGTGGATGATTGCACACAACTGTAGTGATGCTTTTCTTCTTTCTGCTCCCTACAGATGTCTTTGTTAGGGTTTTAGCAGGGACAGCAGTGAGCCCTGAGAAGAGGAAAGGATGATTTTGCAGTTAAAGGAGAGGTGTTGGATGCTATAGGAGTAAGACTGCTACTTTCTTGCTCTCTCCCACTCACACTGCCCATCAAGCAAAGTGAATGTCACATTTTTTTTTAGGTGGTTGTAGGGCTCGTGTGAGGAGTATATTGCCAGGGAAGCAGGAATAATCAGGTTGAGGATACATAGTACTTGGTGCTGTATGAGCAGAGTGAATGTCATCACTTCATGGAGAACACAGAGCTGTGCTGGTTATTGCAGATAGGCAAGCAGGGGTAAAGAGCAGGCAATGCATCCATGACACTCACAAAACATCGAGATTGGGGTGCAGACAGAGCAGGCCTGCAGAGTTTATCATGGCACCTAACTCTTCAGGCAGCTTTGCTACTGAAAGTCTTTTTGGTGTTGGCTGCCTTGGGAGGTGGGCCCCATGAAGTTCAATAAGGCCAATAAGGTTCAATAAGGTTCTGAAAACTTCTGATGTTAGTTTATAAATAAATGAAAGGAATTTGCTATAAACCTAACATCATTTCAGTGGGACTTGCTTCAGCATTGCTTAGAACAAGAAGCTATTTGAGGATAACCTGTCATTACCCTCGCAGTTGTCTTCTAATTGCTATTGCTAATGGTGGTGCTGAAGATAAAGATCTTGTCCCTTAAGCTAATTAGTATTCCATCACCTTCTCCTCCTCCAGTGTAGAGATTATACGCTTGGGTAACAGTTTCTACATTGACTGGGACCGTAAAATGTATTATGCGCTGAATGACACACCAGCCCAGGCTCGTACCACCACACTCAATGAAGAGCTGGGGCAGATCAAGTACATCTTCTCAGACAAAACAGGAACTCTCACTCAGAACATCATGTGTTTCAACAAATGCTCCATCAATGGCAAATCCTATGGTATGTTACCTGTTTGCCTTATTCTCTGGGTTTAATTCTTTTATATGCCTCTTGGTCCACAGAAACTAAATGTAACATCCAGAAGAGAGTGTCTTGTAAGAAGCTGCTGGGAGCAAGTGAAGGATTGCCCAAACAGCTCTGACTACATCCCTTTCATATCTTAATATCATTTTTCTGTCTCATTTCTCCTTTTTGCTGCACTTTTAACTCCCTTTTTCTCCTCCAGTATTGACCCAACTGAAAAACCTGCCCCATACTACTTTTATTTCATTGGTCCCTGTTTTACTACATCTATACTCAATTTTTATATTTTTTTTCTGTTATCTCAACCTTTTGTGATTTTATTGACATGGTTACCCAGGTATTGCTAATCCTGTGAAACTTAACACATAACTCACGTAACTAACTCTCTCTTAACTACTTATGAAATCACCCATCTCTCAGGATGTTACCTGCAAATTTTGTCAGCTTCTCACACTGCTGTCTCTCGCATGCAGCCATTTCTCATGTCCTGAATAGTGGCTTTCCACATCCTGTGCAGGTAGCTAAACCCTTGATTGGCACTGAGTCAGTGGCCTGGTAATTTGTCTTTAGCCTTGACATACTTTACGTACCAGAAAGGAGACAAATTTGTAGAGAGCTGAACAAAATGAGAAATGAAAGTTGTGAGCTCTATTAGATCCTAACAGTCACTGATTTACAAGACTCATGCATTGTATGGCCCTGGGCAGTTTTCTTCTTACTTCCCAAGAGGTGCTAACAATTAACAAACAAGCTAATTGATTAATATAATTAGATTCCCCCAGAGAAATTAGTTACTGCTTATCTGTAGATTGATGCTTATTTTGCTTGTATCAGACCTGCTGATGGACTAGTGTGCCAGAAGTCTTGTCACTTTTCTCAGTGCTATTAGCTGGCCCAATAAAAGAAGGGTTCTTTCACCCTGTTTTGTGTATAACTGGAGACCACCATGTATCAAAGAGTGCTACTATGCCAGCCAATGTTAGTGCTGCTAAGCAGTTTGAAAAATAGTCAGTCTGTTCGTTCTTGAGCCCTGTAATTGAATTTTCCAAAGTTGGTGTCACCACTAAACATAGACATAGGATATTGGTTCAAGAAATGAGTGGGAAGTATGTGGAAAGAAGGCAGATAGTCTATATCCTACAGTTCTCTAAATGCTTAGTTTCCTTCTGGGAATATATTTCCTTGGATTTGCTGCTTGGGGTCATTTGGGAAAGCCATGTCAGAAAGGATGAATTAGTTCTGCTGCCAGGGAGGGTTTTCTGGAGGCTTAGGCTTTCTGTTGGGAAGGTGGTGTCCAAAAGCCTCTCAGTTTAAGTTCCCAGGGGATCAGTTGAGGCACAGTTCTCAGGAGAAGGGCTTCTGAGACTTTTCTACACCCTCAGGGCTTTTGTGAGGGAATACCAGTACCTACAGTGGTCACAATTGAGGTTGCTGGTGTAGATATGGATCTGTCATTCATGTAATTCACTGGATTTCAATCCTATTTCAAAGAAGCGTTGAATCTGGTAGCACTAGGCACAGTGCAGACCTCCCAAGTGACGTTTTCTTCAAGCAGAAGAAGTTTCAGTGGTGCTTCCTGGAGGTGAAATGTCTTCTATTTCTGTGACTGGATCATCTGTTCAGGGAAAATTAATGAAGCAGCCTTGCTACCTAGACATGGGAAGAATGGGCTTCAATAACTCCTTATTTGTGATTGCCAAGAGACTGTTGAAAACTCAGTATGATCTAGAAGCTGGATTTTTGGTCTCACTTTCCAAAGGGAATGTACAAGAGAACTCACCTCCTGAAAGCACCTTTGTTTTCTACCTAACTCTATCTCCTTTCTGGGTTCAGCTTGAGTCAAGTCTTCTTTACCCAAGTGCCAGTCATTTTAATCATAACTGCTTTGGGTTTCAAGAATCTGTCAATCTCTGGATTTTGTCACTGATTGATATAGAAACATTGAAACTAATCATCAGTCTCCAGTACCTATGTCAAGGTATTTATGCTTGCTGAAACCTTTTAACCAGATACTAGCTTCAAAATACTGTAACAAACCTTTGTGATAGAGAAGCTCAGAGACTGCAGTTATTTGTAGTTTGTGACTATAACCTCAGCCTTTCTTGCTTGCAGGTGATGTGTATGATATGTCTGGGCAAAGGCTAGAAATAAATGAGGTAAGTGCTCAAGTGCTAGCAGGATCTCTGCTTTCTGTGAATCTGCCTGCCTAAGTGTTAGTGGACACAGTGCACCCAGGCATAGCTCATGCTCTTGACCCTGCAAGAGCTGGTGCTTTTGACCCTGACAACAGGGATGTATGTTCTTTTGGATGTCAAAGGATTGCCAGAGTTGCATTCCCACCCAGTAAGCCTAGTTTAACCTGGAGGTCAGGTATGCTGAGTTCCTACTGTTCCCTCAGCTTCACATGACATCCTAGTGTATGCACATGTCCTCTGGAATCACAAAGAATCACAAAGGATGGTCATGGCTGGAAAAGACCTCTAACATCACAAAATCCAACTGTCTACTCAGAAAGAGAAAAAAAACCCCAAACACAAAAAGCCAAAACAAACAAACAAAAAAACACCAAAAACTCCCCCCCAAACAAAAAAAACCCCAACATACACTACCCATTCCCAATAAACCATGTCCTGAAGTGCCATGTCCACATGTTTTTTTAATACCTTCAGGGATAGTGACTCCACCACCTCCCTGGGCAGCCTGTTCCAGTGCCTAACCACTCTTTCAGTGAAGAATTTAATCCTAGTATCTATTCTAAACCTCCCTTGACACAAAATCAAGCCATTTCCTCTAGTCCTTTCATTACTAGGAATACTATGCAATTCATGCTTTTTGGAAATGTGGACATTGGTGAATTTTATTATGCTTGGCATTTAATTAAAGCTTTAGTGGGGAACGAGTAAGTTCAGCTCATATTGATAATGAAGTCACTGTCAAATTCCCCTAATCTTTGGACATTGTAAAGCACAAATGAGAGTGACTGCTCCATTTCTCTCTATTCTCTGCTTGCTGGCACAAACCCACATGTCTTGGATTTCTAAAAAGTCTGAAAACCGCATGCAGTAATCCAAGTAACAAAGGGCAAGATGATGATGATGAAAATCCCACTCCTCGTTCCAATGATTCATTTCCAGACCATTTAAACTTAAATTACCCACTGAAATTGGCTGCTTGTGTGGAGCGCTGTGCCTCCAGCAATAAGATGCAAAGACCTGACTTGCTTGGGGAGATGTGCTGGTGTCCTGCCAGATGGGTGCCTGGCAGCTGCTCCTGGCCATGGGGCTGGCTGGAGCAGGGGCCTGCAGGTCAGGAGGCTGCTGCCCACGCACCCAGGGTGGAGCAGTGCTGGCACCTGGCTGCACAGAGGAGTGTGCGTGTGGGGTGGGCCTGTGCTCTTGTGCTAAGTGCTAAATGTCAGCGTGCAGAGGTCAAAGGGATGACTCCCATCCTGGAAAGTCTGAGCTCATTAAGGGTGGGGCGGGAGTCAGAATCATTCCAGGCAGCCTTGGCAGTGTATTTCTCCATGATACATCACCCTGTGAGCTTCTGGCCATTTCTGTGCTATACTCCCCTCTCCTTGGGGCCCCCGGAGTTTGGATGAAATGGGCACTGCCTGTGGAGTTGAACCTTTACGTCAGTTGTCTGTCACCTTTTTTCCACATCAGGATTTTTTTCTTGCTTTGGGAAAATAAGGTGGACAGCACAGCCTTCTGAATTGTTTTAAACTGGGCTTCCACTGTTGCAGGCAGCCATTGACATCAGGAGCATGATACCTCCAAGGAGGTGTCTATTGAAGGCACACATTATTATAAAAATCCTTTTTGTGGGGATCCTGCAGGACTGTTTCCTGTGGCACAGAGAGGCATCTTTAGCTAATCAGGTTCACCTCGAGGGCCTGTCCTTTCCTGTGATTCAGTAGCTTTCATGACTCACCAGTTTCTGTTGCAAACAACCCCTCAGGAAAGGGACCTCTGTAAATGTAAAGAAGAGAGAGGGGCTATGATGTGCAGGCATTGGTGTACAAGCATCTGAGAACTTCAGAAATAACACTGAGCTATATTTTTGCAGAACACAGAGAAGGTTGATTTCTCATACAACCAGTTAGCCGACCCAAAGTTTGCCTTCTATGACCACAGTCTGGTGGAAGCTGTGAAGCTGAGTGATGTTCCCACGCACAGGTTCTTCCGGCTGCTCTCACTTTGTCACACAGTGATGTCAGAAGAGAAGAAGGAAGGTGAGAACTGTGGAAGGCAGCAGACTGAGTGGTTATGTTCATGCTGCACCACAGTATGTCTTCTCTCCACAGAAGCTGTTACGGGTCCTTTTGGCTCCCTGGTGATTTTCTGTAGTATATGGCTACACATAAATCAGTGTCTTTGGAGATGCTACATGGGAAGAGAAGGGACCAGGGCCTCCACTCCCTCTGTGTTCCTGTGGTGGAGCTGACACTACTGCAAACACCACATCTCTGGAGTGCGGAAATTGCAGGTGCCAGAGCTTCCCTGTGGTGGCAGATGGCTTGCCCCACTCCTTCCCTAT
>NW_009954187.1:105525-109422 GCF_000747805.2 Chaetura pelagica | reverse complement strand
CTTTCCCTATTCTGCACCCAAAGCCCTCAAAGCAAAGAGCATAGAGGACCTACCCACTGGAGACTCATTATCTCCACTCACCCAGTGTTCCTGCATGAACCGGGTCAGTCTCCTCAAATCCCAGACAAGCTGAAAACTTTGCTTTATTTAACATATAAAAGGTGAAAATGCTGATAAGAAAAATACATGCATATTTAAACAGAAAGGGTAAACCTAGGAAAGTTTTCCTCTCAGTGACATCTGTTAGATTCCAGAGACAGTGATAAAAGATCCCAAAAGAGTCTAGGGGGCCTCTGTCACTGGCCTGGAAGATGGGTTGATGGGACTTGAAGACATGTGGACATAAGGTGCTTTTTAGTGCTACACTCTGGGGATAGACAGAAAAGCAAAGGGTTAACTGCTATACCATGTACTTGAATTTGCACTTGTTTAGCCTCAGGAACAAGGCAGAAGCCACACTGTTATTATTTTTTTGTCTTGTATGTCAGGTAACTTGGTCTATCAGGCCCAGTCTCCTGATGAGGGAGCTCTCGTAACTGCTGCCAGGAACTTCGGATTTGTGTTCCGAGCTCGCACACCGGAGACCATAACTGTTGTGGAAATGGGAGAAACAAAAATCTATAAACTCCTGGCTATTCTTGATTTCAACAACGTTCGCAAGCGAATGTCTGTTATTGGTATGTTCCCTTTGCTCCCTCCTTCCCTGCCTGGCTTCTTAGACTCTCAAGTTGTCCCTCATCCTGCTGTGATGCCTTTTCCCAGGATACTTCCTTTGCGATGCTTTCTGAATACGTTTACTGCTGAGCACTTGAGATGGGCTGCCTTCACCTTTCTGTTGCACAGCAACAGTACTGAATAAAAACTTAGGCAGTTAGGAGGACATTTTGCATATCTTACTTCCCTCCTGATGATGCAGGGAAGTCTATCCTTTTAATCTGCTTCCAGTTAAACAGGGAGAAGTGGGAAAGGAGAAAGCAAGGACAAGTAGAGAAGTCCAGTTTCCCAAAAGGAAACTGGAATAATAATGTAAGAAAATTTGTGTAGCCTTTCCTAACCCTCCAGCATCCTCAGATACTTTTGGGACTGGTATATCATAGAATCATAAAATGGGTTGGGTTGGAAGGGACCTTTAAGATCATCTAGTTCCAACCCCCTCTGCATGGGCAGGGACACCTCTTATTAGACGAAGTTGATCCAAGCCCCATCTAACCCACCCTTGAACACTTCAGGGATGGAGAAGCCACAGCTTCTCTGGGAAACCAGTTCCAGTGCCTCACCACCCTCACAGGAAAGAATTTTTCCTAATATGTAATCTAAATCTCCCCTCTCTCAGTTTAAAAACATCCCCCTCACCCTGTCACTTCATGTCCTTGTAAAAAGTCCCTCTCCAGCTTTCCTGTAGCCCTTTCAGGAACTGGAAGTTGCTAGAAGTAGATTGCATCTTCTCAGACCAATGCAATCTCTGTACAGTTGCTTATGTTGTTAATGCTGATGTTGGAGACTAAGCAAAGCTTGTCTTGATTCCTGAGAATGTGCCAACACTTGGTGAAGTTTGCACACTTCTAAAAACCTTCTTTGTTTTGATGCAAGTGTTGTGAATCCCAAATGCCTCAGTCTGGGCTTTCTTTTCCTCCTTCTCCTAGTGCGGAGTCCAGAAGGTGACTTGACTTTATACTGCAAGGGGGCTGACACCATCCTTTATGAACTGCTTCATCCATCCTGCGAGTCTCTCAAAGAGGAGACTACAGAACACCTGAATGTAAGTGTCTCCTTCTGCACACCATCTATGCATTTGGTGGCTTCCTCTTCTCCACGTATGGAAATATTGTCTGTGTTGAAGCAAAAGCCAGATTTTGGAAATGGCATGTAAGCAAAATTTTTAAATTATGGAATGGAAAGGAAAAATAATTTATAATGTCTTAGGTCTCAAATCATTTTCCTAAGCATGGGCACCAGGTGTGAGACAAGCTCCTCTGAGACATTTGAACATGGATGGCAAATACCATGCAAATACCATCCAGAAGAACCTGCATGTCTCTGGAGTAGGAGCTGGAAGCCAGGCAGGACAGGTGAAACACCTGAAATGGCACAATTGGACTGTATTTTGGCAATTAAATTCCATCCAAATCTGTTGTTACTCTACAACACACACACACTTGATGCATTAAAACATGCCTTTGATTGGAATAATAGGTGGTCAGTAAAGGGCTTACAGAGTAATTTAACTTCTTTAATGCAATTAAGAGCTGCAGAGATTGTGACCTAAGGGATCTCAGTCAGAAAGGACCAGTCAGGCTCTCACTCACCTCCCTTTCTTTCAGATCTTGTAGGGACATATTGACTGAGCAGCAAGGAAAATGTTTCACTCAAACTTGTGCCCCTTCCTATTGCTGATGGTGTGCACTGGGATGTGGTTAGTCACATAAGAGGGTGCTTTCTGGCCAATATTTACTCCCTCTTGTGATGTCAGATCCTCCCGGTATGGTGCAGAGCACAAGATAACAGAAGGTTCTGCCAGAGGTCTTGTGCAATAGCAAAAACATCTCTGTTCACTGCCTGGGGCAGCCAGAGGAAGTTGCTGGAAAAGGAGAGGGCAGAGCAGAGCTGTGGATGTGGACTGTTCCTGATTCACCTTTCCTTCAAGGCTGGGAGAAGACCTCAACTTTCACAAAGGGATTTCTGTTATCCCACCAGACAGAGATCCATATCATCAATCACACATCTGCAGAGAGCAGTAACAAGGCCTTGATGAGATGTCATAACTGACTCTGCCCATGCTGTGCATTTCAGCCAGCATTTGTACCCTACAAATATGGAGCCTAGGTCCAAAATTAAAGGCTGTGTTCAGTGTTTATTTAGGTTTCACTAGTGTGCATTTTGTTGATAAATACAAGCCTGGAAACCAACTTTCTGGTTAATATAAAGCTTTATAGCCAGGAAGCAGGAAGAACTTTTTGAAATTTCTTCTTTGTAAGGGCCATGGATATCAATGATAAAGTGGTCTGGAATTAGTTATTTAAAAGTACCCCAACGTTTGTGATCTAAGGTGTGATTTTTTCACCTTCCCTCTGCAGACTGTAGGCAAGAAGCTTTTGCAGCTAGCCATTTGCTTTCAGAGGGTCCTTTGTAGGCCCAAGTGAGCAGACCATTCCTCTTTGACCTATTCTGCCTCAATGCTGTCTTGCAGGAGTTTGCTGGTGAAGGTCTGAGGACACTCGTGGTGGCCTATAAGAGCTTGGATGAAGACTACTTTCAGGACTGGATCAGGCGTCACCATGAAGCAAGCACTGCCTTGGAAGGACGAGAAGAGAAATTGTCAGAGTTATATGAAGAGATTGAAAAAGACCTCATGGTTGGTGTTTCAGGGAATCTGGGCCAAGCTCTGGGGGAGGCAGTGAGGATGGTGGTTTGTCAATAAACATCTCAGTATGACTTTGGTAAACATTGCTCTGCAAACAGCTCAGTGGGTTGTGTGACTGGAGCTGCTAGGAATATGGCAGGCCTGGGTCTTCACTGGCACCTCCGTCAGGAGCCAGTAACTGGGGTGTCAGCCACCAGAGCAAGGGAATGGTTTTATTTTAGCTCACGTGGGTGTCAGAGTAGCTTTGATGAAGTGGCATACCAGAGCCTAAGGGAGATGCTGTGGACACAAATATTTCATTGCTATCATGTGCAAATGGCTGATCTATCTATTTCTCTGCCTTAGAAACAGGCAGTGAATAATCCACAGTGCTGCTCTGTTCCAGAGTCTCTCTTTGTTCTTGCAGCCCTGGCCAGGAAAGGGAGATTATGTCCATGAACGTATTTGCTTCAGTTTGAAACAGGGTGAAACTGTGATCCTTTTTTCCCTGAGTGTTGTTACAGCTTTTTGAATGCCCTGGGGTGGGGGACGGGGGT
>NW_009954187.1:100500-104734 GCF_000747805.2 Chaetura pelagica | reverse complement strand
GGGGACGGGGGTGGGGGGTGGGTCTCTACTTGTTCTTTAGAACCATGAATAATGAATGAAAAGGATGTGTAGGATCTGAGGGGAAGCACTTCAGTTTTTGCACTCCCAGTAGTGCTTTTCTCAAATCTCGGAAATCCTGGGAGCCACACCATGGCTCTTTCCAGCTGCTGACCTCTGTATGATGTACAGTACAAGGGGCAGAGCTTACTGCCCTCTGGGTCCCAGCGGAGCAGTGGAAAATGCTGATCTTCCTATCCAGATAATGCATCGTGCAAATGTTCTGTGGGTCATGTTCCAAGCAGGAAAGACATGGAGATTGAGGAGGTTAAGAAGCCAGCTGCTTTGCAAGAAAGGGTTATGAAGCTCATGACCTGAGTAGAGAAGAGGTCATAGGCTCACAACAGGAAGTAGGATGGCTCACTGTTTAAGCTCTCACTACATGGACCAGGAACTACTGCTGTAATAGGTGGATTAGGCAGTTTTAGGGACCCCATAAAGGCATTTCCTTAGAGCTATTATCTACCCTGATAGCACTCATAGCTGATGAATTACACACATCCCAGGAAGACAAAAGGGAATCTGGGCTTAAAGCCAACCCCTGAATTTAGTCTCCCAACAGCAGGAGGTAGGTGGTAGCAGATGCTGTCTAAACCTTGAGCTAGCAGTGAAACCTTCATGTCCCTTTGACAACAGGTTAAAGCCACCAAGTGGTGGCATCTCCAAAATGCAGAAGAAGCAATAACTTTAAAATAATTAAAGTTTGTATCTTGAGCAGTCTGCAGTTATGTGACAGTGTGGGGCAGGCACAGGTCTGTTGTGGGCTCAAGAAGATGCTTAGCAGCCATATAACTGTACAATATGTCTGGGAGCAAGCTCCACAGTACAGGATGCATATGGATATTCGGGAACACGGATCCACTGCTATCTTTGTCCCTCACTGACAGCTCAATATGCTGGGAAGGGAGCATGTGAAAAAAACACAGACCTGTAGATCTACAAATATGTTGGCCAATAATTCAATGAATGTTCATGATCCATCTGAGCCTGAGACTGGATGAGAGACTAGAATATTTGCAGAATCAGAGCTCTACTCTGTACAGTAAATTTGCTGAGGAAGAATGAAAAGCAATACAATCTTATTCCTGAATTTCATTTGTGTTTGCTTGAGTTAATCATTCTGGAACTCTAATGTTTTCTCCTTTGCTAGCAATGGCAAGACTTAATCAGTTCCCTGCTGCTGTCTCTCAAGCTTCTAGGTGCTACAGCGATTGAGGACAAGTTACAAGATGGAGTCCCACAGACAATTGAGACTCTTGCCAAAGCCAACATTAAGATATGGGTTCTTACTGGAGACAAACAAGGTAAAGAGGCTACAGCTTTGGACATTTCCCTTCTCTTCCACTGGTGGATGATTCTACTAAGACCCATGCTGTCATTCTTTTTCCTTTGAAAAACTGCAGAGGATGAATTTACAGGGCTTTTCTTCATTGTCACCTAAGCAAAACTCCAGTTATCTGGAATTAGACCCAACAGCTATAGCTAATGCCTATTCTTAACTCCTGTCCTGAGGCTGAAAGCACTGTGAAGGCAGCATTCTTTGCCCTTGGAGAGGCAAAGCAATGAGCACCCCATAGTTGTTTTCATGTGCTGTGTAAAGGTGTCAGTTTCATACAGGTGACCATCCTGGTGAAGAAGAGTTAAAAAACCCTGTCCTTCTTTCCAGGAACTTTAATGTTACAGTGGGTGTTGGGTTGGTTTCACTTTGGTCCTGGCACTAATGATCCAGAATAGAAATAGAGGAAACATTTGCCTTAGGAGAAAGCATCAGATTGGAAAGAAATGTGACTAGATCCCAATAAATTATTTTGGAGAAACAGCAGTTTCACTGAAACTATGGAGTTTCAGGGATGCCAAAAGCGTTTGCAAATAATTTGTCCAAGAAATGAACAATTTTTGAGAAAAATGACCTGTTTCATTTTGTCATACTCTGAATGTAATAGTTCTGCTTATGAAATACCAAAATACCTTGTTTTCAGAATTTTATGAATGATATTTCTTTATATTCTTTTCCCAAGCTATGGTTTGGGGCTTTTCTGGGAATAAGAAGGGGGGAAAGATGAATATCCTGAAAACAAATTTTGGAATCAACATGTATAATGTTTTTTGTTGCTCCAACTGTATTGGCCAAAGGATGTTTTGAACTTTTTCATTTTGGTGGAATGATATTTTTCTGTAGCCTTGTAAAGCCCAATTAGGGCAGATTTGTTGTTACATCCATCAAGGTGACTCTCCCAGCTCTCTTTAAACTGTTGACTCTGAAAGGCTCAGAGCTTTTCTTGAGTGAGAAAAAGAGCTTTTGTCATAGAGCCACAGAGACTGTGGGTGATTTTGGGGCTGCTAATATCACCCCTCTTCCTGGTTTGTCTTTCCCAGAGACAGCAATGAATATTGGTTACTCCTGCAACTTGTTGTATGATGACATGGAAGACATTTTCATTATTGAAGGCAGCACATCTGATGATGTACTTCATGAGCTCAGGTAAATGGCTGAAATGTGCAGCTTCACTGCTGTGCACTGACACTGTATTTTGTGTTATTGCCAGGTTTTTTGCCTGTGGGCTTTACTTGGTAAAGTTCATTTAGGAACACTGGATAAGGATTAGCTGGATCTCTGGAAGACCCAGCAGCTAAACACAATGTAAAATTATCCTCTGAAGCTTCTTGATCCAAGAGGTCAAATCCATATAAATGTATAAGAAAGTAGAGTCAGACAGGCAATATCAGCTGACATTTGACAAGCTTCTAGCTCCAGGCTTCAGCTATGCTGTTGCTCTACTGCCATTGCCATTTATCCACATTGTGGTAATTTTTCTGGATATGGTCCTTTCCTGACATTATCTGGAAAACTGTTTTCCCCTATAGCCTCTCCAGTAGACACAAGTTCTTTGGTATAAGTGGGAAATCAGAAAGTTTTTCAGTCCCTTGCTGTTGAAGTATGTGGTTGCCAGATAATATGCAAAGAGATCTGGGATACCCTTCAGGATACTGTTCTTCATGGCATTCAGATTATTTGTTTGACTTTAAATCAGCACAGGTTTAGCACACACTTAGGCTTTCAGAAGCATGCTTATGGTCTGCACAAACAGCAGCACCTCAACCATGCATGCATTTTGTAGGGATACAGGGGAAATGGAACTAAATGATCAAAGGGAAGCATTTTATTATTTGTTTATTATTATTTTCATGAAGTTGCTATATCAAAACATACATATATTTACAAGCTTCTCATTATTATTCGGATTTTTTTTAGGAATGCAAGGAAAAAGATGAAGCCAGACTCCTTTCTGGACAGTGATGAAATCAACATTCAGTTTGAAAAATCATCAAAAAACCCAAAAGTTTTACCTGATGAGCAAGCAAATGGGGTGTATGGTCTGGTTATCACTGGCCACAGCCTGGTAAGGAAAGTTCAGAGTTATGTCAGGGCAGAGTTCTCTTAAAAACTGAATGTGACAGGGACATACTGGAAGTTTGAAAATGCTTTAAAAATTCAGCTCTAGAGGACTGGGTTGGTTGGTTTTTTTCCTCGTTGAAAATTAGGTTCAGTGGTTATCTGAGACATCAAAGGTTTCAGAAGACTGGAAGAGGGAAGTGTTGTCGCTGATATTAGGGAGGCAGGAGGGGCAGAGTAACATGATCACTTTTCATTTCCAGAAAGATACTAGAAATACAATTAGGCAGTTTATGGATGCAGCAAGAAGACAGAACCAGAGGTGGGTTTCAAGAATGCCAAGAACATGTTCTAATACATGTATCTGAAAACAGATACATGTAACAGATAGGATCTGTATCTTAGAACTCAACTAATAAATTGCCTAATGTTCTTTCCCATGAGGTTCTTCCAAGCAAACTGAAGTAATACAGTCTAGATTAAATGGTTTAGTGACAGATGCAAGACTGATTGGAAAGTATGGCTCTTAAGGGCCCACTGTTGGTCTAAAGCAACAGTTATGTGGCATATGCAGGGGTCTATCCCACATCTATTTGATATTCAGTGTTTTCATTAGCTGCTTAAAAAGAGAGCACCAGTGTGGGAGAAACTGCAGCCGCAACTGAGTTCAAAATTAGATTTGAAAACAGTTTTAACAAATTAGAGAAGTATGTGAGAAAAATGGACAATGCAATTCACTAAAAACAAATGCTTTGGTTCTCCACTCTCATCTAATTCCCTACA
>NW_009954187.1:83634-100346 GCF_000747805.2 Chaetura pelagica | reverse complement strand
CACACATACAAAATCAGAGATGTGTATGTAACAGCATCATCTCTAAGACTGGTAGAGAAAGCTGCCTGCTTTATTTTTCATTGGTGATGCCTTAGTTGAAATAATTCAGCTTAGTTGGGCCATTTAATTTGAGAAAATGTAGACCAACTAGGGAAAGGACAACAAAAACTGTAGGAGTAGTTACGTTCAATCTGGAAAGCACAGGGAAAACTGAGAAAGTTAGGATTTTGAGCCTGCAGATCTGTCTTGGTAATACTCATCAAATAATAACAGGTGAACAAAGTAACAAAATTAAACTGAGATAAGAGAGTTTTGGGTTAAATGTTTTCCTGGTGAGAACAGTGAAGCACTGGAATAGATTTTCCATCTTGGAAATTGTTTAGGAAAGGTTAAAAAAAAATAATTAGATACAAGTAAATCTGTCTGGGAAGATGACTTAGTCTAGATCAGGTTTATGTGTCTATTGTATTTTGCTTTCCCAACTTGCAGGGGAAGCAAACAGGGAGACATGGAAGAGCTGGGAGGTGCTGCCTTTCAGAGAAAAGATGCTTCTGCTCCCTGTGGTTGATGGCAGTCCAGCAAATTTAACCCCCAGCTCTGTTACAGCCTAGCAAATTACTATTTTAAAAAATCTCATCTTGCTCCATTTTTGGCTTGTGTGCTATGCATATGGACACTGGACTAGAGGGAACACTTCCAGGCAATGTCTACATGGTCAAGTACCCTCTCTCCATCTTTTACAATTGCTGCCTCTTAACTCCAGGGCCTTAATCTCCTTTAGATCCCCACTGCAAAGCAGACAAGAGCTCTGTCAAGTTTGGTGCATCCAAATGGGTGAATCCTCTGACATCTCAGCCATCTGCAACCCCACTTCCTGCTCATGTTCCACCCTGTCAGCCTGCAGGACAGATCCTGAGTTCTGTGCTATAAAAGCACCACTGGAAGGAGTGACAAAGCTTTCTTTCTATTCCTAGAAAAACCACACACTCACTCACAGCCTGGCAAGGAGATGTGTCCCACACAGAAATTTAAATCTGGGCTGCGTGGGAGCAGCCAGTGCACATAGCAGCAGGGTGGACACAGCCAGTTTCACTGACACCATGGCCTTCTCCAGGGCGTGGACCACAAGGACAGTGTGGAGAAAGCCATGTGTTATTTATTTATTTCTATGTACCTAGAGCTTGAACACTGGCAATAGTTCTGATACCACACAAACACAGCATCTGTTCAGTGCCATATCCCCACATGCAGTGGGTGGAATGGCAGCTCTGGGGCTGTGCACACAGGTGGTCTTGCTTAAAGGCAGCAAACAAACAGAGGCACAGCAGCCTCTGCAATGGCATCACCACAGAACTAGTTGGTTTGTGTGCAATAACATTAGTAGAGCTATCTTGCAATAGTATTTTGCTAGTGCTGGGCAGCTCGGATATTGTGGGGAAAGACATATGACCAGCCAGTAACAAAACCAGGCCATGAAAAGGTCTTCTGCTGAGCAAGTCTGCCTGCCACTGACAAGAGGGAAATAGGGGTGCTAGTGACTCACTCACAACTCTCTGTTTCAAGAAGAAAGGATATCCTTACAGCCTATCTGCCTGATGCAGAAAGGGCAGCGTTCAGAGCCTGCTGTACCGGCTCTGAGGAGAGAGCCCTGTAGGTTCCTTCCATGAATGTCTATGGAGAAGAGACACTGAAGAACAGAGACAAAAAGCACAGTCTAAAAGAA
Source organism: Chaetura pelagica (assembly GCF_000747805.2). Lineage (NCBI taxonomy): Eukaryota > Metazoa > Chordata > Aves > Apodiformes > Apodidae > Chaetura > Chaetura pelagica. The sequence goes on along the minus strand of NW_009954187.1, from coordinate 98,623 downwards.
ACATGAAAAGCCAACACTGCTCCCTTTTCCTCAAACAGAGCTGGAGGGGTGACCAAACATCCAGCTACCGCTGTGCTTCCCAAATAGAAATAACACAAGTGACTGATTTAAGAGGTCAGCCCTCAGGCCAAAGTTGCCTTCTCTCTGGCTTTCTGTTTTGCTTTGTCATGCACACCTGAGGTCAGCTTTTTCCATATTTGGTTTGGTTTGGGTTTTGTTTGGGTTTTTTTGTTGGTTTGTTTGGGGTTTTTGTTTGTTTGTTCTTGGTTGGTTTTGTGTTTGGCTTTTTTTTTTTTTAATTTTATTTTGTTTTGGTTTTAATTATTTACAAATTGATTTTTTTCTATTAATACTGCAGATCCCCTAGAACTTAAAAAATAAAGCAAGAGGGACGAGCAGACTCACACAGAGATGGCCAGGCTGTTCTCAAGCCCAGCAATAGCTTTGTTGCTTTAGTGCTCTTGTTGTGTGACACTTGTGCTGCACTGCCAGGTGACATTGCCCTGAGCAGCTGTTGTGCAAATCCAGCTGTGCTGCATGCACGTAGGTGTAGGGTGTGTGGCATGATGTGGATCCACTTGGGGCATCTCCTACCTTCTTTCTGCCATATGGAAGAATTAGCTCAGTTATCATGTCCTTCCCTCTCCACCCTCTTTGCCAGTCCATGAGTTGCTGCTCGTCTGACCCGAACGCCCCATTCCCCTTCTTCTCAGGCTTATGCGCTGGAAGGGAATCTGGAGCTGGAGCTGGTGAGAACTGCCTGCATGTGCAAGGTGGTGATCTGCTGCCGAGTGACGCCGCTGCAGAAGGCCCAGGTGGTGGAGCTGGTGAAGAAGTACAAGAAGGCTGTGACCCTGGCAATTGGAGATGGTGCCAATGATGTCAGCATGATCAAAAGTGAGTGATGGCCGACAGCCAGCATCAAACCAACCTGCTGCTGTGCTCATTGTCTGAGGGGCCTAGCACCAGGGACATGTGTCTGGGTGGCTTCTGTACCACCCTCCTCATGGCACCAAGTGTCTGTGCCCCAAGTTTCCTCAGGTTGCTACAGAGCATTGTCACTACTCATGCATCCTGCCTTCCCAGGCACACAGGAGGGCCCTTTGCTGTGCTCCCACCACCAGGATCACAGCAAGCTAAGATTCCACTTAATGGCTATTTCTGTGTGTCTACCTTGGAATAGACAGAAGGCCCTCATGACTGCGACCTGTGTGTCTGCATGGCCCCCATCACCAGGGCAATACTGAGAACAAACACATTTATTTCAGAGAGTGCCTGTCTTCAATGCAGAAAGAAAACCTTCCTGCCTGTAAATAGTCTGTATAATGTCACATCCATTTTTTTTAACATTACCATGTGGTAGGGCCATTTGTCAATTATCTCCCTTGTGCTGCAAGACACGAGCTTCTAGGTCTCTCCATCCTTGAGCATCATTTGATGCTGCATTCCCTCAGTGAGTTTATGAAAAAAAAAATCCCCTAACTAGGTATAATTAAATTAAGATTATTCAGAAGGGCCTATTGTTAATCTTCCTTGCGTTAATTTGCAAGAATTGATTAACTGGAGCCTTTTAATTAAGAAAGAAAAGGCTAAGTGGGGAGCTTCAAAAGAGATAAGTCAGGCAGTCAGTAAAGAAAGGATAAGAAAAACAAGTTGAAGTGTACATGATAATTGGAAACTAACACCCTCCCGCCCTTGGAGGGTGGGGACTTTGGGATTTTTTCAATTTACTGTTCTGTGAATTGGATCTGAATCTAACCCATCTCCAGCCATGGAGATTGTTCTCATTAACTAAAGCTGTAAAATTAGCTGTCACATTAAACTTACATCCATGTTTAATAAACCCAAGTTACTATTAAAAGGGACGTTACTCTTCCATCTAATTATTTTATTGAACTAATAAAGCCCAGGAAATGTGAAAGGGCTACAGTCTGCCTTGTGGCACTGTGTCTGAGGAATCTGTAAGGGGTTTGAAGACTCTGCTTGTCTGGAGAGATATTTAAAGGCTGCTGGAAGGACATGCATGCATGTAAACACAAGCCACATGTCGGTATAAATTAGTGTTATTTTTTCATAACAGCAGCTGTTACGAACAACAGCATTTATGTTGTTGGGAAACATTCAGAAAGAAAACAGGAATTGTCAGTGAGGGTGCAATTTCATTTCTAGTAATACAAGCCCAGTTACTGGAGACGTATCACCACAGCCAAAATCAGAATGCTGCTGAAAGACAGCTAAGTGCTCCCAGTTTTGGTGTTTATTTTTTGTTGTGTTTTTTTTTTTTAAAATTGATTTTATTTATTTTTTCTTAAGAGTAATTTTGCATCTGCCTCTTTATGAAGACTGGAAGGGAATTACACAGCAGGGGACTCTTAAGGAAAGGGGTCAATCGCAACTCGCAGTGTAATGACATGATCAACCACCTTCTTGTTGCAGCTGCCCACATCGGGGTCGGCATCAGTGGCCAGGAGGGGATGCAGGCCGTCCTGTCCAGTGACTTCTCCTTCGCTCAGTTCCGCTACCTCCAGCGCCTCCTCTTGGTCCATGGCCGGTGGTCCTACATCCGCATGTGCAAATTCCTCAAGTACTTTTTCTACAAGAACTTTGCCTTCACGTTAGTGCATTTCTGGTATGGCTTCTTCTCTGGCTTCTCAGCACAGGTAGGACTGGCTTCTGTTTTCCCATGGTCAGACCTTGCTCTTCCAAGCGCAGTATCCGGAAACATTTTAAAAGGAAATAAACCAAGCAGCTGCCCTGCCTCCCACTTCACTGAAAAGCAAACAGTTGAGGCAGATACCACTTTCTTCACTGTGCTGCTGGTAGAGGACAGATGTCCAAAGACGTTCAGGTGCATTATGAGGCATGTAGGTCCCTCATGGGACTTTTTTAAAGTGCTCAAAGTGACCACAGCCATCAAACAAGGATACAGATCACACAGAGGCCTGACCAGTTTGGCACAGAGCCCTGTGAGAACATCTGAAGTGAACACTTTAACCTCATGTCAGCTTCAGCAGCTTGCATGAGGAGTAAATCTGCTGCAGCAAAAAAAAATAATCTGCTGTTAGTTTAAGACAAACCGATCTCCAGCATTTAATTGTGTATACTTTTGAATTGTGTATGCTTTTGTGCATATATATACATATATATGTAAAAGGCAGTCTTTCTCTAACTTCATGCTCTATTTTGTTTGTTTGTTTTGTGTTTTTGTTTGTTTGTTTTTTTAGACTGTCTATGACGAGTGGTTTATTACACTTTACAATTTGGTATATACCTCCCTCCCAGTGCTAGGAATGAGCCTCTTCGATCAGGTACTGCTTCTATAAGCCCTTGGATTTTTTTATAGAGGTTTTGTTTCCCAGTGCTGATTCCATGAAGCAAAATCAGCTGGCTTTTTAGCCAGCTATTGTGGTAGCTCCTACAATAGTTTCCTGCCAGTGAGACCCAAGAGCACAAAAAAAAGGAGACACCAGGGGAGGAGATGGTGTGGTATCCTGAGCTGGGTTGCAGGTTTCAGTGCATGATGAGATTTTGGGGTTAGGCTGTTGACTACAGTACCATTGCAGCTCTCCCCTGAAGTAGTCACATCTTACTAGCTGTGTTCCTAAAGACTGACAAGTGACATTTTAGTGACCACACAAAACAAAGAATGAACTAGACCTCTGAGCCCTGATTTTCTAGGTTCAGTCTTTGTAGTGAAAGTCTTCCTGCAGTTATTTCACATGCACATTTCTACCTCATTATTACTGTTCAGCAAGATATAAGACAAATAACGCTGCTCCCAGATGCCTTTCACTAGTTAGATAAAAAGAAACTTGCTGCTCCACAATGGTTCACAGTGTTCAGCTCTGGACACTTGAAGAATCCAAGCCAGATGGCCTTGCCTGTGTGTGTGGACTAAGGTGGGTATTTTCTGTCCCATAACTTCCAGGCAACTCTCAAGGGAGCAGACCATGTTGTCTGTTTAAGAAGAAGTGTACCTTCAATTTTTTTCCAGCACTTGTCAGCTTTGTCAGCACAAGAAAGGTGAAATTCCCCATGAAAAATGTGCCTAGGTGACCTTGGGATGTGGTATGCTCCCAGCACAACTGAGTGAATTGTGTTCTAAGCCTTTTCTCATGGAAATGCATGTCACAGGGACAGGGCAACCCTAAGTGGTCTTGTGTGATCAGCTGGGTAAGTGCCAGCAAATCTGACCATCTCCTCACTACTTTCAGGATGTGGATGATCGTTGGAGCATGCGGTCTCCCGAGCTATATGTGCCTGGCCAGCAAAACCTCTACTTTAACAAAGTGGTGTTCATCAAGTGCATGTTGCAAGGGATCTACAGCTCCCTCATTCTCTTCTTCATCCCCTTTGGGGCCATGTACAATACAATGAGAAGTGATGGAAAGGCCATTGCTGACTACCAGTCCTTTGCACTGATGGCCCAGACGTGCTTACTGATTGTGGTGTCTGTACAGGTAAGGGATCTCAGGTAATGTCTTCAGGAATTAGTTCTTGTTTCAGGAAGGCAGCATCTGGAAGGCCACTTGGGATCCTGATAATGTTGTATTTGCTGCTGTATCTTGCATTCTTAGCATAAATAAATAAATAAATAAATCTCTTGACACCACATGACTCCTCAGTTCAAGAGACCAACAGATTCGAATGTTATAGAAGATCAGAGTGACAGGAAAGCAAAGTCTTTGCCTTGGGAAGTTCACAGTCTTAGCAGAAAAAACATTGAAGACTGGGAGTAGAGAAGGACTTGTTCAAGCTTTATGGGATGGTGTTGAATCACAGGACTATCTGTCTCCTATCAGGCAGTTACATATGGGGTCTCCATCACGAGACTGTCTCTGTAGCCTGGCCCCATGCATGATGCAGGTGGTAGTGCTGGAAGAAATAGCTAAGACTTGGGTGGTACAAAATTAGATAGTACAAGCAGGACAACAGCAATTTCTTAAAAGAAAGTCAAATCAATCATACCTCCCTAGATAATGGCTTCTGCTGCCTGGAATTGTCTCCCAGTACCTGTAATCCATGGCTTGGTATTTCTTCAGACTTGAATAAATAACAGCATTGGGAGCAGGTGTACAAAGAAGAGGACAAGATCTCTAGCTGTGTTCAGCACAGAACTGCTAAATAATTAAAGCAATGACAATAGCTGTGTTGCTTCATTCTTTCAGATTGGCTTGGACACCTCTTACTGGACAGTTGTGAACCAGTTCTTCATCTGGGGCAGCCTTTCTGTTTACTTTGCTATCACCTTCACCATGTATAGTGATGGCATGTACCTGATCTTCACAGCCTCCTTTCCATTCATTGGTAAGCCCTGGGACCACCCTTGACTGCACTCAAATAGGGCCTGCTAAAGGGCTTAAACCTGTCAAGGCAATAACAGAACCTATTTATTGTTTTTTCTACAAGAAATGCCAGGGTATTTCTGAGGGCTGCTGGGAATGCTTATTTTGAATCCTACCCATCCAAGTGAATGTGGGCCACATTCACTTCTTGCATAAGGGTGCACGTCCACACGCAGCCACAGGAATGATCCTTTAAATAAACTTACTGAGCTGGCTGGAATGCTTTCTGCTGCTCTTTTAAAATGTTTCCAGGTGCCCAAGTCTTACAGATATCTCAGAATATTTTGTTTTCAGAAGGATGCACGTTCTTTTGTAAATAAGTTAATGTGTTGGTGTAAGAAAGCATAGAAGTACAACATCCAGTTAGACATGAGAAAAATGCTGTGTGATTATGGTAAGCCTTCAGCCAGGTGAAATGGGAAATTCCCAGCCAAAAAAATGTCAGTGATGATGAGGTCTTTGGAGTTACAGATTTCTGAACACATGCAAAAAGTGAAGGTTAACATAAAAATGAGTCTGTCTCCTGAGACTTTGACCAGGAGGAAAATGAAAGCTTACAAAAGGAATTCAAATGTTTTCAATAGCTCTGTGCATCCAAACCCAGTATTGAGGAAGCATTGTTATGAGCCACTAAGATGGCTTTTAGTATCAAAATTCCTGAGTGAGACAAGACAGACAGTCTGTTAATTTTCCAAAGACAAGTGGTAAATGTCCTGCCATGGGTATCTCTATCTGCTGTTCTGTTGATACTACATAGGCCAAATTAGCCATAAGGCCAAGCACCACCTAATAAGGTCTCAGTCTGAAATAATTTTTAAGGAAAGTGTTCCTAGTCAGGACTCAGACAACTTGTTTACTTTCATTTCAGTGGAGTTACATTACAGCAGAATGGGGCCAACTGAAGAGAAAACATTCAGCAACTTTGCTGCCAACAACAGCATCGTTAAGCCCTATAATGAGGGTTTTGCAGACTGTTTGTTCTAACGTGTGTTCCTTCAGTTTTGGAGAAGCCAGAAGTGAACACTCTGGTTTCAGAGAAGGTGGCAGTGTCACGCCAGGACATGGCAGTTGCTCTGCCAATACACCCATCAGGCCATGCTGCCCTTGCAAGCACCCAGAGCAACGCATGCTCCCCTCCTCAAGGCTGTGATCCTGTTGCCTGCTGGGCAGTCAGAGGCAGTACTCCATATGCTCCAGGAAATGGTGCTGGAAAGTAAAGAAATAGTGTTCTCCCTTTTGTACTAGAGTCCTGGCAAAAGATGCAAGAGCTGGACGGCTGCTGAAGGTCTCTTGAGCATTTATATACTTTGCAGTGACTTGACTCTTCATAAAGAGATGTCTTTCACTCTGACATCTTTGCCTCCCTGTGTTCTTGTTGAGTCTGTACATTGCATTTTTCTTTGCTCATCTGAAACAGTGATACCCATATTACTGTCTTCTCTACAGCAAGTTGCTGCCACTGTTGTAGATTGTGTCTGCTTTGAATTTTGGTCTGTTTGCCAAGTGTTTTGGAATTACGGAGGGTGAAATGTTCAAGTGAACAACGATGAGAGTGCTGCTGTTATGGCTTTGATCACGGTTGTTGTTTTGTTTGGTTGTTTTTTCCAGGTACTGCTCGAAACACCCTGGGCCAGCCCAACGTGTGGCTAGCAATCTTCCTCAGCATCGCCCTCTGCGTGCTGCCTGTAGTTGGCTTTCGGTTCCTGAAGGCTCAGTTAAAGCCAACTCCCAGCGATAAAGTAAGGAGATACTTTATCAAACCAGAAATTCTGCTTACCATGGAGACTTATTACAGGGCTCCTGTGCCCAAGTGTTTGTTCCCTGCAGGTGCAAGTGCTGCCAGCTGTCTGTCCCCTAGTCCCTTGAGACTGAGGATTGAGTTTGGGTTTTAGCACAGTTCAACGCATCAGCAGCTGGGACCAAAGCTGAGATTATTTAGATGTGGACTAGATTGCAGTGGAGCTGGGAAGCCGCACTATTTTTAGGTTCAAGTGCTGTGGCACAGTGGGGAAGGAGTGGCATGTCCTCTCACCCTGCTGCCATACAGTTTTTAGTCTGGCAGACCCCAGCCCTTCACCCTCCACCCAGGTGTATGTATTTGCTGTGTTTTGTCTTGGTTTTTTACTTGAGAATTTACTTCATTTGTAGCCAAGGGTCTTAATCCCACTCTGAGACCAGCAGCCCTCCCATCCCCAGGAGGAAGGGGATGAGGGCATTAGGACAAGGAGAGGCTGGGAGCGATGGAGTGGGCAGAGAGCTCACAGCTCACTGCAGCCCACAGACCCCTGCAGATCACTATGAACGCAGCATCTCGGGCTGAATTTCAGACACAGGAGCATCTGCTAAATGCTGCTGCCACCTTGTGTCTCCTTCTCCTTCCTGCATCGAGACACGAGTGTCTGAGCTCACCCAAGGGTGTGTGCTCAGTGCCCCTCAGGGGCCGCCCCGACAGTCTTTGGGATGCCTGTGAAGCTCCCCAAATGCAACAACACTGTTGGAGAAGGAGTGAAGGGGAATTCTCAGTCCTTACAGAGGGAGAAGGTGGGTGCTGGAGAAGACTGCTAGGTAGGGAGGTCCCTAGGACACAGTTAGAGACAGTTCAGGTGTGTAAAAATGGGCTGAGTTCACAATTAAGTTGAGCAGATGTCTGACACAGCTGTGGCACAGAGTCTCAGCCTCAATGCTTGGGCTGAGCATCTCGCGCTAGTGCAAAATTGCTCTACTTTTCTTCCTCCTCTGAGAAATTTATTGTCATGAGGCCAACAAAGATGACTGGGGGATTGGAGCATCTCTCTTAAGAGGAAAGGCTGAGAGAGCTGGGACTGTTTAGCCTAGAGATGAGAAGGCTGAGGGGAAAACTTCTTGATGCCTACAAGTATCTAAAGGGTGGGTGCAAGGAGGATGGAGCCAGACTCTTCTCAGTAGTTCCCAGTGGTAGGAGGACGGGCACGAAGCACAAACTGGAACACAGGAAGTTCCATTTAAATAAGAGGAAAAAACTTATTTACTATGAGAGTGACAGAGCCCTGGAACAGGCTGCCCAGGAGGCTGTGGAGTCCCCTTCTCTGGAGATATTCAAGACCCACCTGGATGTAAAAATGAGTGATGTGGTCTGGGCAATCCTGCTTTAGTGGGGGAGTTGGACTAGATGATCTCTAGAAATCCCTTCCAACTCTGACAATTCCATGATTCTGTGATTCTGTGAGAGGAGTGTTTGGTTTTCCTGCTGTACAGAGATCCCCAAAGCTGTTCACAGGCCATAATCCTCATGGGTGATTTCAATCACCCTGACATCTGCCGGAAGGGCAACACATCAAGGCACCAGCAATCCACAAAGTTCCTGGAATGCATTGATGACTAATTTCTTTTCTAAGTGGCAGAAGAGCCAACTAGAAAAGGTGCTATGCTGGACCTTGTTTTCACCAACAAGGATGGCATGATGGCCAATGTGAAGCTTAAGGGCAGCCTTGGTGGCAGTGACCATGGAATGGTGGAATTCAGGATCCGTAGGGCAACAAAGAGGGTCTGCAGCAAGCTCACTACCCTGGACTTCAGGACAGAAGATTTCAGCCTATTCAGGGATCTGCCTTATAGGGTATCATGGGATAAAATCCTGGACAGGTGAGGAGCACAAGAAAGCTGGTCAATATTAAAAGATTACCTCTTCCAAGACCAGGAGCAACACATGCAGAAAGAGGAAGGCAGGCAAGAGTGCCAGGAGACCTTCATGGATGAGCAAAGAGCTCCTGGACATTCTTAGATGAAAAAAAGAAAGTATTCAGAAGGTGGAAGCAGGGACAGGAAGCCTGGCAGAAATATAAAGAAGCTGACTGAGAAGCCAGGGACCAGGTTAGGAAACCTAAAGCCCAGATAGAGTTAAACCTGGCCAGGGACATGAAGGGTATTAAAAAGGGTTTCTACAGGTACATCAGTGATAAGAGGCAGAACAGGGAAAACGTGGGCCCTCTCCAGAAGGAAACAGGAGGCTTCGTCACGCAGGATATGGAGAAGGCTGAGGTACTGAATGACTTCTCTGCCTCAGTCTTCACTGTGAAGCCATACTGTGTCCAGTTCTGGGCCCCTCAGTTCAAGAAGGACAGGGAACTGCTTGAAAGAGTCCAGCACAGAGCTACTAAGATGATTAAGGGAGTGGAACATCTCCCTTATGAGGAAAGGCTGAGGGAGCTGGGTCTCTTTAGCTTGGAGAAAAGGAGACTGAGGGGTGACCTCATCAATGTTTACAAATATGTAAGGGGTGAGTGTCAGGGGGACGGAGTTAGGCTTTTCTCAGTGATGACCAGTGATAGGACAAGGGGTAATGGGTGCAAATTGGAGCATAGAAGGATCAAGGTGAATATCTGAAAAATTTTTTTACTGTGAGAGTGACAGAGCACTGGAACAGGCTGCCCAGAGAGGCTGTGGAGTCTCCTTCACTGGAGACATTCAAAACCCACCTGGATGCGTTCCTGTGTGATGTACTCTAGGTGACCCTGCTCTGGCAGGGGGGGTTGGACTAGATGATCTTTCAAGGTCCCTTCCAATCCCTAGGATTCTATGATTCTATGATTCTATGACCATCCAAGTCAGAGAATGCAAGGGCAGAGACTGGAAAAAGGAAGATCCACCCACTATGGTAGAAGAGCAAGTTCAAGATCTTCTAAAGAACATGAAAGTGAACAAGTGGGACCTGACAAGATCCATCCATGGCTCCTAAGTGAGCTGGCAGATGAAGTTGCAGTGCTGCTTTCCATCATATTTGAAAAGTCATGGCAGTCTGGTGAAGGTCCCATTGACCAGAAAAGGGGAAATACAACCCTCATTTTCAAAAAGGGAAGGAAAGAAGACTCAAGGAACTACAGGCCAGTCAGTCTTACCTCTAGAGGTACCTGGCCAGATCATAGAGCAGATCCTTCTGAAGGCTCTGCTAAAGCACATGGGAAATGCAGAGGTAGTTGGTGGCAGCACTATGGCTTAACCAAGGGCAAATAATGCCTGACAAATTTGTTGGCTTTTTATGGTGGGGTCACAGTGTCAGTGGACAAGGGAAGAACAACTGACATCATCTACGTGGACTTGTGCAAAGCATTTGACAGTGTCCCACAGGACATCCTGGTGTTTAAACTGGAAGGATATGGATTTGATGGATGGACCACTCAGTGGATAAGGAATTGGCTGGATGGTTGCACTCAGAGTAGGCATCAACAGCTCGATGTCCAGATGGAAACCAGGGATGAGTGGTGTTCTCCAACGGTCAGTAATGGGACTGCTGCTGTTTAACATCTTTGTCAGCAACATGGACAGTAGGACCAAGTGCACCCTCAGCAAGTTTGCTGATGACACCAAACTGAGTGGTGAGGTCAACACACTGGAGAAAAGGGAGGCCATCAAGAGACACCTTGACAGGCTTTAGAGGTGGCTCCAGGCCAAACTCATGAAGTTCAACAAAGCCAAGTGCACCTGGCTCAGGGCAATCTCAAGCACAAGTACAGGTCTGGTGGAGAATGGATTGAGAATAGGCTTGAGGAGAAGGACCTGGTGCTGGTTGATGAAAAGCTTAACAAAAGGCAACGTGCACCTGTAGTCCAGAAAGCCACTGTGTCCTGGGCTGCAGCAAAAGAAGTGTGGCCAGCGGGTCGAGGGAGGTGATTCTGCCCCTCTACTCCATGCTTGTGAGTACTGTGTCCAGTTCTGGAGCTCCCAATGTAAGAAGGACATGGAGCTGTTGGACCAAGTCCAAAGGAGGGCCACAGAGATGATCAGAGGGCTGGACCAGCTCTGCTATGGAGACAGGCTGTTCAGCCTGGAGAAGAGAAGGTTCTGTGGAGGCCTTAGAGCACCTTCCAGTACCTGAAGGGCTACAGGAAAGCTGGGGAAGCTCTTTTTACCAGAATGTGTAGTGATAGGACAAGGGGTAATGGTTTTAAGCTGGAAGAGGATAGATTTAGGTTAGACAATAGAAGGAAATTTTTTAGTGTAAGTGTGTTGAGACACTGTCCAAGGCTGTCCAGGGAGGCTGTGGATGCTCCATCCCTGGAAGTGCTCAAGGACAGGCTGGATTGGGTTTTGAGCAGCCTCGTCTAGTGGGGGGTATTCCTGCTCATGAAGGGAGGCTGGAACTAGATGATCCATTCTGTGATGATTCTGTGATCTGGAAGGAACCTAACCACAGTCCTGAGGCCTCAAATATAAGCCTCTAATGCCTTTTAGAGTAAGATTTGCTGTTTCTTCTACCAGGCCACCACCCTGTGCTGCCCATCCTGTCCCTGCCCTGCAAGCCCTCCTGCCACCCCCCTCTTTTGTCAGTCACTTTTGGCTTTGAACCCCCAATTGTGTTTCCCTCTGTTTTGGTTTCTTTTTTTTTTTTTTTGCCCCTGTTTCACTGCGCTTGTGAACAACGGCGCCCTTCCCGCTTTTTCCACCTCGTTTTGTGATTTCAGGTCCTGCTCAAGATTAAAGAAGACAAAAAGAGGCCACTTCCACCCTCGCCCAAGAGACGCCTGCGCCGGACCAGCACGCGGCGCTCGGGCTACGCCTTCTCCCACCAGCATGGCTTTGGAGCTCTCATCATGTCGGGGAGGAACATGCGGCCAAAATCACCTTTTGCCGCAACGGGAACGTTTTCACCAAATAGCGACAAACATAAACACAGAGAACTGTGAAGAAAAAAAGAAAAGGAAAAAAAAAAGAGGGAGAGAGAGAGAGAAAGAAAGAAAGAAAGGGAAGATTTTTTTAAAAAAAAGACCAAAAAAAAAGACCAAAAAACCATAAGAAAGCAAACCAAAGTAAAGGGCTGTCAGGAGACCAAGAGAGGAGGGTGTGCTCCCTGCAAGGCATGGAGCTGGTGGCCACCTAGAGGTCAGTCCTCTAGTAAATCAATGACTCGGGCCTTTCCTTTCACTCAAGTGCACCTTCTGACTCCAGCTTCTCTTCCAAAGACGTGCTGCTGCTGGGGAAGGCAGGCAGGCTGAAATAGAGCTGTGGTGTGGTATCCTAGAGGGCCTCCCTGGAACAAGAGAGAACTTGCTGCAGGAGGCTTCTCTGCTCCCTGACATTGTTCAGAATGCTATTTTTCTATTTTTTTCCCTGCCTTTACATACCTCAGACCAAGGAGAAGTCAGAGCTGAGGAAATGGCTGAATTTGTGATGTCTTCCTCATTCACGTGCCTGCCCTTCTGTCATGAATCCACTCTGGGCCCTATCACTGGGGAGCCAGTATTGTCCTCAGGTGTGCCTTAGGTCCAGCCACACAACCCCCAAATCCCCAATCTTTGTAATATGTGTGATTTTGTAGCCTTTTGTCTGTACACAAGCACTTTGGAAGGCGTGAATGGCAAATAACCTCCTTCCAAACAAATGGTTAATGCAGTCTCTCTCGAGATGGCCAGTGCCCAAACACCACCCTCTTCCACTTCTGCAGTTGGGAAGTGTTGCAAGCTCAGAGAAACCCTGAGCCGGTCAAAGGCCGAGGACCTGATGGTCCTTGTTTTATCTGCATTGCAAACCTTCTCTTGTAAACAACTGCTGCCCTCAGAGCCCTCTCAGGTTCTGTAGCTGGGCACCAGCCATTTCATTCAGACTTAAAGGGCAGAGGAAGCTCAGGTTCCCATATGGATCAAGCCATAAAATCTGGCCTTGAGAAGCCCCTGTCATGGTTAGGGCTCACCTGAGCTGCCAGCACCAGGTGTCCCTCCACCCAAAACAGACAGAAGCAGAGGCACATCTGAGCTGATGGCAATCACACAAGCAGGGATGCTATTTCACAGTGAGCTCAGGTTGTCCTGCCCTTTTCTCCACCGCTGCCTTTGCTCAGTGTGAGGGATGAAGCACGACCTGGTGGCTTCTTCACCTCCCTGGGCGAGCCATGTGGTCGCATTTTGGTGGAACTTGGTGAGGGCTCGGGGCCCTCTGCAGAGTTCTTCTCTGCTGGCTAATATTAAATTTCAGAACAGTTCATCTGTCTATCAGGAGCTGCAGAGTTCAAAATCCTACCAGCCTTGCTGCCAGCAGAGGGACCTGAAGTGCACAAAGCCGAAGACATGGTGATCCTCAGAGCCTGGGGTTTGCTCACTGTTTTGTTACACCAGCTCCATGATCTGCAGGGTAACTGGGTAGAAGGCAGGGTGAGAGTCTGTCCTGCCAGCGCTGCTGAGCGGTCTAAATTGAGGTCTTTGTGCAGAGGACTAAGCAGGGTTGGCTGATTTTTTTGTTTGGTTGGTTTTCGTTGTTTTTTGTTTGTTTTTTATTTCTGGGTTTTGATTTTTTTGTTGTTGTTTTGGGGGGGGTTGCGGGTTGGTTTTTTTTTTTGGTGGTTTGGTTTGGGGTTTTTTACAGCTTTAGAATCCTTCCATGTTTGAATTGGAATTTTTTTTAATTATTTTTTTTTTGCACAATAACCATCTGGTATTTATTTGGACCTCTCTCTGCCTTCAGTTTTTGAGCTATCAGTGGAGGTAATACGTGGTGGCAACAGACCAGACAGGTCCCCATTTCATCCAGTCAGCATAGAACACCTTGCTGCCTGCAGTCCCAGATTCAACAGTTACTGTGTGAGATTGTTTAAGCTCTAATTGAAGGTTTAACATCTCTGCTTTCATCTCAGCACAGAAAAAAAAACAAACAACCACAACAGTCTGTTGCACCTGCCGTTTTGGGAGGCTTGGTGGTATTACATTTCATACATAGCCAGTGCAAAACTGGAGCTGTGACTTGATTCAGACTCGAGCAGCCAGGAGCCTAATCTAGTCATCTCCCCTGTAAGGAGATCCCCAAGTACAGTGAGAGCCCACACTCTGTCTGAGGAAAGCAGTGTGATTGTTAGTGCTTCTCACCACCCTGTTATTTACCAGTCACTTTGCAGGGACAATCATGGCTTTCTGATGAGGGTTCTGTCTTTCACATTCACCCTTTCTGGGGCTAGAGGAAAAACGAGGATTTATGCAGTTAAGCAGACATCCCCATGATGCCCAGACTGGTCTGTGGGCTGCAAGTCTCATGTTCCTAGCATGGCATGCAGCAAAATCTAATGCTGAGCAGCAGAGGCAGACCTTTTGCTGACAGTCCAAGGCAACCCCGAGAGACTGTGTCGCTCTTCCCACATGGTTTACGTGCAAAGCTCTCACCTTCAGGCTGAACAGGACATGCAGGGGATATCAGAGCTGTTGGTGAACTTGCACCAGACACAAATTATTTCAGTTGTTTGACAAGATCAGCGTTTGAAACATATCAACTGGCAGTGATGGCTGTCCTACATCACTCCTGATTTTGTAATTTTTTTGTTATTTTCTTTTTTTTTTTTTTTTTAAATAAAAATATTGAGATGACCGATTCCTTGCCAGCCTGCTAAATCGATGAAAGGAGCCGATCACCAGAAGAGCACGTTTTCCCCCCTCCACCTCCTCCAGCGGGAGGCGGGTCCGCAGGGAGGACGGAGCTGCCAGCATCTCCCCTCCTCGTGGCGCAACCCCATTTGGGAAACAAATCCAATCCCTACCAGGGATGGTTTCGGAGAAAAACGTCAGGCGTCCTTAGGCGAACGGGGAGGGCGGGTGCGGGAAGAGGGAAAGAAGGAAAGGGGGACGGGCAGCCCCGAGATCCCGCCCCGCGGTCCGGCTGGAAGCAGCGGCGGCCGGTAAGGGGCGGGGGGG
>NW_009954187.1:72335-83511 GCF_000747805.2 Chaetura pelagica | reverse complement strand
CCCCCCCTTTTTTTTTTTTTCACTGTTCTGTAATATACAGGTCCCTGGTTTCCAACTGAAAGGGCACAGATTTTTAATTTTATGCCATACTTTTTGTTTGTTTGTTTGTGACTGCCCTCTGGACACCTGGAAGTGTTCAAGGGCAGGTTGGATGGGGCTTGAAGCAAATCTGGTCTACTGGGAGGTGTCCCTGCCCATAGCACGGGGGTTACTAGATGATCTTTAAGGTCCCTTCCAGCCCAAACCATTCTGTGATTCTATGGTTTGAACACGGTGTTCTGCTGTAGGATCTGAACAGTCACCAGCTTAACCAGCCAGCAGTTTCAGGACCAGGAATGATAAAGCTTTGAGAACTGGTGATTATATGGTTACTTACACTGTAGCAGGGGAAGGCTTAGGGCATTTTCTGTCTCAGCTGAATCCACCTGGGTGACATAGAGAAACCTCTGCTGCTAATATTGTGGGGCATTAGGTGCTTTTGGGCACAAGCATGTTGAGGTGCTTTTGAGTACCTTTAGAGCGTTTTGCATGGCTGACCTGCTTTCCTGCGGGGCTGTCTGGTGGCTCTCACTTTACTGGTTTGCATCCACACAACTCTTTTCCATTGACCTGTAGCCTGGAGGTCATTACATCAGCTCTTATGAAATGGAGGGCAAAGGAGGTTCCCTAGGTTCTCCCAACTGGAGTGGTCCTTGACAAGGTCTGTTCTAAGAAAAAAGCCATCTGAATAACGACCTATGATAATTACTACCTGGGAACAAAAACAGGAGCATAAGGAAACTCTTGGATACCTGTGGGCAGAGGTGCTGTGTCCTATAACCCCATCAGACCACAGATAAAACTTTATCCTAAAAACAGCTCTTTCAGCTGGGAAGCTTTCTGTTCTGGTGGTTGATTTTTTTTTTTTTTCCTCCCCCTCCAGTTGTCAACCTAAATGTGTTTGCAGTGCATTTATTCTCTTGTTGTCATGCCAGCATTATCCTTTTGCTTCAGCAGTTTTGTTTGTCTCTTGTGATATATTTAGAGAGCAATTCTATCCGCTCTCTGCCTACATTTGGCTAGGCTAAACAAGCCAAGCTCTTAAGTTTCTCCTTCTTTGATAGGTTTTCTGTTTCCCCCAGGCCCTTTCTGCACCTGTTAATTTGAGTTTATATTTTTTAAATGTGAGTCATCATTTTTGGTTTGGTTTGGTTTGGTTTGGTTTGGTTTTGGTTTGTTTTTTTTTAATGATTATCCTGTCCTCCATGCCTGTACAATGGCACTGGAATTTCACTGCCATACCTAGACTGCATTTGTTTTTCTTACTCCCTCATCATCTCTGTGATCCCTAATGCTGCTTAATGGTAGTTTTTTCTTAACATTACTGTGAATGTGCACAACTGTTAGCTATATTGTGTTGACTAAATAAGTACCTCTCGTCTCTCACAGTCTCGTGCCTGGTAACACGATAACAGAGCAGCTGAAGTCATCATAGCGTAAGTCTGTGCCTGCTGATGCTTTGAACTGGTGCCTTCTCCTCAGGGGCAAGCTTTTTCCATGAGGGCTGGCAGAGGCTCTTTACTGCATCTACTTATGTGTTGGCCGATGTAAATATGCTGGAATGAGGGAGCTGTCATTCCTTCCAGCGAGGGCAGGTTCCCAGGCTCAGCTCCCTGTCCCAGAGCCACCTCTAGCCTTGTTCCAGTGATGAGGGAGTGGGTTTGGTTTGCTGCAGGGGTGGACGTGATGAACAGCTTGGCAGAAGAGCACAGAGCCCTGCAGCCTGGCTTTGACCTGCCAGTGCTTCTGGCCGTAGCTGCAGCTCAGCTGCTCTTCAGTTTTTCCAAAGCTAGTCTTCTGCTGTCCTACTTTTTATAATTCACTCAGAAGTAGGGAATGTTTTTCTGTGCCTAGCACTGTGGAGGAGCAACCTCTCTCTGCCGCTCCCATCTTGAAGGGAAGCGGTTTTCCTACCCCGTTTCTTTCCCCAGCCTGCTTCTCCTGCTGTACTGAGCTGTCAGCTCCCTGCCTTTCCGCACGGCCCTGAGCCCTCTGCCAGACTTTTTTCAGCTATAAATGGATCTGGCCTTTTCCAACCTCCCCCTCCCAACACCAAGAGATGTCGCGGGAAGTCGGAGCTGGGCCAGGCTTCCTCTGAAGTAGGAAAACATACGGCCTGACCGCTGGCTGTTCCTAGGTTCTCTGGAAGCATTGTGCCTGGCTTTGGTGGGAGCTGCCTGTGCCCGGGTGAGGGCTGTGCTGCTGAGAAGCTTGCTTGCACGGAGAGGGGTTATTCCCAGACCTGAAGGCAAAGCTGGGGCTGACCTGTAGGTGCAATCTCCAAGCGCCGTCTGATCTGAGCGCCGTGTCCCAAGGGAAGGGCAATGTTTTTGTTACTGACTGCATCCTGCTTCCACATCCGTTATTAGGCACTTAATAAGAAAAGCCTGGCTTTTGTACATAGTGAACAGCCCCTTTTGCCTCCCTTAACTTTGGGATTTGTGGCAGAGATCATGGAATCTTTTAAGCTTTACTGCATTCCCCTCCCATATGGGGCAGGGAGGATCACTATCTTCTCTTTCAGGAGGGAGCTGGGGCCTGAAGTATGCAGACCAAGGTGACTCAGGCAGTCAGTAGCTGCCCTGAATTTTAAACTGGAGTCTTTTGTGTCATTTGGAGTAAAGTGCCACCCTCCATCAGCCCTGCAGGCATCCAGGCCATTCATTCCATGTAGAGTACAGGTCTGTATTTAGAAAACTAATTTGTACTCTCATGTTGAAAAATTGTAGTCTGAAACCTCCTAGTTTATGTGCTCCATAGAAGCTGCTGAGCCAGATTCCAGTTTGGTGAACTTTTGCTGGCAGCAGTGAGTTTGAATCCTTTGAGCACAGATCGCAGCACCTACAGCTGCTTCACAGGCTTCCCTACCTCCTGGCAATCATCCCTTAAAAACCTTCAGGCTGTGGATAAGAGAACATATAATATTCAATTCAACATACAATATTCAGAAGTTGCAAGCTTGGTTTATGGTTGCCTGATACTCTGCCTGCAGTTCTGCTTCTGGTTCAGTTTTTGCTGTGGCAGCAGATGCTGTCTGACACATTTTCCTGTGCAGGATGCCTGGTATCCTGAGTTTTGGCTACCCAGTGGCTTGGCTGTGTTGCCTGTTGGACGGGTCAGTGGAGTTTCTGACAGGCCAGCACGTGATGGGTGAAGTGCAGATCTTTTATCTTTTTATGTGAGCTACAAAATGTAAAGTCCTAGACCAAGGGTATTGCAGAGGGGTTATGGTTCACTGAACCCTTCTTTCTAGATTTCTGCTGGGATTGCAGGCAATATTTAGCATGAAACAGATGAGAAATAGATTAAGTGCCTCCTTCAGCCTTCCACACACCATCAAGCTGCTTTGTGGCCAGAATACTTTTGATGTCTGGTAATAAATAAAATCAAGATATTGTGTGCAGTTCTAGCTGCCTGATGTTCTTTACTGTGCTAAGCTCTGCTGAAGCTGGGCCAGACATCAGATCTTGCCAGTTTGCCAGCACATCTTGGAGTGCTTCAGGGTAAACTTGGATGGAAGAAGTTCTTCAGCTTGCTGTATCCCTCCAAGATGTTCAGGGAGGCTGGTTACCCCAATTCTGCTTGGCCTTATGCAACCTGCCTTCTACCAGTTCTTTACCAAAACCCTGCACACACGGAGTGATTTCTGAGGTTTTTTGAATATTGGTCTCTGTTCTTCTAATTCTAGAACATGGAGCCTGGCTGTGGTTTTGCTTTTGCTATCTGCTGCTCATCTGAAGGCCACAATTTCTTCCCTTCCGATTCTTGTGTGTGCTTGTCTGGACTTGAAAATTGATTTCCACAATCAACATATCTTGTTCCTGGGGTTGGTATTCACTGAACATCTTCACAGCCCTGAAGCATTGCCCTGAATTCTGCACTTCCAACTGAGTCCTCAGTGGACCTGTGGATAGGATTGTGTATCCATCACCTGGCACTGACAGGTTCTTTCAGGGATCCTTGGCAGAACAATCAAGACACTCTATCATAATTACACAGGTTTCTGGTACTCTTACAAACACCCAGGATGTTTCCCTCATAAAATGGCATTAGTTGTGTTGATCACATTGTCACGGGTTGGGAGCAGGGAGTACCAATCACACCATGGCCTCCTCAGGACTTTTCCTGTCTGAACAGTATCCCCATGAGCAGCTCTTAGGCTGCTGTAACAAATGTTCTGCTGACACCAGTATCTGTCTGGAACAACCTGTAAAGGCTTCTGTTAAAGGACACTGCCTTAGGATGCTTTCAGACTCTCTGCTAGTTCAATAGCTTTGCAGAAAATTATGTACTACAGTGGTGGTGTTTCTTGGGCAACTCATTCGTGTCCTCCATGAGAATAAATTCTTGTTTGCTGGTTTCACAATGGCTGGTTCAAACTGCACCAGGATACTCCAGGAATGGCAGGGGAAAACACTGTTTCAGGTGGTGATGTGTGAGTGCAAATTTGATGTGCTGCTAATCTAATCCCTGCACTGGTGGGATGGGCAGTGTGTTCGTCCTACTGCTATAATGGTTGTGCTACCATATACACAGCATTGAGACTGTGCCTGTCAAAGCCTGTGGAGTTTCTGGTACTGGTATCTGCTTGTGCCTGGCCGTTTGCCAGCACGAGTTCAGGTGGAGACCATGAGCAGTAGAGCTCCACAGCTTCTTGCATCTGGCCGTGGTGAAGTATCCTGAGCATCCCTGGACATTGTGCTTAGAGCACTCTGTGTCAAACTCCAGGCTCTGCAGTCCATCAAAGCTCTGGTACCTGCAGTGCCTGGGTCCTGCAGGGATCTCCTGTGGAACACGTATTGTGCAACATGTCCACCTATGGTTTGAAAGAGTGAAAACTGTAATTTTCTGATTCTGAATTAGTCAGACTAGCCAGTTTGAAAGCTGCCTGAAGAATTGCCGGTGTATCTTGCAAAACTGTTAGCATGATAAAAGTGATTCCATGCTGATAAATGCACAGCTTTATGCATGTAATCGTGGTTTGTGAACAGTTTCTCACTGCCTGCCTGTAAGCAGCCCTTTGGAGTCACTGTGGATCGTTATCTGAGCACAACAGCTCAGTGTTCAGCTGCAGACAAAAAGGCAGACCTCATACTGGAAATAAAGAATCAATCAAAAAATGCTGATATATATTCTGGTCTACTTAGGTATACAGTCATGTTTTGCCTGCAGTTTGAATTCCACATACAGTCTGGTCACTGTCTCTCAAGAACAGTGGCATAGACCTAGACATGTTACAGAAAAGGGGAATGAGGATGATTACAGGGCTGAAATAGCTTATTGAGGAAGAGATTTTAAACAAGTAATAGTAGATGATAGTGGGGAAGAGTAAAGGATATATAAAACAGTGCACAGTGAGGAGAAGTTGAGTAGCTTGCCCTAAGGCGAGTTGAGTTTCTCACAGCACAGAGGAAACACATCCAGCAAGTTATTTATTAGGGAGAAGGTTAAGGAAGTCCTTTTTCAACAAGAGTTGATTTGCAGAACATGTTGCTACGAGATGGCATGAAGCCTGAAAACACACACAGATTCCAAAAGGAACCAGACACCGACACTTTTCAGTGGCTGTTAAACGTGGTTGTCAATGTGCAACCTCCAGCTCTAGAAGTTTCCTGGCTGCTGCAGGCTATGCAAAGAGTATGGTCTTAGGAGAGATCACTCCATACTCTGTGATATGAACATGCCAGAGCCAAAATTTCAAGGACTACACCAGAGGAGTTGCTGGTGTGACTCAACGTGGTGATTCTTGTTACCAGAACGTGCTGAAACAAGGGCATGAAAATGAACTGATATGGTTTTGAGCCCTTCTGGTCTAATGGATCTCCTTTGGGAGTTATGCCTAGGCCACCACTGGTTTTCATACATCTTTAATCAGGAAATCTGAAAGCCCTTGCAGGAGAAAGGGAGTGGTGCAGGCATAGCCCACCAGGTCAGGGTGGCAGACACTGACTGTGGTGCTTGCAGAGAGCATGAGAGCATCTCCATGATTGCTGCCTAGCCTGGAATGCCAGGGGAAAACACTGTTTCAGGTGGTGATGTGTGAGTGCAAATTTGATGTGCTGCTAATCTAATCCCTGCACTGGTGGGATGGGCAGTGTGTTCGTCCTACTGCTATAATGGTTGTGCTACCATATACACAGCATTGAGACTGTGCCTGTCAAAGCCTGTGGAGTTTCTGGTACTGGTATCTGCTTGTGCCTGGCCGTTTGCCAGCACGAGTTCAGGTGGAGACCATGAGCAGTAGAGCTCCACAGCTTCTTGCATCTGGCCGTGGTGAAGTATCCTGAGCATCCCTGGACATTGTGCTTAGAGCACTCTGTGTCAAACTCCAGGCTCTGCAGTCCATCAAAGCTCTGGTACCTGCAGTGCCTGGGTCCTGCAGGGATCTCCTGTGGAACACGTATTGTGCAACATGTCCACCTATGGTTTGAAAGAGTGAAAACTGTAATTTTCTGATTCTGAATTAGTCAGACTAGCCAGTTTGAAAGCTGCCTGAAGAATTGCCGGTGTATCTTGCAAAACTGTTAGCATGATAAAAGTGATTCCATGCTGATAAATGCACAGCTTTATGCATGTAATCGTGGTTTGTGAACAGTTTCTCACTGCCTGCCTGTAAGCAGCCCTTTGGAGTCACTGTGGATCGTTATCTGAGCACAACAGCTCAGTGTTCAGCTGCAGACAAAAAGGCAGACCTCATACTGGAAATAAAGAATCAATCAAAAAATGCTGATATATATTCTGGTCTACTTAGGTATACAGTCATGTTTTGCCTGCAGTTTGAATTCCACATACAGTCTGGTCACTGTCTCTCAAGAACAGTGGCATAGACCTAGACATGTTACAGAAAAGGGGAATGAGGATGATTACAGGGCTGAAATAGCTTATTGAGGAAGAGATTTTAAACAAGTAATAGTAGATGATAGTGGGGAAGAGTAAAGGATATATAAAACAGTGCACAGTGAGGAGAAGTTGAGTAGCTTGCCCTAAGGCGAGTTGAGTTTCTCACAGCACAGAGGAAACACATCCAGCAAGTTATTTATTAGGGAGAAGGTTAAGGAAGTCCTTTTTCAACAAGAGTTGATTTGCAGAACATGTTGCTACGAGATGGCATGAAGCCTGAAAACACACACAGATTCCAAAAGGAACCAGACACCTCAATAGCAGAGACACGTTTCAGTGGCTGTTAAACGTGGTTGTCAATGTGCAACCTCCAGCTCTAGAAGTTTCCTGGCTGCTGCAGGCTATGCAAAGAGTATGGTCTTAGGAGAGATCACTCCATACTCTGTGATATGAACATGCCAGAGCCAAAATTTCAAGGACTACACCAGAGGAGTTGCTGGTGTGACTCAACGTGGTGATTCTTGTTACCAGAACGTGCTGAAACAAGGGCATGAAAATGAACTGATATGGTTTTGAGCCCTTCTGGTCTAATGGATCTCCTTTGGGAGTTATGCCTAGGCCACCACTGGTTTTCATACATCTTTAATCAGGAAATCTGAAAGCCCTTGCAGGAGAAAGGGAGTGGTGCAGGCATAGCCCACCAGGTCAGGGTGGCAGACACTGACTGTGGTGCTTGCAGAGAGCATGAGAGCATCTCCATGATTGCTGCCTAGCCTGCCAGGCAAGATGCCTGGCATCAGATGCCTAGTCCTTGCTTTGCTCCCTCTTGGCTTCTGATCAGGATCTGGTTTATGTCCTGATGGAACAAAATCTGGATCCTCAGGGCCTCTTCTTCATATAACTGTGGGTGTTCTTGTTATCCATCCAAATGTCTCGTCCTACAGTGAGGGGAAGAAGCAGGCTATTGAGAATTCTGTTATGAATTCCTCTATCCTTTCCAAGTCCTATGTTGCAATTTCCTTCACAGTCTAAGTAGCAAAATGTCTCCAGTTTCCTTCCATGGAGAAGTCAGAAAGGCTGGATCCGCACTGCCTTGAGAAGTCTGTTCCCTGATGGAGTATGCTCATTCTAGGGGCAATAGCAGAGCCACTGTTATTTGCCACTCACCCCATTGAAAAACTTACCAAAGCAATATTGGGTTTGGGTTTGTTTGGTTTTTTTTTCATTGGAAGCTGGCTGAGGCTGTAGCAAAAGCAACCAGTAATGGGCATAGGATTTTTGTCTGCCATTCAGCTTGCTGAAGGGGCATTCTTAACTGCTTAGGGCTAAGTCTGGTTATCACAGTGAGATTTTGGGACCAACAGACACAGAATCTAGTCAATTTTACCTCTACCTCGCTCCTTGAACCCATATCTATACACTTACAAGCTCTAATGCTTGTGGCCTCTTTCAGTGGGATGGATAAAGAGTTTAAAGCCCCTTTTATGCTGCCCAGTTCCCTGTTCCCCGCGGTGGACAAAAACGAGTCTCCTGGCAGGCTGGAGCTGTTTTTAAATGAGACATAATGCCCGAGGTGCCTGTCTGCCAGAGCCTCCAGCCGTACACCGAGTCCCTTTTTTAGCACGCCTCTCCTCACGACTGTATCTGGCTCCAGTTCCTCGCTCTGGGAACGTGACCTCATCGTTGTTTTGGTATTTCCAGTGATTCAGCCTGGTCCGGGGCAGGGAGGAGTCCATTCCTGGTGCAGGCTGACAGGGTGTTTGTGCGTTGCTGGAATTCCAGAGCGTGCAGCCCCAGCCCTTCCGCTGCCTTGACAGCTCTGGAGTTCCTGCCTGGCAGATGGCCTGGATGCAGCTGGTAGAGGAGCTGGAGCTCCTGCTTTTGGGGGTAACAGGGATCCCTGTCTTTGCAGCATACCTGCTGTGGTAAGGGGTGAAGAAAGCTACTTGCCATAATTTGTATGCCTGGGAAAGCTGAGAGAAATCTCTGCTTTATGGGTGGAAGAAGAGTCCTGTGGAATGATCATTGCTGTTTACTGGCTGCCAGCATCCCATAATGAAGTTAACTTTGCAACATCTGCAGCAACTTGGTAAGTGTTAGGATCCATATTTCAGAGAGTGGGGAAGCTGAGGCACTGAACAGGGAGGTGGTCTGCTTGAGCATCTGAGCTGGAAAAGTAAACTCCTGTGAAGTCATGCTTGACTGTGCTTGTTCCTTTCCTGTAACTATGGGAATGCCTCCAGTGAATGGTCAACATGGGCAGTGGGTCAGGCTGAGGTGGAGCAGTGCTTGCAGGAAAGAGCAACTCCCAGAGTGAGTCAAGGCCAGGCTGTACAGATGCTAATCCCCATTTTCTGTGGGTATCACTTCCACCCGTCTCTCCAGGTGTGCTCAGAAATCACAGGGAAGAGCTTGCAGAGAGGGTACCTCAGCTGAGGTCCATGCTCATGCCTCTGAAAGGCTGTGGATGCTGCAGTGCTATCACTTTTCTGTACCTTGGCAGTATTCCTGTTGCTACAGATGTGGTGAGCCTGATTGCAGCCTTGATCTAAACACTCTCAGCTGCCTCATTTGGACCTAGGTTATTGAGGATGGTTTTTAAGCCCTCTGGGTTCATCTGGTGGTTAGCCATTCTCTGGCTAAGACAAGTGTGGCTGCAGAAGCAACTTGATAGAAGATGCAGCTTCAGTGTTTTCTTAATTGGTAGCAAACCAGCCTATCAGTGTCACTCCAGGACAGACCTGTCCCATTTTGTCACTACTTGGGAATAAGTCATGACGGCTCATCATGCTTGGAGAAGCAGCTCCCTGTGTGGAGCCCTCTTGCCCATGTTGATGGATACTTGGTAATGAAGTCATAGCTATATTTTTTCTCAGACAGACCTGGGGAGCTGCACCTGGTACCAGATTCACTCTTGTTACATTGGGAAGTTTTCCCTTTTTTTAATGCAAGGATGGCTCAATGCCAGGTGAATTATCTCATTCCAACATTGGCTGGGCTGTGGTGGAGAATCTCTGGGCCATGAAGGGGGAGAGCATAAAGCACCTCCCTCATTGCAGACACTCTAAGGAAAGGATATAATGTTCTGGGTCAGGGATTTTTAACTCTGATGACCTTGCTTTCCTGGTTGTGTGAAGGGGTAGTGGCTGTAGTAGCAGTTTGCTGGAAAGAGGAGACAACAGATAATACAACCTGGCTACTCTCATGAACAGGGAGCATTTCAGGCTGGCTTGATCATAGAATCATAGAATGGTTTGGGTTGGAAGGGACCTCAGAGAACACCTAGTTCCAACTCCCCTGAATGGGCAGGGACCCTAATGCCTGGCTGGCTTCACCCCTGTGGTAGGTATCACCAGGACATACACCTGTTACTTTGTGGCCCCTGTGTTCTTCTTGAAGTTAGTTTGTTTGGGTTTTTTAGCAGCACTCTCTGATTCAACTGGCCTATGTCAACTATCTTCAAAATTTGCTCTTGAGACTAGACATTTCCCAAATGAGGCCCCACCAGCCTTGACAGAAAAGACTTCAGTTGATACACAACTATATGAACTCCCTGTTCTTTGTCACCAGTTGCATCCAGAGGTCCCTGGCATGAGCTATATGACCCCCTGGCACCAGGCTTACTGAAAATAGGCTATGCTTGCCGTGGTATGCATCCTGAAACAGCTCCTTCTCAGCCTCTTGCTGAGGTCTCTCAGTACTTGTTTAATGGGCAGTGGCTGAAACCTTGAAGACCCTTTTACCAGTGGCTCCAGTTGAGGAGAGGCAAAGCCCCCAAGCCCTTTGACACATTGCTTCTTTGCCGAGCTGGTCCCTATCCCCCATCTTCTGTATTTGTTGTAAATACAGTTGCAGTACCACTTATAAGTGATTCTAAAACGGCAGAGAAAGACAAATCCTAGCAGGGGGTGCCAAAGGCTGAGAGCTGGAGAGTGAGGGTAGGTCTCAAAAGATGTGGAGCCTCTGAGCATGGGGAGAGGGCCTGGACAAGAGGAATGGGATGGTGCACCACGAGCAGATGGATGGAGCAATGCTCTGATGAGCCTTTCCCGCAGCCAGGATGGGCTGTGTTGCAGTGTGCACCGGGGAAGGTGTGGGGCTGGGCCTGTCCTAGATGGAAAACTGCTCAGGTGTGTATTCCCTGGGGCTGTCCCACGTCGCGTGCCGGACGGAAAGCTGCTCAGGTGTGTATTCCATGCACCATGCAGGTGCTGTGCATGGAGCTGTAGGTGCTGCTGAAGGGTGTGGAGCTGGGGGGTCTCCTTTGGCTGGTGCCCACTTCACACATCCCCCCCCC
>NW_009954187.1:26572-72044 GCF_000747805.2 Chaetura pelagica | reverse complement strand
AGGCGGGCTGTGCTCGGGATTATCGCCGCCTCGGCAGGCTCTCCGCTTCCTGCCGCAGCCAGCCGAGCCCGTCATCTGCCGAGATTCTATCTGGCAAGGTAAGGAGCTGATCCCTTCCCGTCGTTATGCTGGAAGCGATGCGGCCGGTCCTGCCGCTGCGTGGGTTCAATTAGTCGTGTGTGTGTGTGTGTGTGGTTTCATTTTGCATTGTTCTGGAGCTCTGGTGAACAGTCAGCATGATGTACCCTCTATTACACGGAGAGAAAAGGTACATATCCATTTCCTGTTTACCGACCCACTGGAAAAAATCAAACACTGGCTCCTTCTCTGCTCCGGGAGGGTGGGCTGGTGCTCCAGAGCCTGTCTCCTCTGCTCTGCATCCCTGTGCGTTTTCTGCAGGTCATGTCTGCTGTGGCTCCAGGAGACATGAGAGCACAGAGCAGGCTGAATGTGTCTCGGGAGAAAGGCGGAGGCAGAATAAACTCAAGTTAGACAAAATTCAAGGAAGTTCAATGTTTATGGAAGCGGCTTTAGAGAAGTTATTTTTACCCCAGAAAATTAGACAGCAAGAGCCTCCTTTCTCTGGATAGTCTCAAAAGGGTAGTTTGGCTGGTTTTTTTTTTGGTGGGGTTATTTTTGGGTTTTTGTTTGTTTGTTTTTAGTTTTGGTTGGTTGGGTGTGGGTTTTTTTTCCTGCATTACCTTAGGGCAAGCTGTTTTGATATGGAAAGGCCTGAGGCTGCTGTTGTCCCTCGGGGTGAAGGGGAGTCAGTCTTGTTAGCCTGGTGCCTGCTTTCCAGCAAACCTCTCTGGCATTTGGTTCTTCACCTTCCTCCACTGCTGCACACCTTTACTGGGGCTGTGCAGGGCAAAGAGGTGATGACCAAGAAACCCTGCTGGACTTCCCTGCAGTAGCCAAGGATAGATTGAAACAGGAGAGCAGCAGCATCTTCTCCTGACCTAGCTGGTGTTAAAGCACAGCTGTTCCCTTTTTATTCCACAGAAGGTGGGGTGTGCCTGCCCCTGTACATACAGCCATTCATCCTTCCCAAGCCTGCTGTGCCTGGCTTCCCTCCTATCTGGATGAGAGGCTCCTAAACAGGACAGACAAGGCTATCAGGCCTTCTGCAGGTGTTGGTTTACATCTGAGGACTAGCCCAAAGAGCAAGCCATGTTTTAGGGCCCCCCTATGTCCCTAGTTGCTAAACTGTGAGGAGGGAAAGGGGTCCTCTAGCTTTCCCTCCTCAGCATACCCTGCTGAGCTGCCAATGGCTGTATAAATAGTGCCCACAGTATACTATTTTGGTGACAGGCTCTTCCCAGGATTCATCCAAAGAGTTATGTGAGCAAGTGTTAAAAATAACACCAAATGCTGGCATAGTTTCAGCCAAAGTGTTGGGAATCTTCCATGGAGAGCAGCCTTGGGCCCTTGGGAGGGGCAGAAGGAGGGAGTCCAGCAGGGCACCCTCTGTTTTCCTCTTCTTGCTGCTCTGCTGACCACAGAGGGTAATGAACCTCATGTTCAGCAGATGTGCTGATCAGCAGGAGGATGTGAAACTTTAACTTGTAATGGGGTTATTTGCCACTGAGCTTTCCCTGTGTGTTCTGAGTGTTATTGCTAGGGCTAAGGACAGGTACAGGAAATTCCTGGAGGGGTTAACCTGGGCTTTAATCTAGGCTGCTGCCAGGTCCCTGCCAGCGGCCAGAGCTAGCTGCTTCACTAAAATGTCTTGAGCTGTAGCAATGGCACATGCAGGGATTCTGGCCTTGCACTGGGTTTATATTGAGAACTGGTAGCTGGAGATCAGTTTAATTGTGGGAGGCATATTAAATCTATATGCTGAATTAACAGCTATAGCTCTGGAAATTCTTACTATCTATATAAAAGGAAAAGGAATTCCAAGATTCTGGCTCCTTTCATGGTGTGGTTGGTGCCTATAGCCGAAAACTGGACCACACTGCAGACTGCTGGGGAGCTGTTCTTGTGCTGTGCAGACAGTGCAGGGGCCACCATCCCACCTAGGAGCTGGAAGCTGCTGGTTTTTTACCTCAGGCTGGGTTTTACTTGTTATTGATCAAGTCCTGTGCTAGGTATGCAGCTGCTCACATTATTCTGCAGCATCAGCCCTGCTGTGTGCTGGAAAACAGGAAACCCCACTGTAACACAGCAGAACCCACTGAGTCCTTGTATTTAGTCCATGGATTCCAGAGGTCACAGGAATGCTTCTTGGAGGGCTCATGCTCCAAGAATCCGCATGTGAAGACAGAGGTGTTCTCTCTTGCAGATAGATGATGTGGCTCCACCTTGCCTGGTGTAATGTGGGACACAGGAGAAGTGTCTTCTTCTAGAAGTGCAGTCCCCATTGCTATTACGTAGTTTAATACATGGAACTTTGAATACAGAAGATTAGAAGAGCCAAGACGTCTTCTGGTTGCAAGCTTGGGTGCAGTGCTTGTGCTTGCCAGTTTGGTCTGAGTTGAAAGCAGCAGTGTCACAGGCCAGGGAGACAACACTTCTCTTTCAAATGGTGGGGTTTAGGACTACACATTAATCCCTTCATATAGCTCCTTGGCTTCATATTTGCGTCCCCACTTACATCCCTGCTAGTTTTTGGCTTTGCAGAGGAAGGGTCAGATGCTTCTGCAATCTCCAAGTATGTTACTTTCACAAGGGCTGGATTTTAAACTGATAAGAGAAAAATGCTGTAAAAACAGCAGGCATGCAAAAAATTGCTAAAAAGGTCACAAGTGCTGTTTAGAGCCCCATTCTTCATGTCTTCTGATATGGGATTACTAACTGCCAGATATTCTTAAGGTTGGTCCCAGAAGAATATAATGACTGAGAGTTTTCTGCTGTTGTTGCACTGAGAATGGGTGAGAACAGAGCAGCCACTCGTCTTCTGGCTTGGATTGTTGTATCTCCCATGCTCAGCCCTTGCTAGCCCTCCTCCCCATCTCACTGTTTAGCTGGTCTTCTCTTTCCTTGCTGTGTATTGAGAGGCACATGCTGGGTTTCTGCACAGGATGGAGTGCTTGCTTAAGTGTGTATAGAAAGCACAGACTTCAGATGGAAATACACCATGGAGATGAGAACTATGTTTCTGTTTTTCCAGGAACGTGCTCTGGGCAATCAGTCCTTCATCAGGGGCTTCCTGCTCGGTCTGCCTGTTCCTCTCTCATGTCCAACCAACAAAGGAGGTCTCTGAGTCATGGTTGTGGCTGCTTATTGTTATATCATTGTATCATCTGGCACTACAGAGCTCCTGAGGGCTCTTTTGGGGCTCTTTCCACCCTGGCATGCTCTTGTTCCCCTGACTGGAATGTGTCTGGCATGCACAGGGACACATGACCTTGTTTGTTGTCTTCAAACACCTCCTTGCTTAATGTTCCTCATTTTTTTTCTCTGTGGTGCCAGAGCCCCACACCACAGTTTCCAGCAGTTCCTGAAGTGCTGAAATACCTCTGTGAGCTGTGTGCCCCAGATTTTTTTCTGCTCCATGTGAGGTTGAGCCCTGTTTCATTCTTTTCAACTCAATCTAAGCTTGGTGTGTTTGTCAGGCATCTCCTGTGACCTGCTTTGCCTTCGTAGCATGCCTCATCTCTGGTGCCAGATTGTGGGCACTCTGTGAGCCTGAGCTTTGCCTCTACCAGTTTTGGCTTTTCTGAACTTGGTGGGATTTCCTCCCATGCATGGATCCCCTTCATCCATATAGGATTTCCTTTGCTGTGGGTCTTTCTCCAAGATGAGCAAAATTGCTGCAATCACTGGGCAGGCACATACTTCTCAGTTGTAGCCCTTTGTGCCTGCCTGCTTATGGGATGGCTGCCTGGTGGCTGAATGTGTCTTCTGGAGGAGGTAGACCTTGCACAACTGGCTGCATGGCAGCTATCTGCTGCAGATTAGACTCTGTGCCAATTAAATGTACACCAGTAAGTACGTACAGCCAAAAGGTTGATCATGGGCTGACCTGTTGCAGAGACACCCAGTACAGCTTGCTGTATTAGGTGGGTTGTGATAGCCAAAGAGAAGCTTTGGAAGGTTCCTTGCTGTGTTGAAGAATCACCTTCAGCAAGACCCAATTACTGACAAAAAAATCCTTCACTGTGGAAAATGAAAGGAGGATGAATACACTGGCTGAAAGCTCATGCTAAACATACTCTATTTTAAAAAAAAACCAACACCCTTTCGTATGTTTTTAACAGCCAGGTGGATCAGCTATCATGGGATGCTTTTCTACTGTCCTCACCTGTAGGTTTGCTGTGTCTTTCTGTTTCCCCAGGTATTCTCACAGAATAAACTGCCCTAGGTTTTTAACCCTGCATTAAAGGCTTCCTGCTCCTCTGAGTCAAACAGAAATCATACAAGAATGAGACCTCCAGCAGCCATGCAATTGCATCCTGACTGCTGTGCCTGTTTGGTCATGTAATGGATAGCTAGTTTCATCTGTTACACCTGATGTCTAACCTAAACTTCCCTGGCTGCCCCTCAGGCAGCCTATTCCTGTTGCTGAGGATACGGAGAACAGCTTACTGACTTGCTCTTGGCAGCAGCCTCTTAGACAGTTCAGAACTGCTTTCATGTACCCCTGAGTTTCCTACAGTGAACTAACCTCCTTTCTTTGCAGTTCTCTCCTGTCTGTTTTTCCTTGCTCTCTTTGAACTCTCACTATATAGTGGCTATACAGGCTATATAGGAGATGTCCATGAAGTGTGTGCCAGGGCTGGTCAGAGAGGAAGGATTACTCCACATCTTGCATCTGACAGAGAGGTATCGAGGTGCTGGAGCAAGTACAGAGGAGGACAATGAAGCTAGTGAAGGGCCTAGAGAATAAATCTTATGACGAATGCTTGAAGGAGCTGGGAATGTTTAGTTTGAGGAAGAGGAGGCTGAGGGGAGACCTCATCAGTCTTTGCAACTGCGTGAAAGGTCATTGCAGAGAGGTGGGTGCTGGTCTCTTCTCACAGGTCATTAGCAACAGAACAAGAGGGAAGGGCTTCAAGCTGCACCAGGGGAGGTTTAGATGGGACATCAGGAAAAGAATGTTCACAGAAAGAGTAGTCAGACACTGGAATGGGCTGCCCAGGGAGGTGGCTGAGTCATCATCCCTGGATGTGTTTAAGGGTCATTTGGATGTGGTGTTGGTGGATACAGTTTAGGGGAGAACTTTGTGGAGCAGGGATGATGGTTGGATTTCTGGCATAGTTTCAGCCAAAGTGTTGGGAATCTTCCATGGAGAGCAGCCTTGGGCCCTTGGGAGGGGCAGAAGGAGGGAGTCCAGCAGGGCACCCTCTGTTTTCCTCTTCTTGCTGCTCTGCTGACCACAGAGGGTAATGAACCTCATGTTCAGCAGATGTGCTGATCAGCAGGAGGATGTGAAACTTTAACTTGTAATGGGGTTATTTGCCACTGAGCTTTCCCTGTGTGTTCTGAGTGTTATTGCTAGGGCTAAGGACAGGTACAGGAAATTCCTGGAGGGGTTAACCTGGGCTTTAATCTAGGCTGCTGCCAGGTCCCTGCCAGCGGCCAGAGCTAGCTGCTTCACTAAAATGTCTTGAGCTGTAGCAATGGCACATGCAGGGATTCTGGCCTTGCACTGGGTTTATATTGAGAACTGGTAGCTGGAGATCAGTTTAATTGTGGGAGGCATATTAAATCTATATGCTGAATTAACAGCTATAGCTCTGGAAATTCTTACTATCTATATAAAAGGAAAAGGAATTCCAAGATTCTGGCTCCTTTCATGGTGTGGTTGGTGCCTATAGCCGAAAACTGGACCACACTGCAGACTGCTGGGGAGCTGTTCTTGTGCTGTGCAGACAGTGCAGGGGCCACCATCCCACCTAGGAGCTGGAAGCTGCTGGTTTTTTACCTCAGGCTGGGTTTTACTTGTTATTGATCAAGTCCTGTGCTAGGTATGCAGCTGCTCACATTATTCTGCAGCATCAGCCCTGCTGTGTGCTGGAAAACAGGAAACCCCACTGTAACACAGCAGAACCCACTGAGTCCTTGTATTTAGTCCATGGATTCCAGAGGTCACAGGAATGCTTCTTGGAGGGCTCATGCTCCAAGAATCCGCATGTGAAGACAGAGGTGTTCTCTCTTGCAGATAGATGATGTGGCTCCACCTTGCCTGGTGTAATGTGGGACACAGGAGAAGTGTCTTCTTCTAGAAGTGCAGTCCCCATTGCTATTACGTAGTTTAATACATGGAACTTTGAATACAGAAGATTAGAAGAGCCAAGACGTCTTCTGGTTGCAAGCTTGGGTGCAGTGCTTGTGCTTGCCAGTTTGGTCTGAGTTGAAAGCAGCAGTGTCACAGGCCAGGGAGACAACACTTCTCTTTCAAATGGTGGGGTTTAGGACTACACATTAATCCCTTCATATAGCTCCTTGGCTTCATATTTGCGTCCCCACTTACATCCCTGCTAGTTTTTGGCTTTGCAGAGGAAGGGTCAGATGCTTCTGCAATCTCCAAGTATGTTACTTTCACAAGGGCTGGATTTTAAACTGATAAGAGAAAAATGCTGTAAAAACAGCAGGCATGCAAAAAATTGCTAAAAAGGTCACAAGTGCTGTTTAGAGCCCCATTCTTCATGTCTTCTGATATGGGATTACTAACTGCCAGATATTCTTAAGGTTGGTCCCAGAAGAATATAATGACTGAGAGTTTTCTGCTGTTGTTGCACTGAGAATGGGTGAGAACAGAGCAGCCACTCGTCTTCTGGCTTGGATTGTTGTATCTCCCATGCTCAGCCCTTGCTAGCCCTCCTCCCCATCTCACTGTTTAGCTGGTCTTCTCTTTCCTTGCTGTGTATTGAGAGGCACATGCTGGGTTTCTGCACAGGATGGAGTGCTTGCTTAAGTGTGTATAGAAAGCACAGACTTCAGATGGAAATACACCATGGAGATGAGAACTATGTTTCTGTTTTTCCAGGAACGTGCTCTGGGCAATCAGTCCTTCATCAGGGGCTTCCTGCTCGGTCTGCCTGTTCCTCTCTCATGTCCAACCAACAAAGGAGGTCTCTGAGTCATGGTTGTGGCTGCTTATTGTTATATCATTGTATCATCTGGCACTACAGAGCTCCTGAGGGCTCTTTTGGGGCTCTTTCCACCCTGGCATGCTCTTGTTCCCCTGACTGGAATGTGTCTGGCATGCACAGGGACACATGACCTTGTTTGTTGTCTTCAAACACCTCCTTGCTTAATGTTCCTCATTTTTTTTCTCTGTGGTGCCAGAGCCCCACACCACAGTTTCCAGCAGTTCCTGAAGTGCTGAAATACCTCTGTGAGCTGTGTGCCCCAGATTTTTTTCTGCTCCATGTGAGGTTGAGCCCTGTTTCATTCTTTTCAACTCAATCTAAGCTTGGTGTGTTTGTCAGGCATCTCCTGTGACCTGCTTTGCCTTCGTAGCATGCCTCATCTCTGGTGCCAGATTGTGGGCACTCTGTGAGCCTGAGCTTTGCCTCTACCAGTTTTGGCTTTTCTGAACTTGGTGGGATTTCCTCCCATGCATGGATCCCCTTCATCCATATAGGATTTCCTTTGCTGTGGGTCTTTCTCCAAGATGAGCAAAATTGCTGCAATCACTGGGCAGGCACATACTTCTCAGTTGTAGCCCTTTGTGCCTGCCTGCTTATGGGATGGCTGCCTGGTGGCTGAATGTGTCTTCTGGAGGAGGTAGACCTTGCACAACTGGCTGCATGGCAGCTATCTGCTGCAGATTAGACTCTGTG
This sequence comes from Chaetura pelagica, assembly GCF_000747805.2. Taxonomy (NCBI): domain Eukaryota; kingdom Metazoa; phylum Chordata; class Aves; order Apodiformes; family Apodidae; genus Chaetura; species Chaetura pelagica. The sequence goes on along the minus strand of NW_009954187.1, from coordinate 64,311 downwards.
CCAATTAAATGTACACCAGTAAGTACGTACAGCCAAAAGGTTGATCATGGGCTGACCTGTTGCAGAGACACCCAGTACAGCTTGCTGTATTAGGTGGGTTGTGATAGCCAAAGAGAAGCTTTGGAAGGTTCCTTGCTGTGTTGAAGAATCACCTTCAGCAAGACCCAATTACTGACAAAAAAATCCTTCACTGTGGAAAATGAAAGGAGGATGAATACACTGGCTGAAAGCTCATGCTAAACATACTCTATTTTAAAAAAAAACCAACACCCTTTCGTATGTTTTTAACAGCCAGGTGGATCAGCTATCATGGGATGCTTTTCTACTGTCCTCACCTGTAGGTTTGCTGTGTCTTTCTGTTTCCCCAGGTATTCTCACAGAATAAACTGCCCTAGGTTTTTAACCCTGCATTAAAGGCTTCCTGCTCCTCTGAGTCAAACAGAAATCATACAAGAATGAGACCTCCAGCAGCCATGCAATTGCATCCTGACTGCTGTGCCTGTTTGGTCATGTAATGGATAGCTAGTTTCATCTGTTACACCTGATGTCTAACCTAAACTTCCCTGGCTGCCCCTCAGGCAGCCTATTCCTGTTGCTGAGGATACGGAGAACAGCTTACTGACTTGCTCTTGGCAGCAGCCTCTTAGACAGTTCAGAACTGCTTTCATGTACCCCTGAGTTTCCTACAGTGAACTAACCTCCTTTCTTTGCAGTTCTCTCCTGTCTGTTTTTCCTTGCTCTCTTTGAACTCTCACTATATAGTGGCTATACAGGCTATATAGGAGATGTCCATGAAGTGTGTGCCAGGGCTGGTCAGAGAGGAAGGATTACTCCACATCTTGCATCTGACAGAGAGGTATCGAGGTGCTGGAGCAAGTACAGAGGAGGACAATGAAGCTAGTGAAGGGCCTAGAGAATAAATCTTATGACGAATGCTTGAAGGAGCTGGGAATGTTTAGTTTGAGGAAGAGGAGGCTGAGGGGAGACCTCATCAGTCTTTGCAACTGCGTGAAAGGTCATTGCAGAGAGGTGGGTGCTGGTCTCTTCTCACAGGTCATTAGCAACAGAACAAGAGGGAAGGGCTTCAAGCTGCACCAGGGGAGGTTTAGATGGGACATCAGGAAAAGAATGTTCACAGAAAGAGTAGTCAGACACTGGAATGGGCTGCCCAGGGAGGTGGCTGAGTCATCATCCCTGGATGTGTTTAAGGGTCATTTGGATGTGGTGTTGGTGGATACAGTTTAGGGGAGAACTTTGTGGAGCAGGGATGATGGTTGGATTTAGTGATCCCAAGGGGCTTTTCCAGGATGAATAGTTCTCTGATTCTATGATTACTCAAGTTCATCCTGTGATCTGTGGTAACCACAGATCCCTTCTGAATGAGCAGGTCATGCATGATGATTATGGGTGGGAACGTGCCATCAGTGGTGTGTGATGTGTCATGGTAATTATTATAATATATGCCAATTTGCTGTTTATATGTAGACCTTATCCCTTCAGCTCACATTATCGGGGCAGCAGACAATAAAGATGAAGAGTGAAAAACAACATCTCCATCTGAGAGCCAGCAGGTTATGTGCACAAAGTGGTGGGCTGAGTCTCCAGGGTTTAATTACAAGCCTGCATTACAGAGGCTTTCTAGCAGAAGTTCTCAGTGGTCCTTTTCCTCTCTGCTTTGCAGCTTTTCTAAATGCCTGCTGGCATGTGGGTGCTCAGGAGCACAGCCAGTCTCCTGGGTGTCACTGGAGTCCTGTGGCTGGCAGCACTGTGCTGTAGCACTGCTGCTAATGGGTGGTTTTTGAGTGTACCTTCAATAGCCTCTTTTAATCACAGAGTGCTTTGCAGAACCACAAGCTGTCTAGACATGGCTGTGTTTGCCACTAAAACATAGCCAGCTGGGGCAGGAAACACTGCAGAGCAGTGCTACATGCCCAGTTGGGATGGTGAATGGAGAAATTCTGGGAAAAAAACTCAGTATAAACAACCATAATTAATATCATGTGTCCGTAAGAAATCAGCTGGTGGTTGTGTGCTCCCTGGATTTTGTTGCAAAGGTGGGAGTGTTTGACAACTGGGAGGTCTGCTGGGGACACTTTGTTGTGAGTTGGCGGATCTTACTGCTTGACCTCTGTTGTTTCCCTGAGCAGTGATGGCAGAGAAGTGCTTCTGCATGAGCAGAGAGGGGTGAGCCTGCGTTTTCTGCCTGAAATCCAGAGCTGCTGCCTCAGAAAACTGGAATATTTACAAAACAGTACTGACACAGGAGGGCAGGAGGCTTTTTTCATTCTTGGATGTGGCCTTTCGTGTGTCCAACAGTGATGTTTCATTTCCCCTCTGCTTGTCCCTTTGCTGCCTTGTCCCTTCCATTGCAGTCCCTGTGAGCTGAGGCTTGTTTGCAGTGCAGCCATCCTCGCTCTGAGTCAGCCTGGCCATGCCCCTGGAGTGGGAAGGGAATGTCACTTTGGTGTACATCATGGGAGCCATAAGCAGTCACCTTCCTTGAGCAGTGCATGCAGTGTACACAGCAACCTGTGGTGGCACTTGGTGTGGAGACAGTGAACCACTTCAGGGCTGCGGATTCAGCTCAGCCCTGCAGCTTTTCAGCTGCTTATTTGAAAATGTATAATTTTTGTTTGAGGTCAGAATACAAACGGGTGAATGCAGCAGAACTGTGGCTGCCAAATTCACCAGTTCCAATACAGTATGTAATGTGGCAACTTCAGCCTTTCCACATGGCAGAGGGCCGTTAAGTTATGATGAAACTAATGGTTTAGGTAAATTGTGCTGTAGAGGCAGCATTGATTCCATTTTGGAAAATATTTTTAATAGGAGTTAATCTAGTAACACCTTAATATCCACTGTTACCATGGGCTGCTCAGAGCTATAGATTGCCAGTTTAGAAGGCATATTTATTTATTTGTCCATTTTAACAATACCTTTTCTGCTTCTTTTGCCAAGACTTAAATGATGAAAGTGTATGTTCCTACTGAGTGTATGTATCATCAGTGTGTAAGTGAGTGCTTGAAGAAGCAGGGCTGCTGCTAGAGCTGAGCTCCAGCTTTAGGCACTCTGAATTCTCAGACTGAGTCAGTTATATCTAGGGTTTGCTTTAATTGAAGATTTTCTGTGCAGCTTTATGAGCTTTGTTTATCAGATTGAAGCTGAGACCTCAGGCATGATTCACAAGCTGCTCTATTGTTTCTGTCCTGATTTCCTTTAGCCTGAAAGCTATTTCTTTGTACTCCTGCTCTGGGAGTAGTAAGTATTAAGTCTAAAAGATCAGCATTGTGGTTGTAGGATCAGTTCTTCCTTTCCTGCAACATTGCAAGTGGTTCACATCTCCTAGGTGCCCCAGTCTCCTGCCTGTAAAATGTTGACAGGAGCATTTTCCTAGAAAAAAAGCAGTACAAACATACTGGAATGCTGGGCTGGAAGGGACTGGAGACAGCTGACTGTGGGCTAGGTTAGGTTTTTCTTGCAGTCATCTCACTCTTGTAGTGGTATGTGGAACTCAGCCCAGCCCCGTGGGGAGCCTTGCCAGCACTAGCCCTATCTGGTTGTGACTTTTTATGGAGCTTGTTAGAGCCTCAGTCCCTGGGCAGTGAGGCATCAAGCTGCTGGCAATATGAAGGATTTGACCTTAATACAGGAGGGTGGAAACCACTGTTGTGATTGGGATGAAGGATCCACCCTGCTCAGTACTATTTTTCCAAAAGCAGTTGCAGGTGGTCAGCTGGGGAAGAATTGAGAGCAGGTAAAGAAGAGATCATATCTTAGTATTTTTTTTTCCAGGAAATCAGCTAAGTCTATGATATTTTATCTGTTCAGTAACCTGAAACAGATTTCTCAAGCACTTGTTCTGCCTGCCCTTGAACCTATGTGGAGTTCTCCCATCCATCATACCTGTTTAGAGAATGAAGGAACAGCAAACAGAGTAGAAAAAGTTAACACGAATATTGAAAGAGGAACTACTGATCTGAAGGGAAGTTGTTAGCAAAGAGTAGACTCAAAATGGAAGCTATTGAAGATGTCAAATTGACATATATATGAGCATTAAAAAGTAAATTTTGCCAGTGATGTTTCCTAAACAAGCTAGGAAGCACCATCAGAGGTGGTTCAGGGTTACTCAGCATGTCCTGAAAAAAAAATGCAGATGGGAACTGGATATCACAAAATTGCATGGCACTCTGTGCATGAGGGGTAAGCAAGATGCTGAAGTCCATCTGGGAGCTTACTGTGGACAATGAGAGAGAGAAGGGAGAAAACCCAGCATCTATCAGTGACTAGCTGTTCACTAACAGCTACCCCCAGCCATAAAAAAGATAAATGGAATCCAACATGCCACATTGGACAAAATACTTGTAGCAGAGATGGGGAAATTTTAATGCATTTAGGCATGGTGAGACTTTGCTTGGATGATGGTGTACATTTCCAGTTGCTCTCTCTGAAAGCTTTATGCAATCTGGGTCAGGACCAGAGAAGGGCTGTGGGTGTGATCAAAGAAGTAGAGGGCCTCTGTAATGCAAAGTGATTAAAGAACTCTGATGATATAACTTTAAACTCAGACTGGATAAACGCTGATGTTAACGCTCATTTTTGGAACAGGAGTGAATAGGGGTGAGCTGTGCATGGATAAAGTCAGGCTGGAAATCTCGAGAATGTTCTTAAACATCAGAGGCATGAATTTGGGGAATTAATTCTGTTAGAAGACAGCAAGCAACCAGAAATGGCCAGTTTTGAGGAAAAAAAAAGACATCAACAACTTCCCCTTCTCAAGCCATTTTCTCATTTGCTGTGTGACTCCTGCCTTGGGTCACTAGCCTTGAAGAAATCAGTCTTGCTGTTCTGGGCAGCTGGCAGGGCTAACTGGGGCGCAATCCTTATGGGGGCCATGAGGATCCTGCTGTCGTGAACGTGTCTGCAACAGGCATAACCCCACAGACTCCTGTGCTTCTGTCCTCAGCTCCCCTTGGAAGGCAGGCTGAATGGATTAGTGACCCCCTGGGGAAATGTCAGGACTGAAAGCAGCATTTCCGCTACACTAATATGTGCTTTTCTCAATCTGCTTTGATTTTTGACCCCTCATTCAAAGCTCCCATACTTGTTCTGATCGAATTGAAAAAGCATGTATTCATAATGATCAGCCTGTATTGATCTCTGTGTTGGAGAGAGAGATTTGTTTGACCTTGAAAGGCAGGGCTTGCAGGGATAAGAAATTATTTTATTTTATTTTATTTTTTTTCCTTTCTGAGGATTTTTACAAAGTTTTCAGCACCTTCTTCAGCTTTTCTAGTGTCCTCTGTGTTCTGGTCCTTCTTGCTGCATTTGATCAGGACCATGCTCTTCACTCAGCTCTGACCAGCATCCCTCTCTCTGGCGTTGCTGAAACAGCCCCAGTGGTGGTGGATGGAGTTGCTGTGTCTTGGGAATCCAGGCTTCTGACAGGAGGAATGAGTGAGCAAGGTGGGAAGGCACTGAGCTGCTCCTTCATTGCTCCTGAGTGGTCCACGGACCATGGAACATGTGGGAAAGAGCAGTCATGTCCTTCCTTCCTGTGGCCATGCTACAGATAGGGTCGTGATGATCCAGAAGCTGTAGCCTAGGCATGTTCCTGCTGTTTTCACCCACTGATAGCAAGACACGTGATTAGCTTGCTGTTCGTTGTTCCACTTCCCATTTGCTGGAGAGGCCTGGATGCACTGAAGGAAATGAGGGCTAGATTGAAAAACCCATCCTTCAGGAGGAGGTGGCATCAGCTCCTTGTGCTGGTTATAGGCATGAGCTGGGGGGGGGTGGCCTCCTATCTGGCTGCTGGGAGGGTGGGCAGGTTGTGCACTGCTCCTGAGTGTGCTGAGTGATTCAAGACCTGTTCCTGGCTGGTGCTTGGTGTCAGAGCTACAGCCCAGGCAGACGGCATCTGCACCTGAGCTGTTTCCAGCTCGTGGATCACCAGAGCAGATTAACAGCAAATAGGTAGGTGGCTTGGGCTGCTTGTGATTTTGCTCTAGAGTTGCATTTAAAAGTGGAAAGGTTTCTTCCTTTCTTGTATGTGGCCGAGTGCTGACCTTAGCAGCCAATTCCTGCATGGTACATGAAGGCAGGTGAATGAAGGAGCCTGAGGCCAGGGCAGAAATGTGTTGGGCTTTTTTCTGCCTAGATGATCTGTTTGATGTGGTTGTTGTCAGCAAGCACTCCAGATACACACAGGGCTCGTGTCCTAGTGTGAGTGCAGCACGTGGGGCTCACCAAAGAGGTGAGCTCTGCTGCAGCCATGCACCTCCTCCCTGGAGTTTATGGGTGGGAGAACATATTGGGCATTGAGTTTTCACACCCTTGGAGCAAGGGAGAAGGCAGGAAAATGACAAAAACCCCTCCTGACACTTTTGATGCCTGTGAGTAATGTGACTGGTGTTGCTTGAAAAGCAATTGTCTCCTGACAAGCTGCACCCCACAGTGGGTTTTGGTAAGTACCTATCCCTACCTCTCCAGGCCAAGCAGGATGGGGATGGACCCCTGTTGCTATAGAGGCAGGCATGTTCAGACACCTACGTCTCCCTCACCTTGTTTCTCTAAGGAGCACAGTCCAGCCTGCACCATTCCTGATCCCTTCCTTGCATCAGAGTGTGAGTCAGCCACGTGCCCTGTCTCACACCAGCTCATCTCTGTGATCAAAGAGAAGTTATATCCTAGAAGACAGTCCCCAGGAAGGAGCTTTGTTCTTCCTCATTAGTGCCTGTAGACTCTTACTGCCTATGAAGCCCTAGCACAGCCCATCAGTTGCTGAGTGACAGATCCTAGGATGGAGATGCAGCCAAGGGGTGCTTGCTGCAGAGGTACAAGGCCACATGAGCTTGGGGTGGGTGGAACATCCTGGATGTGTTTTGGGGAGGCGAATATAAATGTTTATGTTGAGAACAGATACCTAAATAGAAGTATTTCTCAGGGGGTGTTTATCTCCTTGTCTGCTGCACTGCTCTGTCTGATTTTTAACAAAACAGCCTCCCAACTCCATCTGCTGTGGTGTCTGCTGCACAAGGCAGGCATTGCTGTCAGTGAACTGGTTAATGCCAGTGTCCTATGGCAGGGACAGGGATGCAGGCAAGCACTGGGCCTGCCAGCATTTATATCTCCTGGCGTCAGCATTGGCAATGCTCATGGAGGACTGGGGAGGGCATTGAAATAGTTTCCATTATCCTCTCTGCTGTGGGAATGAGCCTACTGGGTAACAAATGCTCCTTGTTCTGCACAGAGCTCCAGAGCTGAAACTCTGTCTCCTTCCTTGCTGCTGCTCCCCGACGGTCCCAGCTGAGCAAGCCAGAGACGTCTGCTTGAGCCTGCCTTAATTAACGCTGACAATACAATGGGACTGGCCGTACGGGGGTGCAGGGGTGCACACTGATGGGAGGGCAGTAAATAGTCTCATTCACTGCAGCTTGAGTGGAGCAGAGCCTGGCAGGGCTGGCTGTCATGGCCAGGCATGGAGGTACGTCCCTCACTCCTGTGTCCTCCCTGGGGCTTGTCCATGCAGCTCGAACAGGAGCAGGTGGTGGTGTGGGCTCTGGTGGGCAAGCAGTGGGCTGGGCAGTGTGAAGGACCACAGGTGGGGCATGAGCATCACTGGCCTCTCTCTGCAGGCACTGATGGAGCCTGAGCTTCAGGAGGGGCTGAGGGATCATCCCCAGCCTGCAGTGCTGTCTCCAGGGCCTTGTGAAGGGGCTGCACAGCCCATGGACAGCCCAAGGCCCTTTCTTTTTGATCCCTGTGAGGGTCTGTCTGCACCAGGGGAGTCCAGGGCTCCTGCCTCTGGAGCCCTTGGTGGGAAACACCTGCTGGTTTTTCAGTCAGAAATACTATTTTAATGTTACCTGAAGAGATACTTTAAAGGTGGCCTGGGATCCGAGACAACTGACAGCCACTTCTAGTAGTAAGTTTAACATTTTTGTGATGTAGCTTTTTATGTTGGTCTCTCCAGAGGCAGAAGCTTCTGGCAAAGTGTTGCTATGTCCAGGCTGTTGTATCTGTTTTATTTGGTTGCTGCTTTGGGTGATGCATGATGGCACAGAATGACAAGTACTGAAGCATGTGACAGTTCCTGATTTCTTTGAACTGTGTGTCTGTGAGACATCAGAAGGAGTGTCTGAGGGAATTATAGTTGTTTAGCCTGGAGAAAAAGAGGCTGAGGGGAGACCTCATTGCCCTCTACAACTACCTGAAAGGTGGTCAGTCTCTTCTCCCAAGTAACAAGTGATAGGACAAGAGGAAACGGGGGCCTCGAGTTGTGCCAGGGGAGGTTTAGATTGGATATTAGGAAAAAATTATTTACTGAAAGGGTTGTCAAGCACTGAATAGGCTGCCCAAGGGATTGGTGGAGTCACCATCACTGGAGGTATTTCAAAAACATGTAGATGTGATGCTGAGTGACATAATTTAGTAGGGGACTTGGCAGTGCTGGGTAAATGATGGACTTGATGATCTTAATGGTTTTTTTCCAGCCAAAACTGTTCCATGATTTTTAGCTCTTCTCTGACTTACCTGCTTCTCTTGGAGGCTTGGTTTAGGAGGTAGGATTTGGTTTAGCTTGCAGGGATGTGGACACTTCATTTTCTGAGCTCTTCTTAGCTCAGGACAGGGCAGTGGCTGTAGGAGTGGAGTTAGATGGCAAAGTGCAATAATATGAGTGGTCCCCGCAGGATCGTTGTCTCAGGGCAGGTGCTCCAGCACTGGAAGCATCTCCCCTGGTAAAGCCTGGAGCACAGGCTGTTTTGGGGTGTGTACTCATACCCAGACTAAGGTAGTAGCCACATGTCCCTCAGTGAAGCTACCTGTGCACTGTCAGGAACTGCACTGCACCTACAGAGTAGGTTGCAGCTGCCTCTGGTGGAGGGGGGTGATGGAAAAATAATTTCACATGGCGCCAGGATAGCAAAAGAGCCTGGGCTTTTGCAGATGGGGTTCCCTTGTTTCAGGAAGGAAGATCTGCCGTGGACTGCTTTGCAGAGACATTGGGATTTAGCCCAGGTTACGGGCAGCACTTTAATCACAAGCTGTAGTTAAATGTCACTGGGACTTCAATTTGAAATTCCGTGTGACAGCAGGGACTTCAGCTGTCCAGCCCTGCCAGATGTGGTTGGCACCAGAGGAAGTGCTGGTGGTTGCATCTCCCTCTGGGGGTGGCTGCATTTCAGGGATGCTGTGTAGATACTGTTGGTGAAGCTCTCTGTGACAAGGCACTACAGAAATATGAAAGAAGCTTCAAGAAGCTTCCTGTAGTCTTCCTGATATCTCAGGAATATGTCCTCGCATCCTCCTCCTCCTGCGCATTGCTTTGCAAACTAGTGTTTTATCTCCAAGGGCTCTGGCTGCCATTATCAACAGGAAGAACGTAACACCCCAGGTCTTTTTGTTTTCCTTTGCAAAGCCAGGAGAAGAGATCAGGCAGCTTGCAACCACGCAGCGCCTGAACCCCAAGCTCATCACAGAACAAGATGCTGCAGCTCTTATTTTATGGCATAAGCTTTAGTCTTTTTCTTCCTCCTTATGCCACCTTCCCGATTTCCCAGCTCCTGTAATAATCAGTGCTCCATCTCCCGTTAGACTTATCTCCCCTCCTCTCCTCTGCTCCCCACCCATCCCCTGCCTTGCCTGAGGTTCTGCAGGGACTGGTTGCAAGCTGGCGTGGTGGAGCTGTGGGCATGCTTGCTCCTTCACACGCAGCAACGTCAGAGCAGCAGCAGCAGCAGCAGCAGGAGCGTTGGGGATGTGATTGCGCAGACCCTCTGCATTGCCAGGGATGCAGCTGGGATTAAAAAATATATATATATAAAAAATTGTTTCTGTGTTTCCCACAGCATCCTGGCGAGAGAGCACGGAGCCTGCTGGAATCTGAGTGCTCAGCAGTGCTGGAGCGGAGCATGTTCAGTGAGAGGAGACGGGGAACAGAGGACCTGAGGAAAGGTGAGGTGGAGAAATTATCCGGGTGGGCTGATGGGTTTCAGGCCGTTCCTCGTCCTACAAAGCGGCCGGTTGGGTTTTGTAGAGATAACTGGTGGAGCTTAGGGATTTTGGGGATTGCTTTGTCTCTACAGAGGCTGCATTGATTCGGAGCTGCTGTGGTTGTCACGGGTGTGAGCAAGTGAGGAGGCTGTGCAGAATGCATGTTTGTCTGTTGTGGCTCTGAAATAGCTCTTGTCGCACCCGGGGCTGGTTGTGCAGGGTTGAGCTGTGCTTAGAACCGAGCATTTTTCCCGCCCTTCTTTTCCCCCTGCCATGGCAGCCGAGCCCTCACGGCTTGTTTTGGTCCTGTCAGCTACCATGCTGTCCATGCATCCCTGGCGGTGATGCTGCTGTGCAGCTCAAAAGCTGTTTTGACAGGCAGCGCTTCCATGAAAAGCCAGAAACAAAGGATGCAGACGGAGGAAAGGCTGCTGTCAGTGTGGCATTTGGCTTTTTTTTTTCTCCTACCAGCAGATTAATTGTTCAAAAGGCATTAAGTTTCTTTAAAAAAAAAACCCAAACAACAAAAAATGGTGGCAGGTAAAACGCTGCTCTTCTGCTAAGAGATGCGTTGTGTGCAGGCTGGAGTCCTTTGTGTTGCCCAGGGTGTGTCTGTGCTGGCTGTGACAGTGGATGCTTTCTCCTTGCCTCTTTTCACAGATCATATAGGTTATCTAGGAACGGAAGAATTACTGCTTCTAATTACTGAAAAGAGGGGTCCAGGCAGGGTACCAGTTACTAGAGCTTAATTACATGGTCTTGTTATAGCCAAATCCGTCTTTTCCCTCCCCGCCTTCCTTCTTCTTCCCTCCCCCACCCTCTGCACAAATCCTTCCATCAAATTGCCTCTGCAAACGCAGTGGGAGAAGGGCTTGAACAAAGAGAATGGTATATATGGGCCAGGGATATAGATGCCAGAGAGGCAATGTTCAGCATGATAGTCAGCAAGAACAATAAGGCAAAGGTATAAAAGAATGAGATTTTCTGTCTTTGTGGTACAGTGATGTTTTTGTAGAGGAATGTATTCATGGAACTGTAGCAACAAAAAGAGGACAAGCAAATAGCAGATGCAATATGTTTGCACTTATGGAAGATGCTGAGCACGTGAAATTGCAATTGCAGGTGTTTTGAGGGGATGCAGTCTTAATGAGACTTTCATTAGCATTGTTTGTTGAGGAAGAAATCATACAGGGTCTGTCTAGATGTGTGTCGTAGAGGTGTATGGAGATTTGGGGAAACCAGAGGTCAGCTTTTGTACCTCTAGACAGCTACAGTCTCATATACCAGTGTTGCTGATGAGCAAGCTTGGGAGCAGCCTATTCACAAAAGATTACTGCAGTTTTCCAGTGACCTAATAATAATTCAGATAAAGCAGCTTTAGGCCTGTCAGGAGCAACAGGATGGTAGGGAAAATGTAAAAAAAAAAAAAAAAAAAAAAAAAAGAGAGATGCTTGACAGAGCTGCAGAGGAATCTTGGAGCAGAAGAGGCAGGCACAAGGAGCATTACAGAGCTGCAGGGTTGTGGGTCAGAGACCAGTGGTAGGGGGCACAAGGGAGGAAATTCAGGGATGTCATTGTCAGGGAGTGTGAACGTGTTGTTTGTACTGTTATTCTCCAGCCTCTCACTGTGTTTCCCAATTGGTCAGTGCTATGTACAGCCATGGAGGGTTTCTGGGGGTGGGACTGATCCTCAGCACAGCCTTTTCTGCAGTATTTTTATGAAGGAACCATTTTGCTGCTGCAGGTTCTCAGTTGGTTGCTCTGTCTCCATCACTATGAAGTGGCCAGGTTCTCTGGTGAAGGAGATGATCCCAGAATTTCAATGCAGGGTGCCAGATGGGAAGGAGACAGCTTCCAGCAAAACCATGGAGCAGAGTGTATTCTGCTTACCACGGGGCTTCCTGAGCTGCCGCTTCTTCTCATCCCTGTCTTGCTCTGGAACCTGGGAACCCACTCTGTGCCTCCAGGTCTCTGTCCCATTCAGCCCAACAGGAGCAGGGTGCAGGATGTGCTCCTGTAGTTGGGTACCAGACTGTGTTTGTGGTGCTGCTGCAGAGCAGGCTTCTGCAGGAGCTTGGTGGGGGGGAAAAACAGTACGTGTGTGTTCGTAGGTGCATCATGGGCCGGAGGACAGGGCATGCAACAAGACATCTCTCTGCAGGATACACATACTTTTACTGGGCTGTGGAAGAAAAATTGTGTGTAGTTTGTGTCTACGATGCTTGCCTAAAGGAATAAAAAGAAGGTGATGCAGCCTCCTTTGCTGTGCAGGATAGGAGCACTCCCCAGGACACGCAGGCTGTGCCTAGTTAGTAGGTGCCACTCCTACAAGAGCATCTGTTAAGCAGTGAGAGTGCACAGATAATCTCTGCCTTGAGATGCTTAGAAGAGGGACAAAAGCTTCTGGTGACTACAGCTGGCCAAAATGATTCACAGGAAGGACATGAAATTGCTGTCATATGTCTTCTTCACTGCAGTGATGCAGAATGCTGGAGTTAAAGTGCAGCTGGATCTCTGGAATCAAGGGACTTGGACCTGCATTGCAGAAAGTGCAGGTGGCCCTGGAGAATCTGCCGTGGATACAGAAACAGCCTATCCACAGCTCTGTTACCACCTCTCAGGTGTCTGAAGCTGTGATAGCAAAGAAAAAAAGGAGTCCTCTGTCCCAGAGATCTCAATTTTCTTGCAGTCTGATGCTCCTGGCGACTCAAGATCTCATTCTGGTATTTTACCTGATAGCCAGACAGTAATCCACCTTTAGCAACCCCCTGTTGTGTTTTGCCTCCTTTTTCATTTATTTCCCAGTCCTAGTGCCTTTTCCAATATTTTCTGAAAGCCTCACCTAGTATTAAGAACAGGTCTCTTTCATTGTTCTGGGATCAAGAGTACCTTGTCTCTCTGACTTCAGTGCATTCATCTTCTTGAACTTAATTCCACTTCAAAAACTCATTTCCTTTTCTGGACCTTCTTTCTTCAATATTGTCTAACCTGTTATCACCACAGCTTCTGTATTATTCTTCTTGCCCAAACAGCACCAAATATGCTGCTTTAGTTACCTCTAATATCCTTCTTGATGTGGTTATTCATTCAGGTTGGTTAGGAGCCCTGCTCTTCTAATTTCCTCACCTCACTTTGTGATTCTAGAGGTTTTGTGCTTTTTTGTTTCTTTTGTTGTATTTTTAATTTCTGATGTACATTCAAAGCCTTTTCTGCAGTACTTCTCCAAACTCTTTGTTCCTGCTGGCTTTCTGACTGTTCTCCTTGACACACCAGAGATCTGCTCTTGAAAAATTAAAAAGTTTTCTTTACAGACCTGTTTGCTTTTTACCCTCTGTTTAATGTAAACTGGGTCAGCTTGATATACTAAGTCCAAAGCCTCTTCTATATTATAGATGCTGGCTGATAACTCCTCTCAGTAGGCAAGATTGAGATGGATCTGAGCACTGGTTAAACCCAAGAGAACCAAACAAAAAGGGAGAGATGTGGAGATCTGTGCAGGTGAGTGAGACATGGAGAATGGAAGGTGGAGGTGCCTCCAGGTCAACTGTGGAATCTCAGGACAGTACTGGACCAGAAGATTTTGTCTCTGTCTTTGTGCAAGCCATTGAAATCCAACCAGTTGTGGAAAAGCTCACTTGTCTGCTACTCTGCTGCTTACTGGGACATAGATAAAGTGCTTCTGGCAGTCCAGTCTGTAAGGACAAAAGAGCCAGAAGTTCACTGCATTCCAGAGCTATGTGAGAGGCTGCAGGATAAGCCTTGAAGGAGCTGAGGGAACTTGCTGGTAGGAGATGAAATCCAAAGGAATGATCTAGCCTTAGCAGGGATTTGTCGTGATACCTTCTGAGCAGGTTCCCTGCCTGCCCTATAACTCATCTGAAAGTTGGTTTCTCTTCAAAGAGAAAGAAACAGGCTCTAGTCCCTGATTCTGCCCCAGTCTTCTCTCATCATTGAAGTTATTGTAATGTTCATGTTCTGAAAGAAGTGGGTCAAAGCACGGACATACCTGTTAAGATGAGCACAAGAGCAGACATGTCCACAAACCCTTCCTCTCCCCAGCATGGCTATGTGGCAGCCTTAGCATCATGTAGACCTTGTCATGTTTCTATCCATCAGACTCATGCAAATTTTTCTTACTGGGCAAGATTTATGGAGGTTATATGAGCAGATAGAAGGGGGGGAAAAACCAACAAACACAAACCCACAAACACTGCAGTTGTTAACTCTTGTAAATGGGACGGAAGCAGGAGGCATGGCTGTAATGTAGGTACAACAACCTCTGGCCCAGGCTCAGCCTCTTAAGTTTGAACTTCCAGGAGAGAGACCATGTGTTGGTCTTTGTGCAGTGCTGAGGTTGTGGGGCTGGCAGTACCTTTGATATATAATAGATATTTGAGTGGTGGCAGCAATGCTGACTCTTCACAAGTGATGGGAAACTGGCATTACTGCCAGACTGTCTCTCTCTGCTCCAGCACAAGATGCCCTCTGGAAGTAGAGACCAAGTGTCACTGCCTTGTTTTGCTTTTTGGGCCATTGGCATGGGTATCTGAGTGACAAGAGCTAGCAGTTCCTTCTGGACCAAGGGCATTTTCTCGTTGGGGAATTACAGGGAGAAAAAAACACAGAACTTGTGGGGAAGACCTAATTCCCTGGGACCTGCTGATGCCTCAGACTAGAATGTGCCCTCTTCTTAGGAAAAGGTGGAGCACATTGACAAGAGATGAGTACTAGACTGGGAGAGTCTACTTTCCCCTTGATTCCCAGATGTGCAGGAGACTCACCTGAGCATCTGTGGCTCTGGCAAATATTCAGGAGCTTTCCTCCATACTGGTGCCAAAAAAAACCCCCCACAACATACAGTTGCAGGAAAATGTATTTTTTAATGGGAATGATGAATAATGAGTTTTTAATGGGAACTCAAGATATGATTTGAGGTTTGAGCTGATGAGTTGCTTAACAGTGACACAGTAAACCCTGGGAAAATTTGTGCTCCTGAGTGATGGCTAACATAGACCTGGTTCAGCACCAATTAAATCATTTTCATCAGCTCCTTCAGAACATGGGCTCTTCATGTTACCCTTTAAGGGACCAGGAAGTCCTTATCTGGTTAGACTAATCTCATTGATTTGGCTCCAGAACTGTGCCTTGTTACTTGTAAACTGGCACCAGCTGCCATCACTTCTGGAAAAGTGTGACCTTAAATGCTTTTGGTGGGTAGGCTCTGCTCTGCTCTGCTCTGCTCTGCTGGCATTGGTGCAGGAGCAACTCCATGCTTACTTAGTTTCCTTTCACCTGATTTTTATTTGATTCACCTGAATCAAATCAGATTTGATTCACCTGAATGGATTACCAGACCACCTTGTTTTGGTCCCTCTCTGAGGTTCCCATGGCAAAGAGCAGGGACACATGCCTCAGGCTGCATCGTCATGTGTCTTCTGTGTAGCTCATAGAGCACAGCTGTCCTCACAGATGTCCTTCTCAGCAGGGAGAATGGCCCATCTGGACCATTGTGCCAGTGCAATTTACTGTTCTTAGGAGCGAGGTTAGTTCTAGATCCTGCTTACATGGCATTTTTCCCTCTAGTCCCACCCTCAGACCTTTTCCACTATGTGGGAGAGTCACAAGCCCATATATGAGAAAATCTCGCAGGAGGCAAAAATAACTAATAGCTCTGATTCCAAGATATATTATTTTTTTTTGCCCCACACAGCATTATCTTCTCTGTCTTTGCCTAATTCATCCTAATGACCAGTACCTGGAGTGACACCTCTGCCCTGGGGTTTGGCTTACTCTGGTTGACCTTTCCTTCACTACCTGTTAGTATGTGAGCAGTTATAGTCACTTCTAAGGGATTTCTTGCCTGGATGTGGCTTATCGTGAGCAGCAATTGTAGTTTGACCCTTCAGAAGAACAATAGTGGATTTCAGGAAGCATCTGCACTTAACTATTTTCTACAGGCATCAAGCTGTTCCTTCTTGTCCACCATCAGCATCTAATTTAACCTACTGCTGAGATTTATCTCCAGCTGCATAGAGCATCTTCCTAACCCCAGATGCCTCCTCTTGCTTTCTGCTCTGTGTCATATGTGTCATTTTCATTTCTGTAGACACTTGCTATTTATAATGATTGTATTTTTAAAGCACTCCAGAGGTGGTGATGACTTATTACATACAGTAAGCCTGACAGCCTTTTCATGCCCATGTGCTTCCTTTCCCTTTTTCCTCTTAGACTGTCTGTTTTTGGGGAAGGATTGGGTCAGAGGAAAGGTGAGGCTGCATGGAGCATGGGGGGACCTCAGACATCCCTAGAGGTCTCTAGACCCCAGTACAGTAGGTGTATCAAGTAACAGTAACAGAATTGGAGAGAAGGAAATGCCAGAAAAGGAATATCCCAGCACTGAGAAGCAGAGACGTGAGGGTGGTTAATGCATAAAGGCAGCAACGCTCCAGTCACGTGTAATTCTGTTTATTTTTGCCTGTGTCTTGTTGAGACACTGATAGTAGTT
This sequence comes from Chaetura pelagica, assembly GCF_000747805.2. Lineage (NCBI taxonomy): Eukaryota > Metazoa > Chordata > Aves > Apodiformes > Apodidae > Chaetura > Chaetura pelagica. Next base: position 47,813 of record NW_009954187.1, on the reverse strand, counting down.
GTTGACCCGTTGGGGTTTGTGTTGGTGACTTTGCACAAGCTTCAGAGTGTGCAAAGAATGCCTCCATCTCTGTAACCCTGACATCTCTCAGGCTTTGGGCTGCTGATGTGTTTTGGTATTGCAGAGTGGAGAAATGCCCCAAACTGAAGCGGTATGTTTGTACTTGTCCTGGAGGCACTGAGGTGTGATTGCCCTCTGTACCAGAGCATGTTCAACAGCCAGTATTTTGGTCTACTGCCTTGTTGTCTGCTTTCCTCTTGGCCTGAGTTGAGGTTGAAAACAAAAACCACAACAACCTCTTGGCCTGCCCATAAAAATTAAAGGGGAATCTTCTTTCATAGAGACAAGACAGCAGACCTCATTGATTTCATGAAGCAAATTCACCATGGAAAATATCCTTCAGCCCAGACCTTAGTCAGACATGGAGGACCCTCATATCTCTTGAGGGACCACAAAGAGAATCTGCATGGGAACATGGAAGACCTCTCCCCACACACCTGCACCAGGAATTGATGCAAACTGAGGGAGCAACCCCCCAAAAAAACACACACCACAGAGAGTGAGAAGAAACTCCTCTCTGCAGAGAGCAGATATGGGAAAAGTCCCCCAGTTTCTTCTAATCTTCTTGAAAACCTTGATTTTTTGAGCTTGATGCTAAGTTATGTAAATGTATGTAACAGAAATTAGTCACAAAAATACAGTTTGTCAGGTTCCAAATCATTAAACTGATTAAATTGATTAAAGTGGCTCAAATTAATTAAACTGGTGTGACTGAACTGCAAAAAAGTACCAGAGTGTCACCCTCGTCATAAGGAATTTTACTTGGTGAGCCTCTACAAATGAATGTTAAGATACATAAGAAATGCAATGGAAGATTATGATTCAGAGTATTCTAATGTTGATACAGAAAGCAGGGGATATCCCACTGTTGATTGGGAAGCTGTGTGCAATTAGTCACCCCAGCTCAGAAAGGTGACTGCAGAGTTGGAGGGAATTGACCAACTGCCCAGGAAACTGCACAAAGTGGAAGAAATGGGAAATATTTGTGTTAAATGGGAAACTGTAGGGATTGTGATAGGAAATAATGAACATTCTACAGAAAGACAATAATGATTGTTGAGGTGCCCTGCTTGTAACCCAGAATGATTCCAGGAAGTGAAGGAGGATTATTTGAAACCAACAATAAGAATAATTTTCATATACTGACATTAATTAGTCCACGAATCTTGCTGTCAAACTTCAAAGCCCAGCAATATTCCCAGATGGCTTGGCATTTGTGTGAATAAGACTACCCAGTGTATTTATAGTACATGTTCAGAAGTTGCAGAGTTTTGAAACCTCCTGTTTGATTGAGGCCCATCTCAGTGCAAGGGCTTAGGAGAGGCAAATTCTTCCTCATTACTTGTTGCTGGTACTTGCTCTTTTCTCTGAGATATTTCATACAGAGAGGACACAGTAGCTTCAAGAAAGGAGGTATCCAAATATAAGCATGTCCTTGCTGGGGAGATCTGGGAGCCAACAGTCCTAAGATATCCCCTCAGCCCTCTTGAACACCCCTGAAGTTATTAAAAGCAGAGGGAACATCCCTTCAGTAGACTTGATGTGTCCCCTAAGACTCTGACCTGCTTTTCCAGTACTGAGCCAAGGATCACCCCCAATTGCCTTTCTTTTTTCTCCTAGAGATTAGGTCTATGCATCCTGTGCAACCCAGCAAGACTTTCCTTAGCAGAAGACCTTGGTTAATCCAGTGTTACTGGACTTAGTTAGACCCTTAATGCTCTGTTGAGCCCAGTCATTCCAAGCCTAATTAGCACATGAGCTGTCCTGTGGAGCGATATCCTGAAATAAACCGTCCCAAATAGAGCTTTACAAGCTGTGTTTGGTTTGGGTTGCCAGCCTCTGCAAGGGATAAGTTTCTTCTCTCAGAAGAAAAGTATGTGTAGTGCCTGGTCTGCTTCATAAGTATTTTATTGAGGTTCTGACTTGCCTTTTAAAAATTCTGTTGCATGGAAAATATTCTGTTACATAAACTGATGCTGTGGTTTCATCCAGATTCTCTGAGTCCTGCTTTGCCACCGGCCGTGTGAACATAAAAACACACCACAGATCAGGAGAACACTTGGAGAAAGGCTGGTGTCGGGATCAAGGATCTCTGAATACTCTGGTATGTGAGCAGAAGAACAAGCTCAGAGGGCTAGTGAATGTAGTAGGAAATACGATACTCTTCCTGCCCTAGCCCAGGGACAAGCAATCAAGTTCCCTGAAATGCCTTTATATTCAAAAGGACTGTCAGGTGTCTACTACAATGGCATGTAATTTGGTGTGGAACTCACTGGTTCAGGAAGTTACAAGCCCCAAAAGTTGCAAGAACTCAGAAAAAAACCCCAGGACACTATAAGAAATGTGAAAAATATATAGGAGCCTATACTATAATAGCACTGACTTTCTATGGGTGAGTTATGAAACTTGCTTCTAGATATAAGCTCTTGCCTATGGAAGATGCTGCCTGTGACTGAGGAGAAGAACAGAGCAGCCACATTTGCCCACTTTGGGGTTATTACAACTCATGCAGAGCATCTGAACCCTGCTGGCAAAGGAGGAGGATGGGGCCTTACCCCTCTGATTAAGGCCAGGGATGTCTGAGTTCAGGTGCTGAAATCAAGGGATCCCTGTAGCAGTTGATCCACAAAGACTAAATATGTTCATGTGTATCCATATGTATGTCCTCCCTCTATTGTGGAGAAAAAGGGCCTCCTCTATCCCTAAAGAAGTAGACAAAATAATAGGAAACCAGCTGAGGGCTTGGGTTTGTTGTGAGCAGCACTGTGAATATCGATAAAAATCATAACACTGTTTATCATGCACTTGGGGTGTGATTGGCTACATCCTGGGAACCCAAGAACTGTGCACGTGCCAAGGAGCAGGTGTGAGTGCTGTTTACACTCTCTGTACCCCAGTTGCTTATTCTCAGTTCCCACTGTAAAAGTATATAAGGGAGCATTTTCTTCTAATAAACGACTCCATTGCTTCTCACCCTGGAGACCATGTCTTAACCATCACACTCTATTTCTGAGCAAGTGGCAACAATTTACCTTGATTTTGTCCTTATTGAGAAAAGTACTCTTGATAGACTTGTTTTGGCCAGGGAGGCCATATCAAGACCTGCTATGGAGTGCAAAGAGTGTTTTCTAATCTTGTACAGTCTTGTGTTGGCCTGAGGCTTTTTTTCCCAATTCAGAAGTTTCTCATCCTGTCATCTTGGGAATCATTCTGCCTTCCCCCCTCTCTGAATTCTACTGAAATTAAATTCTGACAGCATTTGGAACTGATTACAGAGGAGCTGTTTGTTCAAGGATCTGGCCGTAAAAAGGGTCAAGAAATGCACAGTTTTTACAGTAATCAGACACATTCCCTTTCCAAGCCTGTGTGCTACAGGGTCTTTTGTTTCAGCTATCCTCAAGGGATCGCAAATCCAGCCTATGGTCTAAAAGTGGTTGGATATCAGCAGCAAAAGCGTATGTGGTCCTGATGTCCTTCAGAGGGCAGGAAAAAATTGATGCATCAGTCTCAACAGATGCTTCTGTTACTCAGCCTTTTTGCTTTGTAGCATGCTATCATCCCCAAATCAGGATACATCCAGCCTCCAGACCATTGAACTGCTTATTGCATTTTCCTGCTTTAGAGAGACTGAAAATTTCTTTCTTTGTATCCAGTTATTGCTTCTGGTCTTGGCAGAACTACCCAGAGCTAGGAAGGGTTAAAATTTCCTGCAGTCTTAGCAGGAATTGGCTGTTGGGCATGCCTGCTGTTTGAGAAACCATTTAGATGTGCAGTGTGAAGAGGAACATCTAATAGAACCAAGCTGCTGCTGAGATGGATGTTTTCTGTTTGTGCTTGGTTTTGAAGGTGCTGATCTTGTGTCTAAATAGTGTGTGCACACCAGTGTGTGTTTTAAATTCCGTGTAGGATTGCATCATTTAAAAATAACCCAGTGCTGCAGATGCAGGCATTCTGGCTGTCTGGCAGAGCTGATGCCCATCCCCTCCAGGTAATGCTGTAGCTGCATTCCATCTCCTGTTCACTGGGACACGGCTGCCTCGTCCTGGGAGCAACGCGTTGCACCTCTGCTGTGTTCAGTCTCTGGAAATAATCCTGCTGGGGCTTTTTGACATCTCTAGCTGCTTTATATACAGTGACTTACAGAATCATAGAATGAGTGGAAGGGATGTTAGAGATTATCAGGTTCCAACCTCCCAGCTATGAGCAGGGACACCTCACACTAGACCAGGCTGCACAAGCCTCATCCAACCTGGCCTTGAACACCTCCAGGTGTAACAGCCTCCCTGGGCAACCTATTCCAGTGCCTTAGTACCCTCATGGCGAAGAATTTCTTCCTGATGCCTAACCTAAATCTACCCTTTTTCAGTTTAAAACCATTACCCCTTGTAATCACAGCCCTCTCTGGTGAAAAGCCCCTCCCCAGCTTTCCTGTATCCCCTTCAGGTACTGGAAGATGCTATGAGGTCTCCCTGGAGCCTTCTCTTCTCCAAGCTGAGCAGCCACAACTCTATCAACCTGTGTTTGTAGCAGAGGTGCTCTAGCCCTTTGATGATCTTTGTGGCTTTTCTCCAGACCCTCTCCAACAGTTCCATGTCTTTCCTGAGCTGAGGGCTCCAGAGCTGTGCACAGTATTTCAGGTGCAGTATCAGAACAGTGGAGTAGAGGGGCAGAATTGCCTCCCTCAATGTGGGTGGTACTTGAGTCATTTCAAGAGCTTGGCCCTGCTGTGGGTTTACAGCACTCTCTTGTAGCCACCTTTGCTGCCTGTTGTACTTTTGCTGTGTTGCTACATCAGGTTGTATATCTGTAATCCACCATCTCAGAAATGTTTGGTTTTCACTTGACAGTGAGTGATTCCACCTTTCTGGAGCTCTAGGCTGAATAGTCATTAAACATTATTTTACTGCCTCTTTATATAAGACTGAGTTCTTTATTTGTTGGGCTTTCTTCAGTGATCACTGATGCTTTTGCCTTGCAGGGAGGGTCCAGGATTGTTTTGCAGCTATGATGGCTGCAAGGGATTGGTCTGGACAGAAATGCAATACCAGTTTTAATCTGGATGGAGAGGAAGCAATAGTGAAGATACGAAGCCATAGAGGTACTGGAGTCTGTATGGGTGTGCTGACCTGTACTGCAGTGAGATCTTACTCACTGAGAATACAGCCCTTCATTGTCTCTTTTAGGGTTTAGCTCATCTCTTTCCCCAGATCATGAAGATAATAGGGGATGTAGCTCCATCTCTACCTGAGGTGGAACTGTCCTTGAGTGCTTTTTCTTTGTACAGATGAAATTTGTATCTGAAATTATCCTCTCATAAGCCTTGGATAAGCAGGGACTCTCCTTTGTCACTGCCTGGCCAACACCAAGTTGTCTGAAGCCAGATGCAAGTAAATTTCAGGGAAGAAAGCATTGAGGGCCCTGGGAAAGTGATCTGTGACCTCTGATTGAGAGGTCTTCCCAAAATAGGGGAATGGTGATGCTTCAGTTCCCTAGAAACCCCTGAAATCTCCAGTGCTGTTGAGAATGTCTCTATTGGCATGAAGCAATTCTGCGTTCTCCATCTCTTGCTGTCATCTTAAGAGCCTTCATCCCTGCAGTGCAGTGCATCCCTGTTCCTTGGGCAGGAACAGCTGCTCACCTGCTCACTCACTGTGCCTGTAGCCATGTAGCAGCCTTCAGGAGCAGCTTTGCCATTTGCATGTCTGTGGGCACAGGTCAGAGAGCCCACGTTGATCCACAAAGCTGCCTGAGTTTGATGCCTGACTCCTTCAGGAGGACACTTCATTCCCTGCCCCACTGTGGCCATTGTGGGAGCCAGTTGTGAGCTCACAGCTCCCAGGCACAGAAGTTGATTGGAAAACCCCGTCTGTACTTCTACTGTATTTGACTCTGGTGCACCCACAGCAGCTGGTTGTGTTTTTATCACTTCTCAACTGCAGCCTGTGGTTCCTATAGGGCAGGGCTGTAAAAAGAGCATGTTGATGAGGCAGCCAGCAGAGAGTCCACAGCCCTGCTTTGCAGCTGAGACCTGCCCAAGGCTGTGCAGTCAAGGAGGAGTTAAGCTGGGGATTTCAGCATTCTGCCCAGCTATTTAATTTGCTTATAGAATATATTATTTTTCTGTTTCTTTTCTGCGTGGGTTCTTAAGCACGCTGGGAATCCTTCAGCAGACAGGCTCCAGCACCCAGACAGAGCCATTATTCAGAAAGGAATTGTGTAATTTTGTTGTCCCAAAAGCGGGGTTTGTCACCCAGTGTGCAAGAAGCCGATTCACACACAGGGTTGAGATATTTGCTTTAATATCCAGTTCTGTGCAGAAAAGGGAGCAGGGTGGTATTCCACAAAGCAAGCTCAGTTTCCTGAAACACAAGGGCTACTCTTATGCCCCAAAATGTAAAAAGAACTTTAACATTATTCAATCAGTGGCACACACGATTGGTCAACTAATCCCTCACTTCCAGTTAAAGTGGCAATGCTTAGGAATTTCACTACGCCTGCTCAAAGAGAAAGGGGCTTGTTGTTAGTGGGGGTCCCTCTGGTCTGTGGGTATGAATTTTAGTATGCTAATGGATCATTAATGTATTAATACAGTGGTTTCAATTACTCAGTGTGTTTTTCCCCAGTGCTCCAGGCTGTAATCAAGACAAGCTGTGGGCAGTGCTCCTTTCCATCCCTTTCACCTGTCCTGCTGGTGTCCTGCAGGCCTGTCTCAAGGCCAGGCTGTTGGCTACTTGGGGAGTGTTTTTCTCTAATTGGAATCTGCTTTTGTCCAATTCTTACTGTTTCACTGCTATCTAGGCCTTGTTTTTATTCTGCGTGTCCCTTATGTTCTCTTTTCTGTGATTTTTTCCCAAATGTGATTTTCCCCCCAGATTTTACTTATTGCAATTAGTAACTGACAACAATTTCACCTCTTGTAAGATCTTCAGTAGATTTTCAGTGGCCAGGCAAAAAAGATGCTATAGAAGTGTAGTCCCTCTTGCTGCTGCAACTACAGTGTCTGTGCTAAGAAAGGATTTACTGTGTCTGCAGCTTAATTCAGCAGAAATTTCAGTGTGATAAACAGCTAGAAGCATCAGAGTCTTTTTCTCCTCTGCGGATTTGCTTATGGTGATCAGGAGCATATGTGGTGGGGGCTGGGGCAGGGGATGGCTGGTGAAGAAGGAGCAGGTTCCAACCCAGGTCACCACAGCTGATGCTCGTGAGTCACAGCCTATAAGTGGCTCCTGCCAAGTGCCACATGCCAGATGATGAGTCATGGAGCAAAGAGAGCAGAGAAATGGGAGAAACAGGTTTGGTCACTGTCCGACTCCTGTGTTACTTGGTGTAGATCTGCTGCTTGAAGTGTTTCTACTGTCTTCTATAGCTCAAAATGCCAAAAGCAGCTGGAGCTTCTTTCCTGGTATACACACGTTCACATATCCTGCCTGTTGTTTCTTTTCATCCCCCACACCCTCTCATCTCTGCTGGCAAGCCTGTCGCCCTGGCCTGCGCCGCTCCTCGCTGCCCTCTGCGCAGGAGCTGCGCTTGGTCGTCACGTGCTGCAGCTTCCATTTTGAACACATCATAATCCTATACAGTTCTGGGATGTAATGATACATTACATTGACCTAGACAGGCTGGAGGGCTGGGTGGGGAGAAACTTGATGAAATTCAACAAGGGCGAATGTAGAGTCTTGCATCTGGGGAAGAACAAGCCCATGTAGCAGTACAGGTTGAGGGCTGACCTGCTGGAGAGCAGTGTAGGAGAAAGAGACCTGGGGGTCCTGGTGGACAGGAGGATGACCATGAGCCAGCAATGTGCCCTTGTGGCCAAGAAGGCCAATGGCATCCTGGGGTGCATTAGAAAGGGTGTGGTTAGTAGGTGAAGGGAGGTTCTCCTCCCCCTCTATTCTGCCTCAGTGAGGCCACATCTGGAATATTGTGTCCAGTTCTGGGCCCCTCAGTTCAAGAAGGACAGGGAACTGCTTGAAAGAGTCCAGCGCAGAGCTACGAAGATGATTAAGGGGCTTTCCCTGATGAGGAAAGGCTGAGGGAGCTGGGTCTCTTTAGCTTGGAGGAGACTGAGGGCCGACCTCATCAATGTTTACAAATACGTTGAGTGCCTGGAGGATGAAGCCAGGTTCTTCTCAGTGGTGTCCAGTGATAGGACAAGGGGCAATGGGTGCAAACTGGAGCATAGGAGGTTCCATGTAAACATCAGAAAAAACTACTTTACTGTAGTAAAGTGACAGAGCCTTGGGACAGGCTGCCCAGAGAGGCTGTGGAGTCTCCTTCTCTGGAGACATTCAAAACCCACCTGGACACATTCCTGTGTGATGTGCTCTAGGGAGTTAGACTAGGCGATCTTTTGAGGTCCCTTCCAATCCCTAAGATTCTGTGATTCTGTGATTAGTCATGGGCTTAGTCAGGCTGTTCTGGAAACTGCTGGAAAAAGCCCTGGCCCAGGCAGCACCTTGTTGTGGGGAAAAAAAAAAAAAAAAAAAAAAAAGGGAAGTGTTCCTTTCAGGAATCACTGCTTGTTCATTACTACCAGTCCGAGCTGAGGCAGAAATTTAGGAAGTATTTAGTCTTTCTATCTTGCTGCAGCCCCCTTGAAACACTGACTGCTGGAATATTCACCCTGAGACCAGAGAGATCACCCTCACTAAGCTCAAGGAGAGCTGGAGGTTTAGGATGAGTCAAGCAACTAGTATTTCCTTTTACACCTTTTCTTACATTAAATGTGCTGGCTGATTTACCAAAAGCATTTAATGAAGGCATGAATTTGGCAGAGACATGTTAGCTGGCGAGAAATGAGTGGATGTCCAAACAAACTCCCTAACTAGACCCAACCTACAACAATTTACAGGCTTCCACGACCTCACCTCCACCTCTACTTACTCACCCTGATGGTTCAGCCCCACCTCCAAGCCACTCATCCTGTGTCCCTCGCCCCATCCTCTTCACTGATGCAGCTCCCTGAATGCCCTCCAGCTTGCTGGCCTGCTGAGTGTTTTTTTTAAACCATTCAGTGCTGTCTGGCAGCTTTCCGAGTGGCAGAGCTGGGGCGGGGACAAACTGAGTTACTGGGATCCTGGGAACTGGTGCTAGAACCAGTGAGCCCTGAGATCCCACACACTGTGTAAAGAATGGCTTTCAATTTGGATTCCTCTCCCATCTCTTTTGCCTGGAGTTAGACTTGCAGGGAGAAAAATGAATGTGTCTCTCCTGTGGAGCACAGAGGAGGTGCCTGTATTGTGTCTGTTGTCTGCAAGCTCACACGAATGGTTGCTTTTTGCAGTATTTCTGCTCGTGCTTGTTTTGTAGAACTGTGTGGTTTCTTCAGGCATGTTAATGCAAATGCTCTGCAGCAGTCAGGGAATTCTCATGGAACAACCCACAAAGAATGAGCAGCTCCAATACAAAAGACTTTTTGCTAGTTCGTCTATGAAACTAAATGCTCAGTTTTTAACCCCGTTTTTACATCTTTCACCTTTGAGTGACATGATCCATCTTGCTCCATTTGATGAAGATGATGATGACGGTGAAACCATGGCCATTCAGAAAGAGGCAGTAAGAACCCTCACAGTTAAGGGTTTCCACTGGACATTCAGTTTCATAGATTAAGTGATTGAGATTTGTAGAAACAGCAACCTGCTCAGAAAAGCCAGTCTCAAAAAAACCGGCATCATCTCCAACTGACAGTTTTGCTGATCTTGCTCCTGCCTCTCCGTTCTCCATGCTCTGTGTACAACCTTTTTGCGTTAAAATCACATTTATTTCTTTAAATGTCTGCATGCCTCTCCCAGTGTGGCACTGCATTTCATGAGGAGAGTTGTGTGGCTGTGTGTTGAGCCCTGTCGCCACGTGTGCGGCTGACAGTGCTAAGCAGAGCTGGGTATTAAGCAATTAGTGATGGAACTCCAAAAGCCTGGCCAGAGTGGTGACAGATAGTGGGGTATCCCTGGAGGTATGTGACCACCACACCTAACTCATCAGCACTTGGATGGTGTATGTATCAGCCCCCTGGAATTGAAGCAAGCTGTGCAGGCCACTCTGGAGACAGCTCTGATGGCTTCTGCAACTTCTCAGCAGTGTTGCAGAGGCAGGAGGTTGTACTCCAGAAACCATGGGAGCTGCACCAGCCAGCCTTAAATTAGCACAACATCCTCAGTCTTTGTGGACACGACAGAGGGATCTAGGGGCCTCTGTGCAAGGACTTGCAAGGCAGAGAGTAGAGCCTGAAGGGCTCAGCTCTGCAAGCTGCTGCATCCCCCTGTTTTCTGCAGCATGATGCTTCCTTTCTAAAGGACAGACACAGCTTGACAGGCAGCTCTCAGATCATTGCTGAGCCATCCTTTCTCTCTCAACATTCAGCTCCTTCTACTTACCTAGGGCTTTGCTGAAGCTAAGGAGTTTTTGTTGTGTATGATACAGGGGGTATAAACATTGATGAGCAATTCCGCACCACACAATAGGTGTGTCACAAAAAGCCATCCTTGTCTGCTTTGTATTATCTTGACTGGAATGAAGCATCCACAGGTAGTGAAATGTCCATCCTTTACTTCCTCCACGTAACCCTTAGCACTTCAAGAAAAGACCTGACTGAATAAACAACCCTGTAGCAGCATATGGTGTCAGAATGGAGAAGGCAAAAAATGTTGACATTTGCAAATCAAATGTACTGATGTGTCTGGAGTCATGGTGCTTGCTGCCTCCATCTGTGCCTTGCACTGCCATAGCATGCTTTTCTGTGCAGGGATTGTTGCTGGATGCTGTGTTTTCTGTTGTATGTGTAGCATTGAGCAGTATTCAGTACACTGTGGGCTTGTGCTATTACGAATTATTAATAAGAAGAATTAACTAATTTGGCAAAACGTGCTCAGGTACAAACTGCCTGACCACATCTGGAAACTTCCCCTTGCAAAGGGGTGTGAGGGCTTTATAAAGTGCTGATCAAAGCCAGCAGAATCTGAAACTACTCTCCTTGCTGGATTTTATGCCTCATTGTCCATCCCAGTCTACCAGGCCCTGAACAGGAAGAAGGATTCTTCTACAGTCTTCCAGAATCAGGGAGGGAGAGTCAAGGGATCATATGGCCTTGGAGGATGCTCTAGTGTTGGGAACTGAATAATTCCTGTTCTGGCAGTGTCATTGCCAACCACTCTACATCCCAAAGACAGGAGGAATCCAGAAATCCAAGAGTGAGAAGAAGGTTATCTAGGGCACAAGAAATCTTGTATATCCCTAGGGAAGCTGTCAGAATGGCTCCTGGCAGGATCCGGCTGTGTGCCACCTGTGATATTGGACCTCAGAGCCCTGTGCTGGGACCAGGCTGTGGGTGCAAACAGAGTGGGTACCCACCTTCTGCAGTGTCTGTGACAGGCAATGAACCAGAGCCCACTAGAGGACCCTGTGCTGCCGCTGAAACCAAAGGGCTGGGCAGAGTTGCATGTTGCAGCCAGAGCTCCAGAGAGACAGCTGGGAAATGGCCATCTGTCAGCTCTCTTGACATTTTGCTGTCAAATGTCAGTGTGCCTGTGCAGGCCTTGTCCTCCCGCAGCAGCTTCTGCACCCGTGTGAAGTGTGTGTTGCTCAGCAGGGATGGGTGGTGGTGCTCAGAGCCAGCTCCAAGCAGCCATTTTCCAGGAACATCAGAGACCTGGTGCATCAGCAGTGAAGTGTGCCATCATCACAGCCTGTATTCTCAAAATTAGGCTTTTCAAGTGGATGCGTTGTGGCAACACTAAAAATACAGCAAAGCCTTATGGAGAGATGTGATCTAAGCATTACCATCAGCTACTGAGGCCATAACAAGAGCAAATAGGCAGTGGGGGACCAGCTTTTTTCCCATAGTGATGAGGAGGGAGACAGGATAAATAAACAGGAGCTCCTGGTACTGTATGTACCATCCACAGTGCTCAAGGTCCAAAATGGAACATGAACACTGCCCCAGCTGTTGAACACGGCTTTCAGCATGTGTGCTAGGCACAGAGTCAGGAGCTGCTGGTACCCATGGTGGTTCTTGAGCAATGTATGTCTTGGGAATCCACTCCAGAAACCAAGCTGAGAACAGACTCATTACTTTCAGTGGCTGTAGGAAAGGAACCAGAGGCTTCCCACACAGAGAAGTATCTGAAAGGGGAATGAAGGGTAATACAGGCATTGGGGAGACCATAGTCCGGGTGGATTTGGCCTGGGTGGAGTCCACCTAAAGGCTTGTGGGTTTGCTAACACTTGCATTAGCATTAACTTTTACACCATTGTGTGTCTACTGTAAACTCTCAGTCCATTTCCATCGTTGTATTTTTTTCCTGCCAGCATCATCCTGTGTCTGTGAGAAGCACTTGTCACAGTTTGACTCAGGATAGGCAATCAAACCAGCGACAACAATGCTCTTGATCCCCTCCCCCTCCCCACCCAGGTGGGGAAAGGAGAGAGATAACAAGGAGAGAGACTTTCTGGATTGAAAACTAAACGAGACAGCTGTAATTAAATGCTAATGATAGAATAAAATATGTGCAAATGCATACAAGTGTGTGCAGGAATGTGCAAAACAGCTTTAATTAAACAATAATGACAAAATAAAATATGTACAATTATATACGAAGATGTTTGGGAATGTGCAAAACCCTTTTGCCTCCCCCCACCCCCAGCAACTCCCAGAGCATCTCCTGAGCTGTGGACAGTCCCAAAATGTCCGGGAGCTGCCAGAGAGAGTGGCAGAGCAGACAGGAGCTGAGGGGAGTGGTATGAGGGGCAGGAACACAAGGGCCTGGGGATCAAAGGAGGTAGATAGATGGAGTCTTCCCCAGATGCTGGACATGAATGGAACAGAAGGGAAGAAGAAGGGTCTTGACTCCCGTGATTCCTGACATTATATCAAGAGCCATGTAGATATTATGGGATAGAATACTCTCTTTGCCCAGGTTTGCCATCTGTCTTGTCTGCTCCTCACTATGGGAGGGTTGTAGATAGGACTCTTCTGCTCCTTTAATATCTAAAGCAGAGAAAAGTGTCCTTGGCATCTCAGTGGTAACATGAACATTCCAGTGTTGTCAGTCCACTGTCTGGAACACTTGCAGCTAGTTAAAAGAGAGCTCACTGAAAGAAAAAAAAAAAAAACAAAAAAACTCCAAACAAACAAAAAACCAAAACAAACAAAACAAAAAAAATAAAACGAAAAAACAATCAGTAAAAAGAAAATAAGCTTCATCCTGCTCAAACCAGGACAGCACTACTATGCATGAGAGGAAGGTACTTATTTTTGATAATTTCTTTTTAGCATCTTTTGATTGTTATTCTTATGCCATGAAATGGAAAGAACTGAAGTTTCTGATCTTTCTATAGAGCTCGAGAGTGTCGTTTCTTAACACTGTTTCTCTTAACTTCACTTATGTCATATTTCTCAGTTTCCCTACTAGGCTCCCATTGCAGCTTCACTCCAAATCCATTATCATCCCATATTCACAAATGCTGTGGTAAGATTGGCAAATACAGATACTGTAAATTCCTTTTATTGGAGTCTGGAGGTCAGTGGTGGCAGCAGATGGCAGGGCACTAGAGTCCAGTGCAGGATATCAGTATGGGGTGTCAGGGTGCTGTGAGCACTGAAGATGCCTGGATGAAATACAGTGTGTGGATTGGTGACCAAGGGTGTTTGGGCCATGGTTTTCAGACCAGGTGGTGGATCTATGAGAGCAGTAGATAATTTTTTAATTTCTCAGGATCATTCTGGATCACTATTTTCTTTTGTGGTTTCTCCATCTCCTTCCTGCCTTAGCTGCCCTCCCACTTCTCTGCATTGGCTTCTCTGATACATAGAAGAGAAGGAAAGAGGGAACCCCCCTCCAGACTGTCCTGAAGGTGCTTCCAGGTTGGACCGCTGGCTTACCTGGGAGAGGAATAAATATATGCTCTGCTCTTCCATATCAAATGCTTTAGAATGTCTTCCTCTGGCTTTATGGGAACGTGCTGTTTACTGAACACTGAAGGAGTGGGGCTCAGTGCCCTGCCTGTGCAGCTCCTGGGACTGTGGCAGTTGTACAGGTGTGAAGTGCAGCAGATAGCAACATAAGTGCCACAGATAATGTGTCAGAGTGTCAGGCATCTGTGAACCAGGCAACCCCAACCACAAGAGGAACCAGTTTGAGCTGAGGCTGGACCATCAGCAAAAGTTCAGCAGAAGGCAGCGTGCTCTGTGGGACCTATTTAACCATCAGCAGTGGTTCCCTGTGGCCCCACTGAAGTAATCCACTTCTTTTTGCATGAGAGGCCCTTGTTGTGCAGAAGTAGTTGCATACTTTGGCATGTTCCCCTGGCACCATTAAAAGAAGTCAGGACCTCATGGGTGTTCCTGGATTTTGGAGTGGAATGGTTGTTGCTGCTTTCCTGTTCCAGTGTTTTCCTGCTTTCCAGTCTCAGCCAGGATTTGTATCTCTCTAATGTTGCAAGGTTGGGCAGTGCTGCTTAGTGTTTGGTTCCTAAAAGAAGTTTGAGGTATGTAAAGGCAAGGAAAGATATTGAATCTAGTGTGAGAAGATGGATTGCTCTCGTCAAGAGTGAAGCACTTAATTTCAGGCCTTGTGCTGACTGTGTGTTTTTCTGTGGGTCTACAGTGCCATCCATGGTGAGGTTTTGATTTGGCCCAAAGCCTGTGCAGCTCTTTGGCTACTGGAATGAAGTCAGCTCACTTCAGATAAGATTGAGAGGGGTCAGTTGAAAGCACAGCTCCCTCTGCAGGGAGGGGGATGTTTTTGTCTTACATTCTTTCTTGAGGAAGGACAACTCAGGACCTGGTGCTAGGATACTCATGCTGACAAAGGCCAGTCAGTTTGGTCCTTGCTGGCATGAAGTCTTCAATCAAACCAAAAATGCTTTAAATACTACCTTTCCTGAGAGGTGACTTCCTTTGTGTTTTTGTCTCTCTCTAGGTATCTGAATTCCCTCATGAAAATTGTCCTCCCTTCCTCTCATGTGCAGCCTTATCTGTCCATGGGTAGCACCAGCTTAACTGATGTCCTGAAGAGCATTCCTCACTATGGATAGTCCACCCAAACTGACTGGTGAGACGTTGATTGTCCATCACATTCCCCTGGTGCATTGCCAGGTCCCTGATAGACAGTGCTGCTCCGTGAGCAACAGGACCAACCCCTTCTGCCAGCCAGAGCTCAGCATTACACGGAACGCTGCCCTTCCAGACAGAGACCTTTCACAGACTGACTCCTTGGTGTACAGCAGCTTTCTCCAGACCCCCGAAACCTCAGCAGAGGCCTCAGACAACAAAGAAGGCAAAGCAAAGGATTTGATTGCCCCTAGTGTCAGTAAGAGACACATGAGTGAAGGTGAAGACCTCAGTGTCTTTGGGGATGACTTGGGTGAAAAATCTTTTCACCTTCACAACTCACTTGTGGCTGGCAAACCTGCCTTTCATCTGCATGAGCTGTCCTTGCCCCCTTTCCACCTTCACGATTCCAACGACATTGTGAAATCCTGGAACATGGCCAGCCGGTCCGGGGTGGTGGATGGGCAAGAGGACAAAATCAGCAGTGATGACGTCCAGAAGAAGAACAACGCAAACAGGTGCCACCAGGCTTCGGAACGCATGGAGCTGGATGAATGCAGCTGCCATCGTGGCAGCTCCTCCAACTTCTCCTGCGATGGTGGCGACCAGGAGTGGAACCAGAACACAGGTGAACCTCTGAGGAATCAGGATGCCCTGCACAGCCGAACATGCAGCTGCTCCAGCTCTGAACTCCAGCGCTGTCGGTGCTACAGCTCATCAAGTCAGTCTGAAGTGATTGACCAACAGATGGGCTACATCAGTGACTCTTCCTGCAACAGCTCTGATGGGGTGCTGGTGAACTTCAGTGCTCTCTACAACAAAATGAATGGCCATTCTCTATCTAACCTGAATTCTGCCAACCTGTCCTGTGACTCTTCCTTCTGCAGCCACTCAGACACAGGAGCTTTTTATCTGGATTTGCATTCATCACCCACAGAATCCAAGATGTCTTGCGAGTCGCATCACCCAGAGAGTTCAGGGAAGGTGTGTGGGTGTCAACACTCCTCCTCACCTGTCCTTGATGCTAACTGCAACTCTTACCACCTCCACTGTGAGCCTTGCACTTCAGAGAGCTCAGACCTCACTGCCTGCTTCCAAAGCCAAGCACGGCTTGTTGTGGCTACTCAGAATTATTATAAGTTAGTCACATGTGACTTGTCTTCCCAATCATCCCCCAGCCCGGCAGGATCTTCCATAACTAGCTGCTCGGAAGACCATACCAAAGGTAGCCCTGCCCAGGCCACCGAATACTATCTGTTCAGAAGGCCTGACCTGGGACAAGAGGAAGACAATGTGGAGTGCAGTGAAGAGGAGACAAAGGCAGAAGCCACCAAGAAGATGATTGAGGGTCAGGTTTATCTGAATGTTTCACCACCGAACCTCAACACAAGCCGGCAGCGCTCCAGGAGCTATGACCAGAACCTGGACAGGAGCCCTGGCAGCAGGCTGGGCTCCTTGGAGCGCATGGTGAGCTGCCCAGTCAAGCTGAGTGAAAGCCCAGCAATACCCATCCAAAGCTCCCCCCCGAAACGAGTAACATCCTTTGCTGAACTGGCTAAAGGCCGGAAAAAGAACAGCACCTCCCCACCACTCCGGTCCAATGGTGATTCCTCCTTGGAGTTCTCCCCTATCCCTGAGGCACAGCGGGATTGCCCAGCCTTCCTTGAAGAAAGAGCTCGCCGCAGCCAGAGTCTTCCACCCATGCCCTTCATCCACGGCCTGAACCGGAGCTGCGAGGGCTTCTGCTTGAATCACGCTTTTGAGGACAGCCAGGCTTTGTGTTCCACCAAAGACTCACTCTCCAGTGAGAAGGTTCCCAGTGGGCATGGGGCAGGTGAGCAAGCCTCTCTCTCCCTGCTGACGGCGGCAGATGCCAGCTTTTCAGGTGGCTTTGCCAGTGGCCATGGACAAAGAGATGTTAGAGCCCAAGCAGACGGTAAGGAGCCAAACTAGGCAGAATGGACAAGTAAAAAGAGTGGCCGCTCTTTGGGACATGAGGGGAGCAGCAGAGAAAGCTGCATAGCAGTGGGTGCAGCTCGCTTCCTGGTCCACCACTCCCAGGAAAAAAAACCAATTTCAGGCCCAAATCAGTGCAAATGTCTTGTCTTTCTATTTCTAAAGTCTCTTGGGGTTTTGTGCAAACCTCTTAGATCATGTAGGAGGACACGGCATTAGCATTTGGTGTCTGTGGAGCTTGGTGGATTGTCTCTCCTCCAGGGCATTGTACTCCCCTAGTCCATGAGAATCACCTGCCTTTAGCTCCTAAGACAGAGATGTGAAGATGCTGAGCAGAACTGTCTTCCCAGCAGAGGAAGGGAAGGGAATCACTGAGGAGTTTTTAGCCTTTCTTCTCTGGAGCCATATGGTGCGGAGATGGGGAGGGAAGAGGTGTGGCTAGCAGTCTCCTCTCAGTGCAGGGTCAAGGAGCTCACAAAGTCTCTGCTGGTAGATACAGTGTAAGTTCTGCAGAGATTAGAGGAGCTGCATGTCTCTTTGGCATATCCCAGCCATGTTCTTCACAGTGCATTTCACTGCAGAAAATAAGTTCCTACGGAGGGCAGTTGTCCCAGCTGCCTCTGCAGGAAAGCTTGTAATTCATTAATTGCTTTCCACCTTGATGTTAGTATCACTTGTCCTGGTGAGGACGCTGTGCAATAGCCCCATCAGAGGTATTGCCATTTCTCCAGCATGGCAGAAAACCTCTGTCTCTGCCCTAAACAGTTCATGTACCTGCTTCACAGGTAAGAGCCCATCTGAAAATGGGGCTCTGACCAGACTGCTGCAATAGATAGCCATAAAAATGCCAGGGACCAGACTGTCACCGTGTAATTCCCTAGAGATTTCTGACAGGAGATAGGAAGAACATACAATTCGTTGCTGTGGTGAATGTGGGAGAAATTTTTGCCTTTGGAGCAGGAGTTTTTTAGCTATTGTCCTGTTTGTTTATTGAGTCTTCAGCATGTGCTTGATGTGGGATGGCAGGGAGGGCAGGTCTCTGCTGGGAGAAGGCAAAGTAGGAGCAGCCCTCCTGGTTTGCAGAAGGAGTGCGTGGAAGGAGGAAGAGCTGCTCAGGGAAGTGGGGGCAAACAGGAGGCCTCAGGTCAGTGTATCCCTGCAGTTCCTGCACCCCTTGCTGTGGTCCTTTCCTCTGCACCGTGACAGCAAGGCAGGCATTAGCACTGTGTACACTGCTCCTGCCTGTGGCTGGAGACAGAGGCAGAGTTCCTCACGTCCACTGGGAGCAGCCTGCAAGCTTATGGGGGTCTGCAAAGGGACCAGAGGGAAAACAAGCCCCGCTGAAGGATGGTCATAGGGGAGACACTCCTCCACAGGCAGCAAGGAACACCAGGGCTGTGCTTGGGGTGGGTCTGCTGTGTCCCAGGATGTGCTGTGAGCTGGAAGCACTGGGGAGAGACAAGGCAGGAGGTGCCAGGCTGTGCTGGGATGCAGTGGATCAGGGATCCCAGTCAGTCCTGTGTGTGCATCCAGTGTGGAGTGTGTTGTGCACAGCGTGTCACGCTTCAGGTGTGTCCTTCAGGATAGTGTGGCCTCACCAGGGGATGGAAGCATGCACATGTAGATCAGCCCAGCACAGTCCCTTAGGACATGCCTGATGATCATTTGGTGGAGCTAGCCTGCCTTTTCCAGGATTGGAAGCTCTTCTAATTCTGCTGTGGTCCTGATTTGGTTGGGAACATCCCTCTTGGGTCTGGTACAGGAAGGGGAATGAAAGGAACATCCTCTTGCCAGAGAGAGGAGGGAGGGAGAAGGGGAAGCTGATGGCCTTTCTGACTGCACTGAGTGCACTGTGGGATGCTGAACTGCGGTGCTACTGCATGTAATGATTGTGCTTCACTGGTTGAGCTCTCAGCACCTGTGAGAGGGGAGGGTCCCCTTTGGGGTAAGAAATCTCACTGAACCCAGAGCATTGGGCCATGGTGCTTTGTGGTGCTGCTTGGGCAGGGGCAGGTCAAGGGCAGGCACCTGGGGCCATGGCTTTGTCCTGTCTTGGGAGCAAGGGATGTGGAGTTGGTGACCCTACCAGGAGAAACAGCTCCTAGTGTAGTGCTCTGCTCTTCCAGAGCTGTCAACAGGTGGAAACTGCATCTGAGGCCACACTGCCAGCTCATGATGTGTGTAACCAGTCCAGACTTGAGGACTGACTGGGATCCCTGATCCACTGCATCCCACTTGAGTCCCCATGTCACTGGCCACTAGCTCATCCTCTTTCTCCTGCCCTGGAGAGGCACATTCCCTTTGGCCTGATGATGCTGGGCTGATGATGACTGTCCCCCTGCTTGTCCTTACACTCTGTCTCCCTTCTCTCCCCAAAGGTGGTGGCACAGACAGCAAGCCTGTGGTACGCTACAGCAAGGACCAGCGCCCCACGACCCTGCCCATCCAGCCCTTTGTTTTCCAGCACCATTTCAGCAAGCCACCCAAGGCTCGTGCCTTGCACAGCCATTTTGCCTCCAGCCTTTCCCAACTCTACAGCTTGTCCAGCAACCGGCCTGCCAGCCAGCAGATCTCTTCGAATTCCCAGTCCTCGGCCTCGGCCACCTCAGCGGAGCAGCCGGCGGGGCTGGGGAGCCAGGCCCAGGGCGCGCTGCTGACCCAGCGCGCGACGGATGGAGCTGCCTCCCGCAGCAGTGACGGCTGCAGTAAGAAGCCTGCGCCCGAGACAACCCGCCCGTCCCCCCTGGGGAGTTACTCTCCCGTGCGGTGCAACGTGCCTTTCTTCCAAAGCGTGGACTCCTCTTCCTCATCCACCGCGGAAAGAGCCGGAGAGAGCCAGCCCCCCAGGAGCAGGTCCTGCCCCATCTCTGCCAACCTGCTCCCCACGAGGTCTTCCCCTGCTCTCAGTGCCATGCAGCCCTCCCAGGCCACCAAAGCTGATGCCCGGAGGCAAAAGGAGAACCCCAAGCCGGTTCCCAAGAAGGAGGCACCATTGGAGCCAAGCCCGCCGCTCTCTGAGTACCGACTCCACAGTGGATCCCTCCCACCCCTCTCGATGGGCAGCGTGCCTGTGAGCAGAGTGGGAGGCTACACAGATCCCCACTGGAGAAGTGGCAGTGAGACCAGCAGCTCTGGTCCCCTGAGCAGCATGGGAACACGGCCTCTTAATGGTAGGTACCCACCCACCAGGGCACTCTACTCTGGAACATCTCCAGCTCCCTATGACTGGCTGCTCCCTGTACTACCACCCTTTCTCATAGCCCAGGGCAAAATTGCATCTAGACTGCAGTGCCCCACAGCCACTACCATCAGTTTGCCTAGAAAAAGTCCTACACTAAGAGCATGTCCCTCCAGTCCCAACTCCAACACTGTGTCTCCAGACAGAGCAGCATGAGCTGCTGATCTTACAGCACTCTATGCTAGGTGCTTGCACCTAAAACCTGCTCCCTCTATGCCCACAGTCACAAGGCCACCCAGGCTCCTGCCCTGCCCTTCCAAGCTGTGGCCTCCAGCTCCCTTCATGTTTGCATGCTAACGTCCTGAAACACTGCTGGACTTCTAACCAGTGTGCTGTCTCTCTTCTTCTGTCCTTCCTCTTTCTCGTCCTCTCTCACCCTGCTTCCCCTCCATGTTCTCCTGTCTGCCTGTGTCCTCCTGCCTGGTGCTCACTGCCTGCGGCATCCCAGCGAACCACCTCTCCCCCCAAGCACTGAAGTGGCGGGAGTACAGGCGGAGGAACCCCCTGGGTCTGGACCGCGTTTCTGGGCTGCCCGGCTTAGCAGGCAACCTAGACCGGAGGCAGCAGGAGCCTCGGCTGAACCGGAGCAACCCCATCCTGGAGCTCCCTGGCGCTCTCAACAGCAGCCATTTCCACTGCAAGCTGAACGGTGCGCATCACCCGTCTGCTGGGGGGTCTTGGGAGGTGACCCTGGGGCTGGGGTTCAGCCTGGCTTCATCACTGCTCTGCCTGCTCCGGCCAGGAGGGACGGTGCGTCCGCTCACGGTGAGGCTAAGGGGCCATGAGAGGAGGGTGAAAAGTGCCACACTGGTGGGTGCAACCTGTGTGGAGCCTCAACTGAGAGCAGTCAGGTCGGTCGCTGGGCTGGGTTGAAGGGCAAAGTGAATGGCCCAAGAGCCTGCTCAGGCCTCAGCAGGTGCTGCTGGACTCCATGCTGGTAG
>NW_009954187.1:22352-25846 GCF_000747805.2 Chaetura pelagica | reverse complement strand
TGAAGTGGCGGGAGGACAGGCGGAGGAACCCCCTGGGTCTGGACCGCGTTTCTGGGCTGCCCGGCTTAGCAGGCAACCTAGACCGGAGGCAGCAGGAGCCTCGGCTGAACCGGAGCAACCCCATCCTGGAGCTCCCTGGCGCTCTCAACAGCAGCCATTTCCACTGCAAGCTGAACGGTGCGCATCACCCGTCTGCTGGGGGGTCTTGGGAGGTGACCCTGGGGCTGGGGTTCAGCCTGGCTTCATCACTGCTCTGCCTGCTCCGGCCAGGAGGGACGGTGCGTCCGCTCACGGTGAGGCTAAGGGGCCATGAGAGGAGGGTGAAAAGTGCCACACTGGTGGGTGCAACCTGTGTGGAGCCTCAACTGAGAGCAGTCAGGTCGGTCGCTGGGCTGGGTTGAAGGGCAAAGTGAATGGCCCAAGAGCCTGCTCAGGCCTCAGCAGGTGCTGCTGGACTCCATGCTGGTAGTCCATGTCTCACACAGGAGCTGTAGCCCTTGGAGATCTCGTGTCTGTGCCCCTCAGTGTCTGTCCATCTGCCCCAACCCTGACAGCATGCTGTGTGTGGGTCTGTAGCTTTCATGGGGCAGCTGCCATGGAGCTCTTTCTTCTCCATGCTCTGCCCCTAAGGCCTTTTGTCCTCCAAAACCTGTGCAGGAAGGGCTGAGAGGCGCAGGCTGCTTTTTGGCTTGACCTTTGAGAGTTCTCCAGGAAGGGCAGTGTGGTCTGTCTGTCAGCCCCAAGTTGTCGAGGGAATTCCCTGAAGCTCTACACCTCACTCGGCTCACCCCAACAATTTCTCCATTCCTCCTTCGTGGGAAGCTGGAGGGATTCTCTCTGTGCTCTACTTTTGACCCCTCTTGCTGGGGTTTCCCGCACAGCACCCCTGACAGTCTGGTGCAGCAAGGTTTCCCTTAGCACTAGCCTGTGAACCTGCCATAGAATCTTCTGCTACCCACGGACTCGCAGCCCAGCTGAAGCTAGATGTTGGGCGGGCTGTAGGGGTGAACTGTACAGGCTCATGTCTAAACTGTTGCTGGGAGAGTAACACACTTGAAGCCTCTCAGTTTTGTGTGGCTGGAGGGAAGGCTGCTGCTGGTGCAGGCTGCATCTGAGAAAAGCAGCAGGTGTAGGAGAGGCTTTGATATAAGGGCTTGGGGCTGATCCTCCTTCCCACTGTCTTGGCCCTACAGGACAGTCTATGAGGCAACTCCAGCTGACCTACACTGACTTCTTCCCTGACTACTTCTCGCTAGCAGAGAAGCCCCCTGCAGAGTTCTGCCTCTCCCCAGATGGCAACACAGAGTCTGTCTCCATCGACCTGCTGCAGAAGAAGGGTGAGTCCGTGTGTCTCCCGTGGACAAGAGTGCGGTGTAGCAAAGCATAAAGGGAACTGCACTTCTCTCCATTTTATCTCTGTAGACATAATGTTTCTTTCCCTGCCCTTCTCTACTGTAACATCGTAACTACGTGTGCCTGGACTGATCCTGGTTGCCACATCAGGTTCTTGTGCAATTTCTGCACCGTGCAACGTGCTACACAGTATGTTTGATCTGCTTGTCCCAGGATGTATGATTAGAATGGATCTTAAGTCCACAAGAAAGGCCAGAGAGGGCAGGCACCAGAGTATGACCTTAAGGCAACACAGAGATGCTGTCACCCTTTGTCTCAGTCTGTAAGGGTAGACCTGTGAATCTGTGTGATGCTGCAGAAATACTAGCCAGGGATTTTGTAATGTAGGTAAAAGGTCTGTCGGGTCCTACATGGTAAAATGTTCATGTAAAATGGTGGGAGAAGGGACTGCAAAGCAGGATGAGATATGGCCATGATGAGACCCATCTAGAGGTAAGGTTGTGGACTGAGTTGTTTACAGCTGACTCAGTACCACTTCAGAGGCAAGAGATGTGCAGAAGGGTTCCCTTGCCTTTCCCAGCTATGTGTTGGTGATTACTAGATGGCAGCTTTCCCCTCCATTCTACTTCTGTTCTTGCATCAGACTGATGCAGATGTCAGGTTACCCACCACTGGCTTCTTACTGCAGGTGATGACACAGCTTGCCAAATGCTGCCCTGTAGGATCAAAGCAGCAAAAGACTCATTTCCTCAGACCCCATCTCGGCTGCCTCAGGGGATGGTGTGTGGAAGTGGTGGTCCACATCTCTTGGGAATATTGACAGTGTGTCTTTATGCTTCAGCCACTTCTATAGGTTGCCCTACTGTCAGGGTGATAGGTGAGTGTTGGAAGCAACAAGGCTAGAATTGGTGAAGATTTAGAAGAGGATCTGCATGTTTTTGACAGAGAGGGCACAGGCACTGACTCAGGCTTGAGATGGCCATGCCCGATTTCGTCATGAAGTGTTTGGTCAGGGCCTGTCCTTGAAGGCCCTCAGGCAGTTCTCTGACTTGGTCTTTCCCTCTAGGTCTCGTGAAGGCAATCAATACTGCTGTTGACCTAATTGTGGCTCACTTTGGAACCAGCAGGGATCCAGGGGTGAAGGTAAGTCTTGCTTAATGAGTGACATGAAGAGGATGGGGAATGATTACTTCTCCATTGTCTTCCAGTCCAAAAACTACATGTAATCCAGTGAAGGTAGCACTACTGAGAATAAAACAAAGGTTTTATTCTCAGGTACACAGAATTGTACAATTGTACAATCATAGAATGGTTATGGTTGGAAGGGACCTCAAAGATCATCAGGTTCCAACCTCCAGCCTCCCTGCTATGAGCAGGGACACCTCACACTAGACCAGTCTGCACAAGCCTCATCCAACCTGGCCTTGAACATCTCCAGGCAGGAGGCAGCCACAGCCTCCCTGGGCAACCTATTTGAGCACCTTCCTACCCTCACGGTGAAAAATTTCTTCCTGATCTCTAACCTAGATCTCCCCTCTTTCAGTTTAAAACCATTACCCCTTGTCCTATCACTGCCCTCTCTGGTGAAAAGCCCCTCCCCAGCTTTCCTGTAGCCCCTTCAGGCACTGGAAGGTGCTATAAGGTCTCCCTGGAGCCTTCTCTTCTCCAGGCTGAACAGCCCCAACTCTCACCCTGTCTTCACAGCAGAGGAGACAGTAAACCTGTGATAGTTCTTTCTGCATGACACCAGGGGTGCTAAAAGATTATGTGGATTTAAGGCAAGATGGAAAAAATACAAAGAAGGGAAATCCATTCAGATCTACTAAACACATAAGAATAATATCCAGCTTAGGTAGTCTCTGAGTCAAAAGTAGTTGTAGAGTAGGGAGAGTATTAAGAGGAGGTATTATGTATCTTTCCTCTGGTTTGACTCTTGTGTACTTAGTTGTGGCTTTTTATGAGAGAATACAAAGCCAGCTGAAATTCTGGTCTGGTTCAGTACACTAGCTCTTTTTTCATAGAATGCCAGGTTGGAGGGGACCTTAAGGATCATCTGGTCCAGCCTTTCTAGGTAATAATATAGTTTAAATGAGATGGCTCAGCACCCTGTCAAGCTGAGCCTTAAAAGCTGTCAAATGTAG
>NW_009954187.1:12407-22280 GCF_000747805.2 Chaetura pelagica | reverse complement strand
CCATTTCTCATATAGTGAAGAATTGTGTTTCTCCTCCACCCATCCCAAGACAGTGCAGTGTCCTCAGTCCCTCAGTGTGTCACAGGCCTCCATAATGATAAAGTGTGCATCAGTCGTTGCACACCTGGGACAGGTGGACATCCCCCATGGCCCTTACCACGAACACACTAGCTTCAGAGTGCCTCTAGGTTGCCTGTGGAGCTGTCTTTGGCCTGTGTTTCCCTGTTCTGGAATAACACAGAAGCAGAGCAAGCTCCCTTCTGCTTGTACCAGGCAGTGTTTACAGTCCTGTGCAAACCCAGTGTGTTTCTGGTGCCTCCTCTCAAAGCTGAATGCTTTTCTTCAGCCGTGGGGGACCCTAGGGCAGCAATGTGACACTATTTGGACATGGCAGCTCTCCTGGAGTACCATCCCCAAGGAGAAACCTGACTGGAACAGATTCCAAGCCTATTCACTCTTATCTCAGAGCCCAGGGTAATTTTCCCCCTAATTGCAATTTTGCTGATGCAGAGATTGCTGTGCACTTAACCAGAGCTGTCTGGGATACCCACAGCCCTTTAAGGCTTCACAGTAATTTTCCTGTTCTTGCAGTGTTGATGGGGGAATGACTGCAACATTCCCCCATTACTTTCCTTACGAGACAACACTGTGGTTTTGACCTGGTGTTTCATTAGGCATCAGTGTGCCGAGGGCTGAGCACTCACCTGCCAAAAGGCAGCATGTTCCCTGATGCTCCCACGCTGAATGGATCTGATGGGATTATTCCTGACCCAGAAGTTCAGTCTCAGTTCAGGGCCTTTGTGGACCTGTGCCAACTGGCCAGTGTAATTCCAGCTCAGCTGGTAAAATCTTTGCCCTGAACAAAACTGCCTGGGACCTCCAACATAACTTGCAAGGCCTGGGGCTGACCCCTTCAGATTGACCCCTCAGCAGCTCTAAGACTGAATGCAGCAGTATATGACCCTTCTCTGCTGATGCTGGGCTCTTAGGTGCTTCCTCACCTCAGCCTGGGCTCTGTCCATCCATTTTGCTCTCACTCCCTCACTCTGTTTATTTATAGTAATCCCTAGGAATTATAGCTCTGATATCACTGAGTTAAGTGTTCCTTAACCCGTCAGTGCTGCGAGTTCCTCTGTCGCTTGCTGCTTCCTACTTCAAAAATAGAAACAGCAAAATCTACAGCAGGAGAAAAACTCCCTGCTCTTTTCTTCTTCCAACAGGACAGCCTTGTTATACCTGTAGTCAGAATCAGACATCCCTTACACGTGGGATATCTTCTTCCCAAGCAGAGATATTCTTTTCCCAAGTTGTTGCCTCGTCCCAGCCTGGGGCAGACCTTGCAGGAAGCAATCCAGAACTGTTCTATGAGTGAGCAAGGGTGAAGGGGAAGCACCTGCCTGTTCCAGGAGCAGCTGAGCACCATCATAGCCTGGATGTTACTTCATGGGTGCCTGTAGTAGTCAAGTGGGGCAGGACTGTTTGCATGCCTTGTAGAGCAGTTAACAGCACTCTCTTTTTTGCCTGTTGTCCTTTAGGCCAAACTTGGGAACAGCTCTGTGAGCCCCAACGTGGGGCATCTCATCCTGAAATACCTGTGCCCTGCTGTCCGGGACATCCTGAGTGATGGGCTCAAAGCTTACGTCCTGGACATGATCATAGGCCAGAGGAGGAACATCCCCTGGAGCGTGGTGGAGGCATCCACCCAGCTAGGTATGGAGGGTGTGCAGGGATGCCCACTGCTCTGTGGTACTCCTGTGTTGGGGCTGGGAGCTGCTGGGGAAGGTTGGCTGTAAGGAAGGGGATGCAGAACAATACCCAGCCCCCTGCATAGAATAGGGTGTAGCTTGACCTTCTGCTGCAAGGTGGGAGAGACACTGCTCTATTCTGCCCAGATATTTATTGACACTTCCCCTGAAATGTCCACATTCTCCTGTAAGAGGCTCTAGCCTGTGAAAAAAAGAAAAAATTCCCCAGAATAACGCACTTTTTTCCCCTCTGGTTTTTCAGGAAGTTTCTAGACCTTCACCTTTAGCCCTGCACAGCCACTATATAAGGCAGAGTTGTGTTCTAAACTGATCTATGAGAAAATTTGCACACACAACTCATTTGTCTTAAGCATTCCCAAAATACTTGCAGCCTCTGCTAGTACCAGACTGAATGCCAGATTGTGACAGTGGCCACCATCCAGGAGAACTCCTTTGAGGTTACAGATGGCAGGACCACAGTGATTTCTGCATCATGAAGAGCTTATATCCAGGGCTGGGAAGCCTTCTAGCCTGTTTGTGGCAAATCTTCAGCTCTGATTGCAGATACCCCAAATTATAACCACCCACCACAATATTGTTTACCTGCTGCTTTTGAGCCAAGGGTCATGATGGTCCCTCAAGTTTGTGAACCAGATCTGTGTGGCATTGAAGCTCTCTGGTGGAGGGACAATGCACATACAGGCATGGGCACCCAGCCAATGACTGTCTTTCCCTTGATGCTGCTTCCCATGGTGCTCTTTGGCTTTGCTGACCACAACTAATGTAAATATTTTTTTCTCTCCATAGGCCCCTCTACTAAGTTGCTGAATAGCCTCTATAGCAAGATCAGCCAGTACACAGAGCTCACCAACCACACCATGAGGTTCAACGCATTCATCTTTGGCCTCCTCAAGTAAGCAGGCTCCCTGGGCTGGCTCTGGTCCTTGGCTGGATGCAGGCACAGTTGCCAGTTAAAAGGCTTAAGTAACCTGGGAAGCTGCACCCCAGCTGTAGGGGAGGGGTGGAAGAAACTTTGAGACTTAGGGAACTTCAGAAGGATCGAAACCTGCCCTACCAGGCCAGGACTGAGCAGGTGTGGCTGTAGCCCACTGAAGAGCATTGTGAGCTTGGGTTAGCCCCAAAATATGAAGTGGGAAGAGTCTGTCTGTCAGGGTTCATACAGGGATAGACATGACATGGATAAATTACTTCTGAAAATCCCTGTTTATGTCACTGCTTTCTGGAGTTGCAGTGCATCCTGGTGCATGAGGCTCTGAAGGAGAAATTACCCTGGTCCAGGACTTAAGGCTGACCCTTCCAGGCTGGATAAGGGGTGTGCACACTACACTCATTGTTAAACAGAAGAAGGCAGTGGTGCAGGGATGAACGCTGCTAGGATGGTATTTCCCTGCTTCTCCTCAGTGGTCAGCAAGAGCAGTGGCAACAGAGTCCCCAAGATCTCCAAATGCAGAAGGACACCTACAAGCAGGAGCAAGCTCTGCCCTGCTCTCCCCACTGAGGGTGGCCCAGCTCTCCCTTGCTGCCACAGGATGCCAGCAGACTTTGGGCCAAGCCTGCAGTAGTGGTCTCATGTTTGTAGATAATTTGCCTCTTTCGTGTGACCCCCTCTCAGCAAAGCTAAGCTCTGCCAAAGATGTAGGGACTAACCTATGGTGAGGAAACTTCTGGAAACAAGGTTGTTAGGGGTTGTGGTTGCACAATGCCTTGTGTGAAGCAAACTGGATGGCTCCATGACAGACTGGGTGGCTATGGTCAGTGTATGCTGATGGGAGTGAGCCACTGTCCTTTCACCAGTTCTTGAGGTCCACAGCTTCATGCTGTGTAAATTCCCTTTTCCAGCCACCCTTATTCTTATGGAACTGCTAGGATGCAGGGATTAATTGATTTTAACTTTGTTCTCTTTT
Source organism: Chaetura pelagica (assembly GCF_000747805.2). Classification (NCBI taxonomy): domain Eukaryota; kingdom Metazoa; phylum Chordata; class Aves; order Apodiformes; family Apodidae; genus Chaetura; species Chaetura pelagica. The sequence continues at coordinate 18,610 of NW_009954187.1, read as the reverse complement.
CTCTTCTCTTCTCTTCTTTTCTTTTCTTTTCTTTTCTTTTCTTTTCTTTTCTTTTCTTTTCTTTTCTTTTCTTTTCTTTTCTTTTCTTTTCTTTTCTTTTCTTTTCTTTTCTTTTCTTTTCTTTTCTTTTCTTTTCTTTTCTTTTCTTTTCTTTTCTTTTCTTTTCTTTTCTTTTCTTTTCTTTTCTTTTCTTTTCTTTTCTTTTCTTTTCTTTTCTTTTCTTTTCTTTTCTTTTCTTTTCTTTTCTTTTCTTTTCTTTCTTTCTTTTCTTTTCTTTTCTTTTCTTTCTTTCTTTTCTTTTCTTTTCTTTTCTTTCTTTCTTTTCTTTTCTTTTCTTTTCTTTCTTTCTTTTTCTTTCCTTTTCTTTCCTTTTCTTTCCTTCGCTTTCCTTCTCTTTCCTTCTCTTTCCTTTGCTTTCCTTCTCTTTCCTTCTCTTTCCTTTTCTTTCCTTTTCTTTCCTTTTCTCTTTTTTTCACTTCCTATAGTATCCGGTCCTTGGAGTTCTGGTTCAACCACCTCTACAACCATGAAGGTAGGAGCTTGAGGTCTGTGGGTTGCCCACGTCTCTTGGTGGTCTCTCAGCCTAGGCAGCTGCCTTTACTCTGAGCTGAAGGAGTAGACTCCACACAGTTCCAGTGTACATGTTGTTGGAATGCTGCTCAGCTCAAGAGAGCAAGGTGGAAGTCAAAGCTGCCTCCACCTGCACCTCGCCTGCCATGCCATTCCCAGCTGCATCTAGTACCCAGGCTAGTGCAGATCCCTCAGTCTTCTTGCAGGAGACAAGATCTAATCCTCCTCACATGTTTGCCCTGTCCAGTGGCTGAGAGCTTTGTATATCTGGAGATGTGCATACTTAGCTGAAACCCTTTGGGGGTGGGAAATGCAAAGAAAAGGAAAAATGTCCTGACAAACAAAAAACAGATTTAACTAGATTTATCTGTCTTTTAAACCAGAAATGTTTCTAGAGCATGCAGATAACACAGCAGCATGACCCAGCTGCCTGATGCCTAGCAGCAGCATGACTAAGTGCTAAAGTGCTCAGTGAGACAGACACCCTTGACCTGCTGGATCCTCTGAGACTGCTGCTGGCTCAGCCTGTGCCCCATGCACTGCCTCGAGTCCAGCCCAGTATCTTCTGGCAGGTTTGGGAGCTGACAGCAGACACTTCCCAGGCCTGTGTGTGCAGTCGACACTGCTCTGTGGAGCAAACAGAAGGAAAGACCTGCCTTTGTACTGAGCAGTATGACAAGAGAAGCACCCTGGGTTTTTTTGGAGCAGAAGAAGACCATCTTTTTCAAGCTATCATAACAGCTGGAGGTGTGAGCAATAGTTAGGGCTGTCAGGATGTAGGCTAAGCAAAGGGTTTGGGGATAAGGTGCAAGTTCTGCCTGTGGATAAAGTTTGTTATCTCACTGGGGCCAATTATCCACGGATCCTATTCCCAACTGTCTCCCTCGGAGTGAGACCTGACAAGGCAGCTTGGGGGCAGGGGACTCTGCTGATGTGGTCAAATTAAGTGAAGGATGAATGCTGCAGGTACAAATGCTAGCCCATTTTTTGTGAGGATCCACAGCTCAGCTCCTGGAGAGACTGTATTCAGCTGTCCCTGAGACCTCTGTCTGCAGGGGATGGGTACTGGCAAGATCTGCAGCTCCTTGTCCACCTCCAGGAGGTAGGGAAGAGGTAGTATTTAATGGCAGAGGTCATCCTGATGGATAGGCTGAGAGATAGGTCCTAGCTGCAGGTGCAGCTGGAAGCAGGACCTGGGCCAGTTTGCCCAGAGCTGACAGAGCATCTGATGCTCCCTGACCCAGTGCAGAGCCTTGCACTGCAGCCACAGCTGTCGTGTCCAGCTTCTCTCCCCATCACTTTGGCAGCTTCTTGTGGCTTGGCAAAGGTGTCAAGGGCCTCTCCTCTAATTATTGTCTCCTGCTCTACAGATATCATCCTGGCACACTACCAGCCTGTGGGCTTCTTGTGCCTGTCTCACAGCGTGTGCCAGCCTCTTTTCGAGGAACTGCTGCTCCTGCTCCAGCCTCTCTCCCTGCTTCCTTTCAACCTGGACCTCCTGTTTGAGCACCACCTGATGCAGATGGGCAAAGAGCAGCAGCAGCAAAAGGAGCTGCTGCGTGTGAAGCAGGACCTGCTGCTTTCTGCTCACTCCACCCTGCAGCTGATGCGGACACGGGGCAGCAGTGAGGATCCCGATGGCTGCAGCGCCTCGTCTGATGTGTGCAAAGTGGGTGTCAGAGCTGGAGACATCTCACCAGGACACAGCCCCCAGCCAGCTGCCAGTGAGAGGGTCAAGGGGGTGGGGGCCTCCTGCGGAGATGGTGACAGGGAGGAAGAGCGCAGGAAGGTTAAAGAGAGCACGTGGGAAGGGAAGAAGGACAAGCAGGCAGGGTGGTGGTACCAGCTCATGCAGAGCTCTCAGATTTACATTGAGGGCTCAGCTGAAGGCTCGAAGTTCGTCCACTGTGAGAAGAAGAAGGTGGCTTTGAATGCTGGGCCCAGGCCAGCAGAGACCCGCAAGGCACCACCCCCCCGCGAAGGGGTGGTGGAGGGGGCAGAGGCTCGTCCCATTGCAGAAGGCATCTTGGAGGAGAGGGCCAAGGCTGCCAGCAAGCCAAGTCCTGAAGCTGTGGAGGAGCCCTTGGAAAAGCCCCAGCAGGTCCTAGCCAGTGAAGAGTTGAAGGAACGGAGCTGGCCTTTCTGGATGGGCAGCCCCCCAGACTCTGTGCTGACGGAGCTGAAGCGCAGCAAGGAGAAGGGGGCTCAGCAAAGAGCAGGAGCAGCAGCAGCACAAGAGGAGAGCAGCACCAGTGCTTCAGAGGACAGCCAGCCCATTAAGTGGGGACACTTGTTTGGGTCCCGGAAGGTGCAAAAGGAGCCCAGACAGCCTAACAGGTAAAGGGAAGGGGCTGGGAAGGGGCTGGTTAAGCTGGGGTTGCAGCAGTGCAGGTGGAAGTCAGGCAAATACCTGACTGCTGGGCTACACCACAGTGGTACACAGAGTGTGTGAATGGAGAAGTCTGTCACCCTTGCCCAGCCCTGTCAGCCTGCCTGCCTTAATTCCTCCCACACCATGGTCCCCTTGGCTCCTACCGAGTCCACTTCACAGGCTTTCCTCTTCTGCCTGAGGTATACCACTGCCTCAGCTCCTAAGCTCCCTCCCCAAAGGAAGAGCCCCCTCTGCATGACTCCTGTCATCACCTCATCCCTCATAAAAACATGTGCTGAGAACAGAACATGCAGCCATCCTTGTTGCACACAACAGGTGAGGAGGAGGCATGACATTCTCCCACACAGCTGACACCTCCCATCACTGCCTCTCCATCTATACCCTGACTGTTTCTACAGTCACTGGACTTGTCCTTTGCAGTCTAGACCATGGTGTGTCTGGAGGATGCTAGGCAATCCCCACCCAGAGACACCCTGGGGACCACACTGCACTTTGTGCACACAGCCAGACCTCTAAGGCATGACCTTGCCATAAGAGTGGCTGCCCCTTCCCCGCAGGTGTGCTTCCCTGCTGCTACCTGCTTCTCTCTCCTTCTTGCAGGTTGCCCTCTGGCTGGCTGAGCTTGGACAAATCTGTGTTCCAGCTGGTGGCCCAGACAGTGGGGGCAAGTATGTGGCGAGAAGCAGCTCCTGAGCCGGAGCCCCCCCAGCCAGAGCCACCTGAAGTGCCCCCTGAGGCACGGCCAGCTCGGGGGCTGTCTCCTCACCCTCCATGGTGAGTGGCACCATGTGGCCATCCCGCAAGTGCTGAGGTGTGGTGGGTTGGGGTTGGCATGGCTGTGCCCACACCTGGCTCCCTTTGTACTTTGTAGACCAGGGGATGCTCCAGAGCTTGGTATGATGCAGAGTGTGCATCCATCCACCCCAGTCTGCAGGTGGGAGGAGCTGGGGGGCAGCTGGAAGCCTGGCTGGGGAGGTGGTTTCCTCACTTTTCTGTGTCTGCAGTAGCACTTGGGCTTCAGCGGGGTGAGTTTCCTGTGGTGACCGAACCCTTCCCCCCCTTCCTCTGCTTGCAGTGAGGTGAAAGCCCTTTGCCATCACATTGCCACCGAGGCAGGACAACTGAGTTTCAACAAAGGGGATATTCTGCAAGTCATCTCCAAGGTGGATGGTGACTGGCTGCAGTGCAGCCTCGGCTCCGAGAAGGGACTGGTGCCCATCATGTACGTCACCCACCCGGAGGACGAGGACTATTGACCTGGCTGGGAGGCCAAGCACAGTACGGTGGGCTTCTGAGGATCCTCTGGGGAAGCCCACCCTGCCAGAGGAACAGACACAGCTTCTTGCTAGTTTCTTACCTTTCTTGCCATTACAGAATACAGTAACCGTAGGTGGTTCCTTCTTGCTCCTCCTCGTGCAGCTGCCAAAGGCCAACTCAGCCCCTAGGGTCTTCTGTGAGCTGCACCTCATATTGCCAGGCATCACCATGCATGCAGCCACACCGGGGACTGCCTGAGCCCCCTCCACCTCACGCCACCTCCAGCACCCTTAGGGCATGGACTCTTCCATACCAGGAACCCGAGCAGTCCCTGCCAGGGCAGGACTGCCCAGCTCAGTTTCATGCTGGAGGCTGCAGGATGCTGGCCATCCCCTCTCTGGAGGTGGCAGTGCCAGCTGCAGCCTGCAGCATCCCTGGTGTCATCAGCCACAGGGATGGGAGCACCATGTGTTGGTGAGGTCTCTGCAAGGCTGGGCTGATGGGTTGCATTGCAGCTTGATGGGGGGCTGCAAGGTAGGCTTTCACACGCAGGAGCAGCCCTGTCCTGATGTGTAACATCAGCGTGTTGTGGGTTGTAGCAGGCCAGGTGGCCTGGCACTGTCACCCTGCGGGGCTGGGGGCTATGCCTGGCTACAGCCAGAGGAGGGGGACAGGGGAGGTGTGTGTGCAGAGCAGAGAGGTGTGTGGGGTTGTGAGGAGGGTGTGTGAATGTTCAGTGTTAGGTAGGTCTGGGATGGGTAGTGCCACCCTGTGCAGAGATGGGTGGTTTGGGGGGTGGCCCCATGCCCTCCACACTGCTGGGAGCCAGTGCCTGGGAGGCCCTGGGAGGAAGCTCAGTGGAGGGGTGCTGGAGGGCGGGGGGTGAGGGCAGGGTCCCTGATTGGGCTAGGGATGCTCTTTGGAGTTGGGGGCAGTGCTCCCGGCAGGTAGATCTGGGGGTGCTCCCAGAGGGATCCAGGGAGCTGGGGTGGGAGGGGTGGTGCTCCCCTTGGCATAGGGTTTCTGGTCTTGCTGAGCAGTGCCATGGGGTTGGGGGGTGGGAGGGGAGGAGTGTTGTGCACAAGCACAAGGGGATATTGGGGGTTCTGGGGTCCTCGGTAGAGGTAATGCCAGTCAACCCCTTCCTTGCCATGTTCATGCTGCCTGCTGGGGATATTCACCTGCCCTTCTGGTGGGGAACAGTGTTAATAAAAGGCCATGCCAGTATTTGGTGCCTTGGCCAGGTTGACGCTGCTCTGCCTGGCCTGGCTTCCCCATGGCGAGGGGCCCTGGTCTTGCAAGGTTACCTCCTGCTTGTACATCGCTTCGCAGACATCGCGCCGTATTTAATTTGTATTTCCCCGTTAGAACGAGGTGTCTCGCCGTTATTTATTTCTTTATTTATGATGCATATTAATAAAAAAGGTGCTGATTGAGCTCCCTGCGGTGAAGCCTTTTTGATTTCAGCCCATCCCTGGGGAGGGTCCCAGGGTTCCCTGTGCTGGGATGTGGCACTACGAGCTTCATCTTGCATCCACCACAGCCAACACCAGACCTGCAGAAGGAGATGGGTTGCCCGCAGCTATCGGAGCTGTCAGTTCAGGCTGAGGGTGCTACATCCTATCATCAGATGATGGTATGCATCAGGGAGGCAGTGTTTGAGGGGCTTGGTCCTTGTGCATGCTGGCAAGGGACCAAGCAGGTTTCAGAGAGGAGTGCACACCATTTCAGTCTGGCATCAGCTTCCCTAGGGTGCTCCAGGTATTGTCCGTAAGATGCCTGTAACTGGCACTTGTAACCCACAGGCAGTGGGAGGAAGTCCTGAGCAGCAGTCCTGGAAGGAGGTGGTGCAGGGTGGGTTGTGGGGCTGGGGCTCAGAGCCTTGGACAACCTGGCCATGATGTTCAGTAGCTGTGAGTCACTCACAAGGAAGGACTCCAGGGCATTTAAACTTGGACTCACACAAGCATTGGATCTCCAAGTC
>NW_009954187.1:9979-12372 GCF_000747805.2 Chaetura pelagica | reverse complement strand
AGCCCATCCTTCCCTTTACATCTCCTTATCTCCCAGAAAAAGGGAAAAGCTCTGCCTGATGCTCCAGCCTTTGCTGCAAGAACACCAGACAGGAGGCTTTTTTACAACCATGTGATCAAACTGTCTGCAGTGATGGAGTGAGTCAAAACAGTTGGAAAAAATTCAGAAATGAAGCAGTTTAATCCCCTGTCCTGGCTTGGAGAAGAGTGGAGCAGCTGGGGCTTACACATGAGTTGCTTTAATTAATCTCTTAGAGGGGCTGACAATCAGGGCTGTCAGGAAGTCAGGCCACTCTCCCTATGTGCATGGGCTGGCCCAAATGGGGAAGGGGACCATGTGCTGGCAAACAGCCCCACGAGATACTCAGTCATTCCCAGGGGTAGGAGAGGGGATTTCCAGCTGCCCTGTGCTGCCAGCACAGACATGGAGCAGCTCACTGGATTCCTGTTGCCAGGCAGCCTTGGATGCAGGGGAGGCATCGTGGTGTGGGTAGGGTGTCAGAGGCTGGATTTGGTGTTGCTGCTGCAGGGGTTACAGCTGCTGAAGCCTTCTTCAGGGTCATCTGGCTAAACTCCAGCAGGGTGTGGTTGGTTGGTGGTTATCAGATAGCCTGTCCTGGTCAGTAACTGGGCGTGGAGAATGGAGACTTTGAAACACGTGAGGCTGGAAGACACACAGCAGTGTGTATGGGGCAGTGGCTGCCAGTGCTGCTGCTGGGGCTGGAGGATCAGCTGTGGGATCCTGATGGTGACATGGGGCCATGAGTGTGACAGGGCCAGGCAGGGCAGGGAGAGGAGCCACCAGTAGAGGCTGTGTCCTGGGGCTGACCCTGGTCTGGGGAGAGCAGCTCAGCCAGCCCCTGACATGGGGAGCTCAGCACCCCTTGGCACCCTTCAGCTGGGACACAGGAGCAGAAAGGTGGGTGCTGTGGGGTATGGGTGGTGATGGAGAGAGGGATGGGGTTTGTACCTGTGCTGTGCCTTGTGAGCACCTTCTGATGAGGTGGGAGCAGGTAAGACTGTCATGCTGTGTGCATGACCCCTCTTGGGCACTTCCCTGAACCCAAGTGCAGCAACCATTCATCAGCCAAAGGTGCTGGTCCCTGGCCTTATCATTGCATCAGCTAGGGTCCCTTTGCAACCTTCTGGTGGCAGGCTGCCTGCCAGGGCCAGCCCCACGTACCTCTGCCCTCCACAGACACAAGGCAGAGCAGTCACCAGCCCCAGCACTGGTGCCACCCAGCACCTAGTTTCTAAAGGCAGACCTGCAAGCCATGCCAGCCAGCAAGACTAAGGGGAAAGCAGAGTGTATGTCATGGAACAGAGCCGGTAGCAGCCAGTTTCAGGCCTGGCAGGGGAGTGTGACTATCACCTCACCACAACTGCGTGGCATCTGACAGAGAACAAAGAAGGTACCACATGACTATGGCAGCTTTTCAAGGCACTGGAAGCTGAGGAAGTGGGGAAATGTCAGTGTGGCTCTGCTAGGGTTGACCCTTCTCTTGCCAGGGCTGCAGGCAGCACTGAGCTTGAGGGCAGCAGAAGGACAGACATCTGGGGAAGGAAGTGTGGGGCACAAGCGGGAATGTGTGTGTCCAGAGGAAAGGCCCACAGAAAAAGGGTCTGGGGAGAAATGCCTTTCCATCCCATGCCCCTCCTGGCAGCCCTGCCCAGTGCTCACCTGCCAGGGTCCAGCAGGTGCCACACAGGGCAAGGGCTGCCAGGCTGGGGATGGGTGTGCAGGTGGCTCTGACACCTCTGTGACCACTGCTCTGGGGACAGCAAGCTGTGCGCACAGTATGCTCATGCACATATTAACCCCCGAGAGGCTTGTGCATGTTAAAACAGCTGAATATGCAGCTTTCAGGCTAGCCCAGCTACTGCATAGCCTGGGGACAGGCCAGGTCCCTGCAGGGTGGCTGTCCCAGCCTGGGGTCACAGCAGCTGCTTCCCAGGTCCCTGTTTGGCATGACCCTGCTTGAGGCAGTGGGCCTGCAGTGCTGAGGCAGGACCAGACTGGGGGGCACAGCCCAGTTCCCTTTCAGCCAGAGGAAGGACAGGCTGCATTTGCAGGGCAGTAGCACGTGTGGGTGCAAGGACTGGCTTCCAGCTGTGGGCAGGAGGCCAGCAGCAGGCAGGAGCCCTTTCTCCGAGGAATGAATCCAGCAATGGTGTTCTTACTCTAGAAGAAGGATGCAAATCCCTTTGCACCACAGATACACCTTTGGGACCTGGAATCCCAACCAAGAAGACAAGCAACAGTACTACTGCTGTTGGTCTTCAAGTGTCCCAGTGGCTGGTTTGTACCAGGCAGAGGTGTTGTGGTTCCTGCCTCTCCTGCCTGGCTCGCCATTACTGTTGTGGTTTGGGGCCAACACAACAACACAGAAACGC
>NW_009954187.1:1254-9519 GCF_000747805.2 Chaetura pelagica | reverse complement strand
CACGGGCTGCTCAGGGAACAGGCACCTCCCCTGGCACCGAGGTCTTCCACAGCTGCACAATCCCAGGCAGCAAATCCACGTTCACCCCTCCTGGCGCCTTCAGGGAATGTTCCACCACCTTCCTCCTCGAGTGCAGGGGCACAGCTGCCATCTCACCATGGGTTGCAGGGAAACTTCTGCTTGGGCACCTTCCTCACCTTTTTCCTCACCAACCACCAGCGCTGCTCTCCTTCCCCAGCACGGCTCTTCTCCCCCCAAGTGACTCTCTGCTCAGGTGTTACATCAGTTCTTTTATATGTTAATTGCTGAGGTGCATCTATTGTCCCTCTAATGGCTCCTTGGCTGGTTTTGGAGCAGGGGGAGCTGCTCACTGGAGTCACTTCTGTGGCCGTTCCGTGCTACCAAAAAACCTACCAAACCAAACCAGAACACAGAAGCAAGCAAGGCGTTCGTGAGTGGCTCCACATGCATCACAAGGCCAAGGAGGAAGATGGGGAACTGAGCTCTCTGGAGGACTAGGCTGAGGAAATCACTGCCCTAGTAACAGCCACAGCACGCTTTGTTTCCCTAACTCCGCATAATCAACAAAGATTGACAAGTCCAGTGGCATCGTGCTCCATCTCAGAAAGTGGAAATGCATGAAATGAAGACCCTTGGATAAAATGGAGCTAAGAGAAGAAGCATGGTCACACAGGGTCCAGCAAGTTTGCCAAGATGTAAGGCAGCCTTTCAGGGCTCCTGGTGTCAAAAAGCAGAGAGGAAACAGCAGAGCTAACCCCTAGGGCCAGGGGTTATTTGAAACAGAGGCCCTTTCAAAGAGCTGAAGTCATGTCTAAATGACAAAAAATAATACCATACAGGTAAGATGTAAAAGCCTGTAAGATGAACAAAAAGGCGAGAAAAGAACAGCCTGTAGAAGCAGCCAGTAGCCCTTTTTACAAACACTTCAAGAGCTCCACATCTGTGACAAAGTCTGCAGGGTCAATGAGAAAGCAGCAGGGAAGTGAAATCCCACGGAGGAGGGGGGGGCAAGATTGCTGCAAAACATGGCTCAAATGCCAGCACACTGGGAGGTCTGTGGCAAAATGGGACACGTGTCCTGCAGTGTCCCCATACTCTGGCATCACAGCAGGGTGCTGCTCCCTGCCTACACCCTGCTGAAATGCACCTGCCCATCCTCCTGGTTGGGACAGATCTGCCCTGTGCACTCTGCTCTGGCTGGGGTGACATGGGGAAGGCAGTGGGAACTGCCAAACCAAGAAGCCCAGGGACACCTCTGTTCTTTGTGGCTTTGGGTTTGCCTTGTGTGACCATGGCATGAAGCTACTGGACACACCAAGAAACGTGGTGCTGGTTTGCAGCACCCCTCTGTCCTCTGTGCAAGAGCTTGGGTTGTTATCAAGGCTGGATTTTTCTGATGTGTAGCAAGAGGAAGCGTGAAGAGTGAGAGAGCAAGAAAGCTTCCTGGCAGCTTCTTGGGCCACACTTCCTCTCTGGTTCTTGAGGTTTTGGATGGGGTAATGAAGTGCTTTTGGAGACGCCATGTACTGTTAACACAGGAGCTGACAGACATTGACCGGGGAGTGGTGCATGAGGATGTGATTTTTCTAGTCTTTTCTGATTTATGGAATTTCCCTACTCGTTTTCCAAAGATTGTCTCCATGAGGGACCTACTCCTACTGATATGATTTGCTTTCACAGCCTTTTAGTTATTTCTTGAAAGATCCAGATGCATCAAGGAGCAGGAAGAGGTGGTATCTGAGTTGCTGCTGCTGCTGGAGGCAGAAGAGCAGCTGCTTCCCCTCACCCCACAAACCTCTAACCCGAGGTGGAGTACAGCCATTCCTGGGATGTGCCCTGCTGCAATGGGGGGTCCTGACTGTGCACTTGCAGCCCCAGGGCACTTCTGCCAGAGCAAGGGTGTTCGGGTATGGTCAAGTCTCTGTGGATTAGCTTCATATCTGAGCAAAGGAAATAAAAGGCATGTTCCTGCTAGGGGGTGAGGGGAAATCATTGGCTGTCAGTTCTGTTGCAGGAGGAGATGGGGGAAGAGTGGCTGCAGAGCAGCCCAGCAGAGAGAGACCTGGGAGCACTGGTTGACAACTGGTTAAACATGAGCCAGCATGTGCCCAAGTGGCCCAGAAGGCCAGTGGCATCCTGGCTTGTATCAGGAATAGTGTGGCCAGCAGGAGCAGGGATGTCATTCTCCCCCTGTACCCAGCACTGGTGAGGCCTCACCTTGAGTCCTGTGTGCAGTTCTGGGTCCCTCACTTCAAGAAGGATATAGAGGTGCAGGGGCAGGTCCAGAGGAGAGCAATGAGGCTGGTGAAAGGACTAGAAGGAAAGTCTTATAGGGATAGGCTGAGGGAGCTGGTGTTGTTTAGCCGGGAGAAGACTCAGGGGGAACCTTCTCACTCTCTTAAACTACCTGAAGGGAGGTTGTAGTCAGGTGGGGGCTGGGCTCTTCTTCCAGGCAACTAGCAACAAGACAAGAGGACATGGCCTGAAGCTGCTCCAGGGGAGGTTCAGGTTGGATATTAGGAAGTACTTCCTCATGGAGAGGGTGATTAGACTTTGGAATGGACTTCCCAGGTGGAGGCACCATCCCTGGATGTGTTCAAAGAAAGGCTGGATGTGGCACAAGGTCTAACCAATGTGGTGATGTTAGGCAATAGACTGGACTTGATGATCTTAAAGGTCTTTTTCAGCCTTGGTGATTCTGTGAGATGAGATACAGAAAAGGGAGAAGAGGCTGAAACTGCCCTTCTGGGCATAGGAATGCACAAGGTAGGTAGTTGCACAGCCGTCAACTCATCCCTCAGAGGTAAAAGACTGCAGGAGTGCCTTCAAACAATATAATTTCAGAAAAAAACCTGCAAAACAAGACTTCTGCCACGGTTTGTTCAGAGTCAGATTTTTTTAGGATGGCTGGAGAGATTACTTGAGAGGGCCACCCCACACTGGCCTGCCCAATGCTGCTGATTAAAGGTGTTGCAGGATGTGCAAATCAATCAAATGAAGAACGTGCATCAGCAGAAAGCAGAGCCTGACCTCAGGCTTGGGATATCAGGCCTTGCTCAAGAACACAATAAAGAGGAAGACGATCACAAGGGGCTGCAGCCCTGCTGTGAAGTCTCAGAAAATACTTCAGGGCTTGTTTTCCTCCCAGGCAAGCACATCTAGCAAAGGCTGCAGGACAGCTGGGGAGACTGGAGCTCAAATCAATCGACCCCTGGGCTACCCCTGAAGTTTGGGTCAGTTGCCGTGGCCACTGCCCCCAGCCTCCAGCACCACAGACAGGCTCATCAGGCCATCCCACCCCTGGTCACTGCCATGCCTGGGTCACCTTCTCACCCTGCTGTCTTCTCACCCCTTCATGGTCATTCGTGCTCCAAGCATATGTTGGAGACACAATATGCCACAACACTTGGGCTCCAGGTTCCCAGGGCTCTCATCACCTTGCTCCTGAGCATCTGCGCTCAGCCCAGTCTTGAGCACCCACCCACCTCTGTCAAAACCTTGGCTTTCCTGCCCATAGCCTGCACTGCCAGGTAATTAAAATCCTCAGTGCACTTCAGAAGTCCTTTTTATCACAATTTACATCAGCCAGTAACAAGATTAAGGTTGACCTAATGTAGTCACTGCTTGACTTCTCTGCGTAAGTGCAGAAGCTGCCTCCTCCTGCAAAATCCCAGTCATGAACCAGCACAGCTCACAAATCCTTCTGGGACTGCTGAGACCTGTGCTGGAAGAGGGGACAACCCAGATGTAATGGCTAGTAGCTAATCCTGCCAGAAAAACTGAAAACTGTGGTTCTCTGACAACGGCCCAGAGAGAGGAAGGTTGCAAAAGGGGCGTGAAGCCACCCCAGTGCACAAAAGAGAAGGATGAAAGCAGCACTGACACCAGTGGAGGTTCCCTCTCCAATGAGGAAGCTTCTTGCACCATATGTGATCTCTCTGTGTGACTGTTTCCTTTCTGTGCTGGCACCTCTTGCAATCAGAGGAGTGTGCTGTGAGGCAGCCAGCGGGGCTGAAACCTCAGTCCCGCTCTGGGAGCATAAGCAAACATGGCCCTGCGATGGACATTTCTCTTGGTCCTCATACCTCTGCTGGCAGCACAGGCGCTGACAGAGCCAGACCTCGATACCTCTGGAGAAACCCAGGAAAATGGTAAGTTAGAGTCCTCACCCATCTACTTGTAAGAGCAGGCGTTGCTGCAGCCATGTTGCAGGGTTGCTGTGCAGCTTTACCACATGCAGGGTGCGGTAGCTGTATCAGGATTGGAGCTGATGTCCATAGCAGGTCCCAAGACACTTGGGCATCAGTCAGGTTGTGGTGGGGTGAAGCACTGTTTGGGTATGGGGGGCAGCAAGCCTGAGTGTGCTGGGAAAGCTACTTCAGGGTCCTTCAAGGAGTGGGCAGCGTGAGGATGCCTTAGTCCTCACTGCAGTGGAGATGGGTGCTGGTGCCCAGCGAAGACCTGGGGAGCTGGGAGCTAAGCCCCTGTGTCCAGGAGACTGTGGTGGGCAGGAGTTACAATGGTGCAGAGACTGGGGCTGCTGGGACTGCTTTTTAAAGGGCTTCCTCACTGCTGAAAGGCCAGGACACCCCCAGGGCTATGCTGGGCTCTTCCTAGACAGGCTGCACACTTTCATCCCAGCAGTCAGTCTGTGTCTATCTTCAGGCTCACATATCTGAGTCCCCAGAGGGCTAGGAAATCCACCCAGCATGGCAGTGTCTGGGGTCTGAGCTGTGGACTAAGGGTTGTGAACTTGTGTCGCTCTGCATCTGTGTGAATTGAAGTGTTTCTCTAAAATAATCTTTCTGGAGCTAGATGATGACTGTAATTACACTAGCATCTACTTGTGCTGTTCTAACACAGTTTTGGGTTGTGACTGAGCTGGTGTGGGCTAGAGAAACCTGCTGATTACAGACCCTGGCTATGACAGAGGCCAGGGTGTGTGAGCAGGACCTTTAGCTGCTGAAGTGAACTGACAGTGGGGTCTGTACTGTGTGATATGGACCACAGGAGCCTGTTCCCAGGGAAAATGTGTCCCTCTGGTTGCAGGAAGCACCAGCACAAGACACTGTCACTTAAAAACCAAGAGATAGTCATGTGACAGAGGATATCCTTCAGCCCAGAGTGGCTTCCCCTCACCCAGAAGCTGTCCTACTGAGCCAGCATGTGCAACTGTGCCCGAGTGTTGCATGGCTCTCCAGCTTGTTTTCTCAGTGCATAGCAGGCCATGATCTGGCCATACCGTGTGTGGTGGGACACAGTGGGGATGTGGCGACCAGCACACCCTTGGTGCGCTCTGCACATCTTGGTTACCCAGCTGTCCCTGGAGGAGTCTGGGACTGCCTGTGGTATTGCTGAGTTTGCATCTTGGTGTTTTTGAAAAGAGGAACCAAGACAAAAACATGTGGCTGCTGCACCCAGCAGTGCAGGAAGCCTTGCCTACATCCTCAGCAGGTGGGATCCTGCCATCCCGGGACCTGCTTCAAGGTCTCCACCTGATGGATCAGGAGCCTTCTCTCACTGAGGGACAAGACCAGTGTTTGGGCAGGAGGCTCTCTCCAACCACCATTAGTGTAGAATAGGTTTCTGTGGGGCAAACAGTGGCAGTGGGGCAGGGTAAAGCTGTTGGGCAGAGATATGGGGTCATGGGGATCAAGATGGGACAAGAGTCTCCCCTCCCAGGGGTCCCTGAACATCTCCCGTGACCCTTGCAGGTGGAGGGTACTACGGGGGAAAGGGAACAACACAAGGGGACAAGCTGCTCCCACTGCACATTGCAGTCCCCTTCCAGGCACCCACAAAGGCCCTCCCCCCATGCTGAGGGAACCAAGGTGCTGGGAGGTGTGGGACTGTCCCCCTTCAGCAGGGCTCCTTTCTTAAAAACCTGAAAGATGTCCTCTGCGTGGCAGAGCTGTACAGGTTAAAGTGTCACCATTTCCCTGCTCTTCCCATTGTGCCTTGTTGAGTGACCTGCTTTGCAACCTCCTTTCCCTGGCACAGCACCCATGCAGAGCAGCCCCAGGTTTCTCAACCCCTTCTCCATCTGCCCACTGCTTCTAAAGACCCACCCGATAAGTACAGAGATGCTTTAAGACCTGTGCACATTGTCTCGGTGGCTTGTGACACCACTCTCCATTGGTGGAAATGGTGGTTGCTTTTCTTAGCTCCTCTCAGCAAGCACATGCCATCAAATGCAGCAGGAGCCCCAGCACACTTTGCTGTCACCTCTGCTAGCAGCTGAACTGCCATGGGAAAAGGTTTGAACTTTGCCTGCTGCTCCTTAGATTTTACATTGCCATTCTTCATGTATGGAATAATATAAAGTAAGAAAGTACATCTTTTACTGGTAGGCAAAGGGCTGATCCCAGGAGCCTGACCTAAATTACCAGCACAGCTATTTCTTCCTCCTGCTTATCCTCCCTGACACCTGCTTCTGGGGCATGCTGGGGCTTTGTTTTCCCTGCCAGACTCCTAACTCTTTTGTAGCAGGGACAAGCAGTCCAGATACTTTTGTAAAATGCTTACTATATTCATGGGTCTTCAACAATATTAACAAGGAGGGTATTAATTTAATAGCACCAAATGAAGAAAAACGTAACAGTTTATCTCTGACTAAATGAAGAAAACAGACTCATGTTTTACTAACATTCCTGCCGAGCCATTCAGCATTCTCCATTTTGCAGTGAGCACATGTTGCACATTATAAGAAGCGCCTGTTTGGTCATGTCCACACCATATTTTCCATGCTGAAATTGCACTTGTCTCAGCCTCTTTCTTATAGCCGGGGGCGGAGGGCCTGTGGGTGGCTGCCTGCATACTATGGTGCAGGGTGAAAAACAAGTGTTTGATGACTTTCTTTACTCTCCCGGATGCTGTTAGCCCCTACAAAGACAGAAGCTGAGTGTTTCTTTCCCCTCTCTCTCTGAGCACCGTCCCTTCTCCAGCAGTGCTCTGTCCTTTGTGTGCATCCATCTCCTTTGCACAAATGGTGAGTTCCATTCTGGTGAAACCTGAGCAGGTCTGACACCCTCTGATTCAAGTTTGCCACACAGCTTCCCCATGGCCACCACCAGAGACCACAAATGGCCACCCTGGGTTAGAGAAAAGCCTCCTTTGCTCCCAGAAGCACTTTTCCCACAGCATATACTACAGAGTGGTTGGGGATGCAGTGTAAGAGGTGTCTCCCACAGCCTGTGCATCTCGACTGCACCCAGCAGTCATGGATTAGCTTCTCCCAGTGAGTCTCAAGTGGCAATTGCATGCCTGCTGTGCTTGGGCTTATTGGAGAAGTGAGATTGAACTAGGCTGTACTCAGCAATGCTCTTGAGACAAAAACAGATGTGGACTGAAAATCTCTTCCCTCTTCCCTGGGGAAGCAGAGATTTCTAAGCTTCACCCTGACACAGGCATTGGAAATGCCACCAGGAAGGGCTTTGAGTGGCTGCAGGTACCTGAACACAGATCTCCAGCTCCTCTGCAGCAGCAGGGTGAGGGTAGGAGGCAAGCCCTGGATCCAGGGGCTGTGATAAGCGTGGGTGCTGCTGCTGGCAGGATGCTCTGCATACAGGAGCTAAATAGGCTTTGGCAGCCCTGACTCACTGGGGTCAAGGAAGGCAAGCTTGTTTTGTCATACCCATTCCTCTGTCAGAAAGTTTTAATTCCAGGCTAACTTCTGAGGTTAGTGCACTCCCCTACAGCAGTGTTCTTCAGGCTCTGGCTCCCCTGAGGATGAGCTGTGGGCTCTGCCACCCATCCCTCAGGTGGCCCAGCACAGTTCACGCCCAGTCTGGGTCTGGGTGCCCCATTAGCCTCTGTGTACCCCGTGCATGAGCATGTCTGAGCCACACCTGACAGACCAAAGTACTCAGGGGAGCCTGCAGCAAATTAAAAAGGGGCTGAATGCTGACTCTCACAGCTTAGAGGGCTCAGAAAGGAAAGGATGAATTGCAGAGGACAGGGATCCCACAGGATCTTACGAGGGGCTCTGCAAGCACAGTCAGGTACGGGGAGAGAGCAAGAGGGTTCTCCTCTAGGACAGCTCACCAATGTAATCTTTGTACCTGAAGGGCAGATGTAGCCACTGACACACCTCTGGCACACTTTGCAGAAGCACATTTCAGCCATCTGCCCTTGCCTGATGCCACTCTAGGGGTCACACTGGATCACAGCAGCACCCCTCCACCCCTTCCCAGCAGACACTAACAGGAGGACTGAGGAAGCCTCAGGGCAAAACCGCCTCTGCCA
>NW_009954187.1:0-1202 GCF_000747805.2 Chaetura pelagica | reverse complement strand
TGAAAAATGCCCAGGTTTAAGATGAGTGATTCCCTGGAGTCCTGATGAAGGTGGCCAGCCTGGTCAGAAATGAGTGGCTGTTGTGCCAGCTCAGTACAAGGAAGCACTTCACATCCACTTCCAGCCAGGCAGCCTTACACTTAATGACTGGTACTTCAGGGAAGCGTCCATAACTAAGGGCTGAATGAATCCAAAATGCCTATCAGCAATAATTAGTATAATGACAAATATGATTTTAGCATGCAGAAGCTTCCACTTTCATAAAGAAAACCAAAAACCTAAACATAAACCTTAAATAAAAAGTAGTACTTTTTAGTAGTACTGTAGTACTCCTTGTACTAAAGTATGTCTGAAATGTATTACCCCTCTAAAGCAGCAACCATGAGACACATTTTTCACTGCAGCATTACCCCGGGCTTCTAAAAGGAAGCACCTCCGCATTCAGTTCAGCGTGGAGTGCCTGGGTAAGGGAGGCATGAGGAGCTCTCCTGGCTGCCCCCCCGGAGCAGGGGAAGCAGCAGGCTGTGTGTGCACAGGAGGCTCTGGGCTCTGCCTGCGTGGGGACACGGCAGGTGCTGCTGAAGGCAGTGTGGAGGCAGCCCCTGAGCCTGCCCTGTGCCTGCCCCAGGCTCCAGGAGAGCCGTGCTGGGGAGGGCTCTGGTGCCACAGCCCCTGAGGGTCCTGGCAGGAGGGGGCTGTGGGATCAGGGTGGGGGCAGTGGCCGGAGCTGCCCTTGGCAGGCCAGGGCAGAGCGCTGGGTGTGCAGGGCTCCTGCTGCCATCAGGGCTGGGGGGAGGCTCCTGGTGGAGGTGCCAAGGATGGGGCTCTGCAGAAGGTGCCAGGGCCTGGGGCAGGATCCAGGGCTAGTGAAGACATGTCCACAGAGGTGTCCTGGTCCTTGCGGCCCCCTGTGGCGGGTCTGGGGGATCACAGGGCTCTGCTCCCCGTGTCCCCTCAGCCTGCCCAGGCAGGACAAAGGCCCGGCCTCCTCCTGTTTCCCCTCCTGATCCCTGCTGCGCTGTCCCTGGAGGAGCTGGCGTCTGGGGACAGTGTTCGTTGTCTTCTCCAGAGGCCTCAGGGTGCTGTGATCCCCTGTGAGCAAGGGAAGGACCAGGTGGTGTTGCTGTGGAATGGAGCCCAACAGGCTAAGGCCAGGAACGGGCTGTGCTCTCCCCAGCTGGCCTGTGCCTTGTGACCCTCGG
>NW_009954186.1:82425-87761 GCF_000747805.2 Chaetura pelagica | reverse complement strand
GACCTGGGGGTCCTGGTAGACAGGAGGATAATGGGGGTAATGGATGCAAATTGGAGCATAGGAGGTTCAAGGTGAATATCAGAAAAAGTTTTTTTTACTGTGAGAGTGACAGAGCACTGGAACAGGCTGCCCAGAGAGGTTGTGGAGTCTCCCTCACTGGAGACATTCAAAACCCACCTGGATGTGTTCCTGTGTGATATACTCTAGGTGACCCTGCTCTGGCAGGGGGATTGGACTAGATGATCTTTCTAGTCCAATCCAACCCTTAGGATTCTATGTTTCTATGAAATAATGTGAGCCGTTAATTTGGTCAATAGATCCCTCCCTAAAAGGGGCAATGGGCATTCCAGTTATGTATAAAAACTCATGAGTGAAGGTTCATTTTCCCAACTCACACCAGAGGGGTTGGAAAAAGGCCTTAAACTTCTCTTTTCCCTGTCAACAAGTGGTATAAAAAGTTTACTTCAAGGTCTCTTGCAAGAATTTTGAACAGAATAAGTATCTCCCATATCCACAAAAAATTAACCCTTTCCTTCTCCAGGTTTATTGTAACCAGGAGCTTTGCTGGAGAATTTAATTCTGTCCCCATCAGTGTGAGTCCCTATCTCAGTCTATTGCCAGTATTTCAGAGATATAATCCAGTTTAAACCTAGAGGCACCCTTTCTGCCAGAGAACTGGGGACAGTCTTTAGCCTGGTCTTTCATGTCTGCTTCTGTATCTGAGAAGTTACTCTAAGGTACACTCGCTTGTGAATTACTCTTTTTCTGATCTGTTGTCACCGGATCAGCATTCAACCGAGTGACAACAATGCTCTCTATCCCCTCCCCTTCCCACCTAGAAAGGCAAAGGAGAGAGGGAATAAGGAGAGAGGCTTCTGGGTTGAAAACTAAACTAGACAACTTTAATGAAATACTAATGATAACAGAAAATATGTACGAGTATATACAGGTATGTGCAGGAATGTGCAAAGCCCCTATCGCTCCATCCCCAGCAACTCCCACAGCACTTCCCCTGAGTTGCCAGGAGTCCCGAGAAGGTCCCAGCCCCCTTCTAGAGATAGCGGCAGAGCAGACAAGAGCTGAGGGTAGAGATACAGAGGTCAGGAATGCACTGACCTGTCACGATCCGGGCAGAGCCAATTATGCAGACCGTGCTGAGGTGGAGCTAAGACGGGTGGCTGTAAGCTAATTAAGTCACATCCCTTTAGTTATCAGGATTTCTGACACCAGCTCTGCTTGTGATTACTGGCCTCCCAGTAACACAAGGAGAGCAATTAGACCAAAACGTTTACATGGATCCACTCCAAATTGGAGCCAACGTAGATGTGTTGGGTATCACCGTGTGACAACTCTCTAATTACACCAAACACCAAAATCAAAGCCGGGATACCGTTATATATATATTTAACGAATTAACACGGTTTATTTTGGGATAAAATACATGGGGAAAATGCTCAGAACAAAGGAATTAAAACAAGAGGGGAACTGAGAATGCAAGTATGAGAATGCCTTGTTTATACCATCACACCCCCAGCAGAGGAGTTATCTGGAATAGAGGAAGGTAGAAGTTAGAAAGCAAGGAATTGTCTTGAAAGGAGAAGAGTCGATGCCCGTTGCACCCTCAGTAAGGGTTGACACTGCACGTGTTTGTGAAAAGACCACTTTTTTTCCCGGGGAAAGTATACCGCAGAAACCAAGTAGAAAACCGAGAGAGTAGCCAACCTTACGCATCCAGGAGATCTGGCGACTGATTAGGGCATAGTTCTGGGTTCTCCAGCTGCAAATAGTGACGCGACAAGCTGCAATGACTAGCAGTAATAACGCACATCAGGCGAGCAGGCAAGTGGCACTGGCGGGAAGCAGCACACAGCGAGCAGCCGAGACAGTAACCGACTGTGACGAACTGGTGAGAAGCACCAGGTATTATGGAACGTTTCACTTTTCAAAACGAGAACTTATTGATTGACACAATTTTTTATTTCTTAATAAACACTTGTTTCTGTATCATTATACACTGTTGATATGGACCGCACCTATTCCTTTTGGGAAAAGAGCGATCATAGACCCTGTTGCTTTTAACAAAAGCAACAATTTTCAGAGTGGCTGCAACCATTTCTGGTTTTTATTGGCTTATAATCCTCATTTTATAGCTGATAAATATCCTACTGCTTTCTGTGTGAAAAATGGTGAGCCTCTGTTTCAGTATTGTCTGTTTCTTCTTAGGCCACGCAGTGATGATCAGAACAATGCTTAAAAATCTGCATTGCTGAACACAAGGTACAAGGGAAGTGGAGTGTGTCAAGTACAGGACAAGGCAAACAGTAGATGAGGACAACTTATTCTTACATACCAACCCAGAGATCCAAAAAGGCCTCATGAGAATTCAGAAGGCACAGAGAAAGATACCAAAGAGCACTGACAATATTGGACACCTCCTAATCTTGCGCTAACAGTGTGCAAATAAAAGTCTTAGGCTTTCCAAATGGCTTTTTCCTCCTCTTGTGGCTAATGGGCAGAGCCCATAAAACAGTGTCACCTTTTGACTCAGGTCCGAAAACAATGCTCTCGATCCCCTCCCCCCCCAACCCAGGTAGGGAAGGAGAGAGAGAAAAAGAGAGAGACTGGACTGGATTGAAAACTAAACTACACAGCTTTAATTAAAACACTAATGAATGATACAAGAAAATATATACAATTATTCAGGTATGGGCAAAAGCCTCTCGCCTCCCCCCACCCCAGCAACTCCCACAGCACTTCCCTGAACTGGGAAGAGTCCCGAGGAATCCCGGAGCTGCTGCTGGAAAAGAGCAGAGACTTATGGGGGTCAGGAGATCTCGAGCCTAAGGATCGACGGTGATGGATGAACAGAGTCCTCCCTGGACGCCGGCCATGGAGAGAAGAGAAGGGAAGAAGAAGAAGGAAGAAAGTTGTCTTCTGTGATCTCTGACCTTCCTTTGAGCTTACGTAGATATATGGAATGGAATATCTTTGGCCAATTTTGCTGTCTGTCTAACAGCCTCCTATGGGGTGGTCACAGACCTCCCCATAGTGTCTGAGCCGGCAGAGTGCAGGTGCGGCCTTGAAGCCTCAGGAGTTAGAAAAACATTCCACTGTCTTATCAGCCGAGCAGAACACTCTGTTGCTAGTTACAAGAAAGCTTACTGAAGGAAAAAAAATCAGTAAAAAGAAAAATTGGCTTAATCCTGGCTCAAACCAGGACAGTTTTTAATGTCTCCAGTGAGGGAGACTCCACAACCTCTCTGGGCAGCCTGTTCCACTGCTCTGTCACTCTCACAGTAAAAAAAAATATTCTAATATTCACCTTGAACCTATGCTCCAATTTACACCCATTACCCCTTGTCCTATCACTGGTCATCACTGAGAAAAGCTTAACTCCATCTTCCTGACACTCACCCTTTACATATTTGTAAACATTGATGAGGTCACCCCTCAGTCTCCTTTTCTCCAAGCTCAAGAGACCCAGCTCCCTCAGCCTTTCCTCATAAGGGAGATGTTCCACTCCCTTAATCATCTTTGTAGCTCTGCACTGGGCTCTTTCAAGCAGTTCCCTGTCCTTCTTGAACTGAGGGGCCCAGAACTGGACACAATACTCCAGATGTGGCCTCACCAATGCAGAATAGAGGGGAAGGAGAACCTCTCTTGACCGACTAATCACACCCTTATACATGTCTTTAGCTAGAGCTTAGTACTGCAAATTATTTGCATCCACTGTTGCAACTGAAACTACTGGAAAATATGCCCAGTGCTTATATGCAGAACAGCAAGGCATCCGTTCTCAGAGACTAATAGTCTTTTTGAGAACATTGCAATTAAGCTGGAAAAGAATTACAAAATTCACTTTGTTGTGGCAATTTAACTATGGGGGGCAGTGGACAAAGCTTGCTTTACTAGAAGCAAGAATGAGAACAGATTATAACTGAGAAAATGGTTGCAGAAGACAGATAACAAGAAGAGAGAGCAGAAGATGACACAGTTAACATGCAATGTGGATGGCTCAAAAGTAAATACAAGCTTTAAGGCAGTCAGGATTATGTAATTTTAAAGTATATGATTGGATATCTAGGATGAAAGCTTGGAGGACAAGAAAGACTATGGTGAAAATAAATATGGATATTAGAAAATTAGAGGAAGATAATTAGAGGAAAAAAGCTAGAACAGGAGAAATTCTGAACTTGGCATTATTTAGCAGACACACGGCATACAGTATAATGCAATAAATAGTGTAGAAGAGACAGGTGTCTTTGGGAGACATGACTGTACTAGAGAATTAGTGTTTTCAACAGAACAGAAAATCCATCTTTTTCCTCCACCTAGTGATGGTAAGGAACATTTACCACTTTCTGGGATCATAATGAAGAAGCAAGGAAGTCTAGGAAGGGACCTCATGTTCATCTTTAGATTCCTCCTTTGCCCAGTTTGTAACCAATGCTTTAGACTGTGATCATTATGTTGCTTGATCTTAACTGCAATCCATTAATACTGCTTTACATAAATTTGGGTTGTGCTATAGCTTTGTCATGGACAACAAAGGTGTTGGTTTTTTTCCCCCAGAACTACAAACTGTGAGCAGAATAAACCCAAAGGAGATGATCAGTAGAGAAAGAAGAAGGGGACTTGCTCTCACACACCACTAGCAGTATCAGCCCTGCTCTGTACTGCTGCAATGTTTAAAGGCTTGTTTAGACCACTGATGTTAAGAAGTTTTCTATGGGCCCCAATGGCTGAGAAATCTGGATCCACTTAGTAACTGCTTCTGAACCTAATTGTGCTGTTCATAAAGAATTTTTATGGTAATAACTTTTGTACTGTTTAAAATACGCTTTGCTCTATAACATGTTGGCTTGATGCCAGCATAAAGTGGTACAGGCTCCAGTGTGTATGCAGCTCCTTGAACATCATTATGCCTTAGGCCAGTTTATTCACATCAAATTACTGGAATAAATTATATTGAGAGAATCTTCTTTACTTCAGTTTAAAGGAGTTTACAGCAAGGTGTTCCCATTTGAAAGGTTTCAGTTAAAAAATCATACCCATGATGATACTGTTCTTTATGGGAGCACTGTATGTGTACAGTTGCACTGCAAGTCCTAGTGGTACAAATCCTAAAGTGAATGGAACAGTCCATGTTGGTAATAGCAATAGCTGGTTCAATTTTACCTCTCCATTTTCTTTCAAGCTGAATCTCCCAGCTCTTGATCTGAATAGCATTGTTGCAGAGGGGATGCTTTTGCTGAATGTTTATAATGTATTGTGGATGCGTAGGGCAAGATGCTGTTCTACTCACTGCCACTCCCCCACAGGCAATGCTGCTGCCA
>NW_009954186.1:58242-78806 GCF_000747805.2 Chaetura pelagica | reverse complement strand
TTTTCTAACTACTGAGGCTTCAAGGCTGCACCTGCACTCTGCCGGCTCAGACACTATGGGGAGATCTGTGACCCCCCTGTAGGAGGCTGAGTTAGACAGACAGCAAAATTGGCCGAAGATATTCCGTTCCATGTATCTACGTAAGCTCAAAGGAAGGTCAGAGATCACAGAAAACAACTTCCTTCCTTCTTCCCTTCTCTTCTGTCCATGGTCGGCGTCCAGGGAGGACTCCGTCCATCCATCACCGTCGACCCTTAGGCTCGAGCTCGACCCTCATCATTCTGTGCTTTCTCCAGCAGCAGCTCCGGGATTCCTCGGGACTGTTCCCAGTTCAGGGAAGTGCTGTGGGAGTTGCTGGGGGTGGGGGGAGGCGAGAGGCTTTTGCCCATACCTGAATATATCTGTATATAATTGTATATATTTTCTTGTATGATTCATTAGTGTTTTAATTAAAGCTGTGTAGTTTAGTTTTCAATCCAGCCCAGTCTCTCTCTTTTTCTCTCTCTCCTTCCCTACCTGGGT
Source organism: Chaetura pelagica (assembly GCF_000747805.2). Classification (NCBI taxonomy): domain Eukaryota; kingdom Metazoa; phylum Chordata; class Aves; order Apodiformes; family Apodidae; genus Chaetura; species Chaetura pelagica. The sequence continues at coordinate 78,284 of NW_009954186.1, read as the reverse complement.
TGGGGGGGGAGGGGATCGAGAGCATTGTTGTCGGACCTGAGTCAAACGGTGACAAAAAACCCATCTGGATGCGTTCCTGTGTGATGTACTCTAAGTGACCCTGCTTTGGCGCGGGGGTTGGACTAGATGATCTTTTGAGGTCCCTTTCAACCCCTATGATTCTATGATTCTATGATAAGGCCACATTCCTCATTTTGAGACAAACATACACTGTCAACAAAATATTAGGGGGGAAATAGAGTAACAGAAGGAACACTGGAGAACTAAGGAATTACTCTCAGAGCAACTGGGGAGCAGAATAATTGTGGAGAAATGCTGATGGAATTTGGTGGAAAGCAGACACAGGAATTGATGGCAGGGGACTGAAGTGTTGGGAAAAGGCCATAGGAGAGGAAGATGGCTGGTACACTGCTGTAGTGAGAAGGCAGACTTGTTATCACCTCTCTTATCTTTTACCTCTGCTGTTGCTACTTGCCCTTATTTTTCCACATTTTCCCTGTTGAATTTCAACATCTGCCACAGTAGTTGTGACTGCTCACTCAGCTCCTGCTCAGATTTTGGCTGACACACAGCTCATGCTAAGGCCTGGTGTATGCTGGGAGTAGTGCCATTAGGTCAAAGCAAGAGGACCAGGTAGGATGGACACAATGGCCAGGAAGGGACTGTTGAGGCTTTTGTGCTTCCCAGTGTGATAAAGAGGATGCTTGCACCGTGACAGAGGACGAAGGAAAAGCACTCTCACCATTGGGTAGATAAATATTTTGCTCATCGGTGCATGAATCACAGAATCTTAGGGGTTGGAAGGGACCTCGAAAGATCATCTAGTCCAACCCCCCCTGCCAGAGCAGGGTCACCTAGAGTACATCACACAGGAATGCGCCCAGGCGGGTTTTGAATGTCTCCAGTGAAGGAGACTCCACAACTTCTCTGGGCTGCCTATTCCAGTGCTCTGTCAAACTCACAGCAAAGAAGTTTTTTCTGATGTTTATGTGGAGCCTCCTATGTTCCAGTTTGCATCCATTGCCCCTTGTCCTATCGCTACACATCACTGAAATGGCTCCATCCTCCTGACACTTGCCCTTAACGTACTTGTAAACATTGATGAGGTTGCCCCTCAGTCTCCAAGCTCAAGAGACCCAGCTCCCTCAGCCTTTCCTCATAAGGGAGATGTTCCACTCCCTTAATCATTTTTGTGGTTCTGCGCTGGACTCTTTCAAGCAGTTCCCTGTCCTTGAACTGAGGGGCCCAGAACTAGACACAGTATTCCAGATGTGGCCTCACCAATGCAGAATAGAAGGGGAGGAGAACCTCCCTTGACCTACTAACCACACCCTTTCTAGTACACCCCAGGATGCCATTGGCCTACTTAGCCACAAGGGCACATTGCTGGCTCATGGTCATCCTCCTGTCTACCAGGACCCCCAGGTCCCTTTCACCTACACTGCTCTCCAGCAGGTCAGTCCCCAACCTCTACTGGTACGTGGGGTTGTTCTTCCCCAGATGCAAAACTCTACACATGCCCTATTTGAATGTCATCAGGTTTCTCCCCGCCCAACTCTCCAGCCTATCTAGGTCTCTCTGAATGGCAGCACAGCCTTCTGGTGTGTCAGCCACTCCTCCCAGCTTAGTGTCATCAGCAAACTTGCTGAGGGTACATTCTATACCCTCATCCAGGTCGCTGATGAAAATATTGAACAACACCGGTCCCAGTACCGACCCCTGAGGGACTCCACTAGTCGCAGACCTCCAACTAGATTTTGTCCCATTGACCACAGCTCTCTGACTTCTTCCTTTCAACCAGTTCTTGATCCACCTCACTACCTGACCATCAAGACCACACTTCCTCAGTTTATCTACAAGGATGCTGTGGGAGACAGTGTCGAATGCTTTACTGAAATCAAGATAAACCACATCTACTGCCCTGCCATCATCTAGTGCCACCTAGTTACTTCCTTATAGAAGGCTATACGGTTGGTCAAACATAACTTCCCCTTGGTAAAACTATGTTGACTGCTCTTAATGACCCACTCATCCTTGATATGCCTAGAGATAGTGACAAGAAGAAGTTGTTCCATCACCTTTCCAGGGAGGGAGATTGTGCTGACCGGTCTATAGTTACCCGGGTCCTCCTTCTTGCCCTTCTTGTAGACTGGAGTGACATTTGCTATTCTCCAGTCCCCAGGCACCTCTCCTGTTGCCCACGACTTACCGAAGATGATAGAGAGCGGCCTAGCAATCACCTCCACCAACTCCCTCAGCACCCTTGGATGCATTCCATCTGGACCCATCTATTTATAAATGTCCAGATTGCGTAACTGATCCCTAACCCAATCCTCATCTACCAAAGCAAACTCCTCCTTCATCCAGACTTCTTCTGGGGCTTTAGGGATCTGGGGCTCATGGGGAGAGTCTGCAGCAGTAAAGACAGCAGCAAAGAAGGCATTCAGCACCTCTGCCTTCTTTATATCCTCTGTTTTCAGGGCACCCACATCATTCAGCAGTGTATATTGCCTCTAGTGTTAGTTTTGTTGGCTATGTATTTGAAAAAGCCCTTTCTATTATCCTTAACCTGACTTGCAAGGTTAAGTTCCAAGGAGGCCTTAGCTTTCCTAATTGCCTCCCTACATCATCTGGCAACAGTCCTATATTCCTCCCAAGTGGCCAGCCCCTCCTTCCATGATCCATAGATTCTCTTTTTCCACTTGAGTTTGCTCTTGTTTTACCATGCAGGTCTCCTAGCTCCCTTACTTGATTTCCTACCCATTGGGACGCTCTGATCCTGAGCTTGCAAGCAGTGGTCCTTGAATGTTGACCAACTATCTTGAGCCCCTTTACCATCTAGTACCCTGTCCCATGGAACTTCTCTTAATAATTGATTGAAGAGGCCAAAGTTGGCCCTGCTGAAGTCCAGGGTTGTGGTCCTGCTAGGTATTCTATTCCTCCCACACAGGATCCTGAACTCCACCATCTCATAGTCACTCCAGCCAAGGCTGCCACTGACCGTCACCGCTTCAACCACACCCTCCTTGTTGGTGAGTACAAGATCCAGCAGCGCTCCTCTCCTAGTTGGTTTGTCCACCATTTGCATTAAGAAGTTGTCATTGATGCATTGGAGGAACCTCCTACACTGTGAATGGCTGGCTGTGTAGGCCTTCTAGCAAATATCGGGGTAGTTAATGTCCTGGTTTGAGCCAGGATGAAGCCAGTTTTCCTTTTACTGATTTTTTTTTCACCTTCAGTAAGCTTTCTTTTAACTTGTCACAGAGCCTTCTAACTAACAGGGGGTACCACAGAATCTACAGAGTTCACAAAGCAAAAAATACAAGCTTAGGGGATGTCACGATTTGACTCAAGATTGGCAATATGCTCTTGATCCCCTCCCAACAAGTAGGCTAATTTATGTCTGTTAGGGAGTACAGGCCCAACTCGCTGGCTGGAAGGGTGTCCTGGTTTGAGCCAGGATGAAGTCAATTTTCCTTTTACTAATATTTTTTTCCTTCAGAAAGATTTGGTTTAACTAGTCACAGAGCCTTCTAACTCAGCCTGGTAATAATGGAATGTTTTTGTAACTTGTCACTGTTTGACTCAGGTTCAACAACAATGCTCTGGATCCCTTCCCCTCCCACCCAGGTAGGGAAGGAGAGAAAGAAAAAGAGAGAGACTTGGCTGGATTGAAAACTAAACTACACAGCTTTAATTAAACACTAATGATCTAAGAAAATATATACAATTATATACAGATATATTCAGGTATGAGCAAAAGCCTCTCGCCACCCCCAACAACTCTCACAACACTTCCCTGAGCTGGGACAGTCCCGAGGAATTCCGGAGCTGCTGCTGGAGAAAGCGGAGAGTGATGAGGGTCAGGAGAGCTCAAGCCTAAGGGGCGACGGTGATGGATGGAGTCCTCCCTGGACGCCAGCCATGGACGGAAGAGAAGGGAAGAAGAAGAAGAAGGAAGGAAGTTGTCTCCTGTGATCTCTGACCTTCCTCTGAACTTACGTAGATATATGGAATGGAATATCTCTGGTCAATTTTCCTGTCTGTCTAATTCAGCCTCCTATGGGGGGGTCATAGATCTCCCTGTAGTGTCTGAGCCTGCAGAGTGAAGGTGCGACCTTGAAGACTCAGCAGTTACAAAAACATTCCTGTCTTATCAGCTCTAGCTAGAGCACACTGTTGCTAGTTAAAAGAAAGCTCACTGAAGGAAAAAAAAATCAGTAAAAGGAAAATTGGCTTTATCCTGGCTCAAACCTGGACATAACTGCTGGGTCTTCAAGGTCACGTCTTTACTCTGCTACCAGGAGATCTATGATCCCCCCATAGGAGGCTGCCACAGGGCTGCTCTCAATCCATTCATCCCCCAGTCTGTACTGATAGTGGGGATTTCCCTAACCCAGGTGCAGGACCCTGCACTTGGCCTTGTTGAACTTCATGAGATTTGCATGGGTCCACTCCTCAAGTCTGTCAAGGTTCCTCTGGATGTCATCCCTTCCCTCTAGTGAATCAACTGCTCCACTCAGCTTGGTGTCATCCTCAAACTTACTGAGGGTGCACTTATTTCCACTGTCCATGTTGCTGACAAAGATGTTAAACAGAGCCGGTCTCAACACTGACCCCTAAGAAATGTCAGTCTTCACTGGTCTCCACTTGGACATTGAGCTATTGATTGCAACTCCTCTAGCGCGACCATCTAGCCAATTCCTTATCCACCGAGTGGTCCACCCATCAAATCTATGTCTTTCAATTTTAGAGAGAAGGATGTCATGCAGGACAGTGTCAAATGCTTTGCACAAGTTCAGGTGGATGATGCCCATAGCTTGTCCACTGATGCAGTCACTCCATCATAGAAGGCCACTAGGTTGGTCAGGTATGATTTGTGTCATGTGAAGGCAAAAGCCAGGGTGAGTGTGTGTGTTTGTGTGTGTGTGTCACGGATGTGTGGTTGAGGGGGACCCTCCCATTGAAGCCACAGGATTTCAGACTACAACTCCCTTGCTGTCCAACAACCCACAGGAGTACTGGGGGTGGCTGGACTGCAGTCTTACATTCCAGGTGTTAATCAATGGTTTATGACTAAAGGATTATGTCTTTATGTGTACGACCACTCAACAACATCTGTCTGTCCCACTGTCCTCAAGGGAGGCCTGCCATGAGAAAGGATGCACAAAGTGGGAAATGCAAAGTCATTAGATATAAAAGTGAGATAATTTATTAAGGCAACAGATATAACAAGTTTGAGATAGCTGTTGATAAATGAACTGACTACATTAGTGATACTAATAGATGTTAATATTGCTAGCGATAATAATACAAGGTATACAATACATGCGGGGATGCTTTCACTCCTACCCAGAAGGTGAAAGTCACGATATCTTATCCAAGGAGGCATCCCTGCCTAGGGGGAAGAAGAGTGGGTCAGGCCCATTAACCCATTCCAGGAGAGATGGTCTCCTCTCCCCAAAGGATTCAAAGACTAATTTAACACCTATTGACCAGGTGTTACTTAGGTCATAGCTAGCATATTGATTGGTTCTTTACAGTTTAGTGATGTTTATTAATTAGGAAAAAGGTAAGGGGACGTCCAGTGCTTACTTCACATGTAAATTCACCAGTCATACAGGCTTTGATTCTGGCCTTTATTGCACAACCTCTGACCACAGAGCCTTCGCTTTACAAGTCATGCACAGTCTGGCCACATAGACAAGGGCAGTGATGTATCCCTTTGTCACCATTTGACTCAGGTTTGACAACAATGTCCTCGATCCCCTCCCACCCAGGTAGTGAAGGAGAGAGAGAATGAGAGAGAGACTTGCCTGGATTGAAAACTAAACTACACAGCTTTAATTAAACACTAATGATAAAAGAAAATATGTACAGTTATATACAAATGTGTTCAGATATGTGCAAAAGCCTCTTGCCTCCCCCCACCCCCAGCAACTCCCACAGCACTCTCCTTAGCTGTGAACAGTCCCAAAAAGTCCTGGACCACTTCCAGAGAGAGAGCAGCAGAGTGATGAGGGTCAGGAGAGCTTGAGCCTAAGGGTCAATGGTGCATCCCTTCCCTCTAGTGAATCAACTGCTCCACTCAGCTTGGTGTCATCCTCAAACTTACTGAGGGTGCACTTATTTCCACTGTCCATGTTGCTGACAAAGATGTTAAACAGAGCCGGTCTCAACACTGACCCCTAAGAAATGTCAGTCTTCACTGGTCTCCACTTGGACATTGAGCTATTGATTGCAACTCCTCTAGCGCGACCATCTAGCCAATTCCTTATCCACCGAGTGGTCCACCCATCAAATCTATGTCTTTCAATTTTAGAGAGAAGGATGTCATGCAGGACAGTGTCAAATGCTTTGCACAAGTTCAGGTGGATGATGCCCATAGCTTGTCCACTGATGCAGTCACTCCATCATAGAAGGCCACTAGGTTGGTCAGGTATGATTTGTGTCATGTGAAGGCAAAAGCCAGGGTGAGTGTGTGTGTTTGTGTGTGTGTGTCACGGATGTGTGGTTGAGGGGGACCCTCCCATTGAAGCCACAGGATTTCAGACTACAACTCCCTTGCTGTCCAACAACCCACAGGAGTACTGGGGGTGGCTGGACTGCAGTCTTACATTCCAGGTGTTAATCAATGGTTTATGACTAAAGGATTATGTCTTTATGTGTACGACCACTCAACAACATCTGTCTGTCCCACTGTCCTCAAGGGAGGCCTGCCATGAGAAAGGATGCACAAAGTGGGAAATGCAAAGTCATTAGATATAAAAGTGAGATAATTTATTAAGGCAACAGATATAACAAGTTTGAGATAGCTGTTGATAAATGAACTGACTACATTAGTGATACTAATAGATGTTAATATTGCTAGCGATAATAATACAAGGTATACAATACATGCGGGGATGCTTTCACTCCTACCCAGAAGGTGAAAGTCACGATATCTTATCCAAGGAGGCATCCCTGCCTAGGGGGAAGAAGAGTGGGTCAGGCCCATTAACCCATTCCAGGAGAGATGGTCTCCTCTCCCCAAAGGATTCAAAGACTAATTTAACACCTATTGACCAGGTGTTACTTAGGTCATAGCTAGCATATTGATTGGTTCTTTACAGTTTAGTGATGTTTATTAATTAGGAAAAAGGTAAGGGGACGTCCAGTGCTTACTTCACATGTAAATTCACCAGTCATACAGGCTTTGATTCTGGCCTTTATTGCACAACCTCTGACCACAGAGCCTTCGCTTTACAAGTCATGCACAGTCTGGCCACATAGACAAGGGCAGTGATGTATCCCTTTGTCACCATTTGACTCAGGTTTGACAACAATGTCCTCGATCCCCTCCCACCCAGGTAGTGAAGGAGAGAGAGAATGAGAGAGAGACTTGCCTGGATTGAAAACTAAACTACACAGCTTTAATTAAACACTAATGATAAAAGAAAATATGTACAGTTATATACAAATGTGTTCAGATATGTGCAAAAGCCTCTTGCCTCCCCCCACCCCCAGCAACTCCCACAGCACTCTCCTTAGCTGTGAACAGTCCCAAAAAGTCCTGGACCACTTCCAGAGAGAGAGCAGCAGAGTGATGAGGGTCAGGAGAGCTTGAGCCTAAGGGTCAATGGTGATGGATGGACAGAGTCCTCCCGGGACACCAGACATAGACAGAAGAGAAGGGAAAAAGAAGTAGGAAGGAAGTTGTCTCCTGTGATCTCTGACCTTCCTCTGAGCTTACGCAGATATATGGAATGGAATATCTCTGGTCAATTTTCCTGTCTGTCTAATTCAGCCTCCTATGGGGGGGTCATAGATCTCCTGGTAGCATCTGAGCCTGCAAAGACATGACCTTGGAGTCCCAGCAGTAACAAAAACATTCCAGCGTTATCAGTAGAAAGCTTACTGAAGGGGAAAAAATAACCAGTAAAAGGAAAATTGGCTTCATCCTGGCTCAAACCAGGACACCCCTACAATAAGCAGAGACTAGATTGCTCAGAGCCCCATCAAGCCTGACCTTGAATGTCTCCAGGGATGGGGCCTCTACCATCACTCTAGGCAACCTGCTCCAGTGATCCACCACCCTCATATTAAATAACTTTTTCTTAATGTCCAACCTAAATCTACTCTTCTCTTGTTTAAAACCATTACCCCTTGCCCTACTGTTACATGCGCTTGTGAACAGTTCTTCCCCAGCCATCTTATAGGCCCCTTTCAGGTATTGGAAGGTTGCTATAAGGCCCCCCTGGAGTCTTCTCCAGGCTGAACAACCTCAACACCGTCAGCCTGTCTTCATAACACCCTCAACATGTCTGGACATGCTCCAACAGGTCCATATTATTCTTGTGTTGGGGGCTCCAGAGCTGGACACAGTACTCCAGGTGAAGTCTCACCAGAGCAGAGTAGAATCACATTTCTCGATCTGCTGGCCACACTTCTTATGATGCAGCTCAGGATGCAGTTGGCCTTCTGAGCTGCAATTGCATGTTGATGGCTCATGTCCAGCTTTTCATCCACTAGTACCCCTAGGTCTTTTTCCACAAGGCTGCTCTCTGGCATGTTCTGAGGTGCCCCTGCAAAACTGCTTCACAGTACTGCAGACTGGAGAAAAAAAACAACAGGTGGCATCAGGTAAGTTGCTGGAGCCGAACAAGGCAGTCCAACTGGCTCACCATATATTGACAAGTGTGAACAAGAGGAAGTGACGGGTGATAGTGGTGGGAGACTCTCATCTAAGAGATGCAGAGGCACCCATTTGCTGACCAGACCCACTCTCTAGAGAGCTCTGCTTCTTACCAGGGGCTCGCATAAGGGACATCACTGAAAGACTACCCAAAATTGTACGTCCCACTATTATCTGCTCCTGCTGTTTCATGTGGGTTCCAGTGATATAGCAAGGATCAATCTGAAGACCATGAAGAAGGATTACAGAGCCTTGGCAGAGGCAGTGAAGGACTTGGGAGCACAGTCTTTTCATTGATCCTCCTGGTCAAAGAGAATGGGCTTGAAAGGGCAAATCGCATTGGAAAAATCAATATATTGTTATGGGAGTGGTGCCACAGCCAAGGCTTTGGCTTCCTGGACCATGTGACTCGCTTTGAGAAACCTGGTCTCCTAGGGGCTGATGGGGTTAATCTTTCAGGGAAAGGGGTGAGTATCTTTGGCAATAGGCTTGCAAATCAAGTAAGGAGAGCTTTAAACTACAGTTGATGGAGGAGGGGATCCTCAATCCATCCCACTGCCACTCTTTTGAAGCCAATTCAAGTAAGAGATGTGAGTAATGAAACAGGAGACCTTGTCACACAGGATATGGAGAAGGCTGAGGTACTGAACAACTTTTTTGCCTCAGTCTTCACTGGCAAGGGCTCTGGCCACATGATCCAAGTCACAGAATGCAAAGGCAGAGACTGGGAAAAGGAAGATCCGCCCACTGTAGGAGAAGAGTAGGTTTGAGACCATCCAAAGAACCTGAAAGTGCACAAGTCCATGGGACCTGACAAGATCCACCTGTGGTTCCTAAGGGAAGTGGCAGATGAAGTTGCAAGGCCGCTTTCCATCATATTTGAAAAGTCATGGCAGTCTGGTGAAGTTCCCACTGACTGGAAAAGGGGAAACATAACCCCCATTTTCAAAAAACAGAAGGAAAGAAGACCCAGGGAACTACAGGCCAGTCAGTCTCACCTCTGTGCCCAGAAAAATCATGGAGCATATCCTCCTGAAGGCTCAGCTAAGGCACATGGAAAACATGGAGGTGGTTGGTGAAAACTAACATGGGTTCATCAAGGGCAAATCATGTCTGACAAATTTGGTGGCCTTTTATGATGGGGTCACAGCGTCAGAGTACAAGGGAAGAGAAACTGATGTCTTCTATCTGGACTTGTGCAAATCTTTTGACACTGTCCCGCATGACATCCAGGTCTCTAAATTGGAAGGATATGGATTTGATGGATGAACCACTTGGTGGATAAGAACTTGGCCGGATGGTCGCACTCATAGAATCCTAGAATCATCAAGGTTGGAAAAGATCTTCAAGTTCATCAAATCGAACCACAATCCAACTACTACAACCATTGAACAATATCCTGAAGCACCACATCTAAACACTTCTTGAACATGTCCAGTGATGGTGACCACCACCTCCCTGGGCAGCCCGTTCCAATGCCTCACCACTTTTTCAGTAAATAAATTTTTCCTCATACCCAACCTAAACCTCCCCTGGCACAACTTGAACCCATTTCCTCTCATCCTATTGCTAGTTACTTGGAAGAAGAAACCAACGCCAGCCTCTCTACAACCTCCCTTTGGGTAGTTGTAGAGAGTAATAAGATCTCCCCTGAGCTTTCTCTTCTTCAGTTGCATCAGTGGCATAATGGATAGGAGAAAGATTACTCTGGAACATGAAGCTCAGCACTGGTAATCTGGGCGCCAGGAGAAGCTGCACTTCAGTGCCGATCACTTCCAAAGCAGCTCTAACTCCTTCATATGCTGCTAGTATCTCCTTCTCAGTTGTTGTGTAGTTGACCTTGGAACCTCTGTAGCTCTGGCTCCAGAATCCCAGGGGTGGACCTCAAGTTTCCCCTGGTGCTTTTCCCAATATGCAGTCAAATATCTGGTATGCAGCCAGGATAATACTGCTCTGTGTAGCTGCTCTTGTTATGCCAGCCATGAACTGAAGAGAAGGAAAAAGAAGAAGAAGGGTTTGACTTCCATGATCCCTGAATTTACACCAAGTGCCACATATATGGGTGGAATACCTCCTTGGCCAATTTTGCCATCTGTCTGTTCCAGATATGTTCAAGAGCTGCTAGGAAGAAAAAAATGCAGGAGATGGTCCTTCCAGGAAGAGGGCTGCTCCAGTCTCCAGCAACCAATCCTCCAACCAGAGTGCATCGAGCTCAATGCTCAACCGTTAGGGGTGCTCTGTCTCCAGCCAGGAGGAGGAGAGGGACAACCAGACAACAGACTGAGAGGGCCCAGAGAAGGGCCACAAGGATGATCAAAGGACTGGAGGACCTGCCATATGCAAAGAGGCTGAGAAAACTGAGTTTGTTTAGCCTTGAGAAAAGAAGGCTTCAGGGAGACCTTATTACCATGTTCCAGTACTTAAAGGGTGGCTACCAAGAAGATGGAGACGCCCTATTTACAAGGGGTCACATGGAAAAGACAAGGGGTAACGGGCACAAATTGCTCCTGGGGAGATTCTGACTAGGCACAAGAGGTAAATTTTTCACCATGAGGACAGTCAAACATCGGAATAGTCTCCCAAGGGAAGTGGTAGATTCCCCCACTCTATTTTTCTGCGTTGTGCCCCCCCCTGCCCCCCCCCCACAGGCAAGGTTGCTGCCACCACTGCTGCTGCTGCAGAGACTATGGCCACTCCCGCTCAATCCAAACAAGCTGTCACTGTTTGACTCAGGTTCGACAACAACGCTCTCGATCCCCTCCCCCTCCCACCCAGGTGGGGAAGGAGAGAGAGAAAGAGAGAGACTGGGCTGGATTGAAAACTAAACTACACAGCTTTAATTAAACAATAATTATATAAGAAAAATATATACAATTATATACAAATGTGTTCAGATATGTGCAAAAGCCTCTCGCCTCCCCCCACCCCCAGCAACTCCCACAGCACTCTCCTTAGCTGCGAACAGTCCCAAAAAGTCCCAGAGCACTGCTGGAGAGAGTGTAGAGTTATGAGGGTCAGGAGGACTCAAGCCTAAGGGTCAACGGTGATGGATGGACGGAGTCCTCCCTGGACACCGGCCATGGACAGAAGAGAAGGGAAGAAGCAGGAAGGAAGTTGTCTTCTGTGATCTCTGACCTTCCTCTGAGCTTTTGTAGATATATGGAATGAGATATCTCTGGCCAATTTTGCTGTCTAATTCAGCCTCCTATGGGGAGGCTACTCCCTGTAGTGTCTGAGCTGGCAGAGCAAAGACATGACCTTGGAGACCCAGCAGTTACAAAGTTACCCAGCACTTGTTAATAAGATGGGAACTACCACCCTGTGGGACGGACTTCTTTCAGCTGTGAGGGAGAGATATCCCCATAAGGGTGACATTGACTGGCATCAAAGCAGAACACCCATTCTTGAAAGAGCCATTGTGCATTTGAGAGAATTAGCTGTGGGAGAGGTGATCTATGATGACCACAGGATTACAATTCCTGATGACGTCCTGTGCAACACGCCCATGTTCCAGAGGTTTGTGAAAGCTTTAACAGCAATACATGTCCATATATTCTCCTTCATGGGGTGTTGAGATGAATTCAAAAGACTAACTGCGTGAGTTGGTTTTCACAGCACGACAGTATGGAGACATGATCTCTGATCACTGTCAGTTCCAGACCTCAGCCACTGAAAAAGTGACTGACAGAGTGAATAAGATGCTGGACAGATGGGAAGGTAAACCCCAGTATCTCCCTAGAGACAATTGGTCTCGTGTTGCAGCCATTAAGAGGAGATGTCCTGCTACAATGCAGCAGCAAGAGAGGTGGGACCCACTTTGATGCTACCTGTGGGGGATCTTGCGTGATCATTATAAAGAGGATCTGAGAATCTGGGACAAGAAACCCCCTGCTGTTCTCCAGATATGCGTGCAAGAGCTGCTAGGAAGAAGAAAAAAGCAGGAGATGGTTCTTCCAGGAAGAGGGCTGCTCCAGTCTCCAGTGACAAATCCTCTAACTACAGTGCATCGAGCTCAAATGCTCAACATTAGAGGTGCCCTGTCTCCAGCCAGGGGGAGGAGAGGGATAACCTAGTTTATTGGACTGTGTAGACTTGGTGGCCTGGCACATTAGAAGCACAAAAGAATAAAGCCTTGGTGGACACTGGTGCACAGTGCACACTAATGCCATCGAATCATAAAAAGACAGAATCTGTCACTATCGCTGGAGTGATGGGAGGATCTCAAGAACTGACTGTTGTGGAGGCTGATGTGAGCCTCACTGGTAAACAATGCCAAATGCACCCTGTAGTGTCTGGCCCAGATGCTCCGTGCATCCTTGGCATAGACTATCTCAAAAAAGGATATTTCCGTGACCCAAAAGGGCCTTTGGTATAGCAGCTGTAGAGACTGGGGACACTGAACAGCTGCATACCTTGCCTGGTCTTTCAGATGACCCTCCTCTAGTGGGGTTGCTGAAGGTCGAGGACCAACAGGTGCCAATTGCCACTTCAATGGTGCATAGACGACAATATCGCACCAAAAGAAACTCTGTGATCCCCAATATAAGCCAATCTGGTAATCAGAGAGCCAAGGAGTGATCAGCAGGACTCACTCACCCTTCAACAGTCCTATCTGGCCAGTGTGAAAACCTGATGGCGCGTGGAGGCTGACAGTGGACTATTGTGGCCTGAATGAGGTGACACCACAGCTCAGTGCTGCTGTGCTGGACATGCTAGAACTTCAGTACAAGCTGGAGCCGAAAGCAGCCAGGTGGTATGCCACTATTGACATTGCTCATGCCTTTTTCTCTATTCCTCAGAGTGCAGGCCTGTCACTGTTTGACTTAGGTCCGACAACAATGCTCTCGATCCCCTCTCCCCCCAACCCAGGTAGGGAAGGAGAGAGAGAAAAAGAGAGAGACTTGGCTGGATTGAAAACTAAACTACACAGCTTTAATTAAAACACTAATGAATCATACAAGAAAATATATACAATTATATACAGATAGATTCAGGTGTAGGCAAAAGCCTCTCACCACCCCCCACCCTCAGCAACTCCCACAGCACTTCCCTGAACTGGGAAGAGTCCCGAGGAATCCCGGAGCTGCTGATGGAAAAGAGCAGAGAGTTATGGGGGTCACGAGAGATCAAGCCTGAGGATCGACGGTGATGGATGAACAGAGTCCTCCCCGGACGCCGGCCATGGACGGAAGAGAAAGGAAGAAAAAAAAAGGAAGGAAGTTGTCTTCTGTGATCTCTGACCTTCCTTTGAGCTTACATAGATATATGGAATGGAATATCTTTGGCCAATTTTGCTGTCTGTCTAACTCAGCCTCCTACGGGGGGGTCACAGATCTCCCCATAGTGTCTGAGCCGGCAGAGTGCAGGTGCGGCCTTGAAGCCTCAGTAGTTAGAAAAACATTCCACTGTCTTATCAGCCTAGCAGAACACACTGTTGCTAGCTACAAGAAAGCTTACTGAAGGAAAAAAAATCAGTAAAAAGAAAAATTGGCTTTATCCTGGCTCAAACCAGGACAAGGCCACAGTTTGCTTTCACCTGGAGAGGAGTCCAGAACACCTGGAATCAACAGTAATTTTCCATGTTTCTGAGTATAAAAGTATCCCTTGTGTTTCAGGAAGTTGAGCTAGCTTTGTGGAATACCTCCCTGCTCCCTTTTTTTGCGCAGAACTGGATATTAAAGCAAATATCTTGACTCTGTTTGTGTATCAGCTTCTTGCACACAGGCTGGCAGACCCCACTTTCAGGACAACAGGATGACAAATAAATTCATTACATTAAAAGAACACAATAAATTGTCAGCAAAATGTTAGAGTTTCCCAGAAAGATTAATCATCATGAATAATTGCTCTTAACCTGCAGGATATACTTTTTTTCTTTATTATTTCAAAATATTTATACCTTCATTTAAAATAATCCTTTCTGTACAAATACAAAGCATTCACTGAATATAGATTTCAGATAACGCAATGTTGAATTTTAATTATGCACCATCACTTTCCTGTTCTATCTATATGCCAGGGACAAAAAAAAAAAAAAGTTAAATCTTTGCAAAATAATAAGACTTTATATGAAACCTGATACCTCATGCAAAAAGGGAGGGGGGGTATGAAGTCTGAGAATTCCTGAGTAAACAGCTTTATTGCAAAGGTGAGGAACATGAGTGCTCTGGGTTCTTTCTGTATATTGGTGAACATTCAAATCAGTCCAGTATTTGCTTAAAACATATTTTAAAACAGGCAGTTTGCAGTACCTTCTCTGTGCTTCATTCCTTTCAGCAGAATTTTATTACTCATTTTCATTGAAGTTTTCAGGACAGCCTGATGAGAAATGGATTTCTTCCATTTCTAGAATATAAGAAAGAGGAAAATACTGTAATTGTTTGCATTTGTTATCACATTAAAAAATGCAGTTACTGTAAGGGTATGTGGAAGGAGTATCTGCACCCTTAAATGGTATATGGTCAAGGACCATTGTAATGCAAAAAGGGATAATAAGAAAAGGAGGAAGGTATAAACAGGAACATACAGGAACACAAACCTGATCAACAAATTATAAGGGAGGCAGTGATAATTATAAGGAATAAGTGAAAATTATGAGGGAGTGCAAGAGATCTCAATCCCCAAGCATAAGAAATCAGGCAAAGAAGGCAAGAGAGTCGAGACCTGCTGGTCAAACTAAAAGGCAAGATGGAACTACACAGGCAGTGGAAGAGAGGACAGGTATCCTGGGTAGAGTATAGGGTAGAGTATAGGGACGTTGCCCGGTTATGCAAGGACGAGGTCAGAAAGGCCAAGGCGCAGCTGGAGCTGAATTTGGCAAGGGGTGTAAAGAAAAAAAGAAGGGCTTCTACAGTATGTAAACCAGAAAAGGAAGGTTAAAGGAAGCATACCCCCTAGATGAGCAACAGTGGTGAACTAGTAACAACAGACAAGGAGAAGGCTGAGATTCTCAATGACTTTTTTGCCTCAGTCTTCACTGGCAACCCCTCTCCTCACAACTCTCAAGTCGATGGCCTGCAAAACAGAGGCCAGGGAGACAAAGTCCCTCCCACCATAAGTGAATACAAGGTTCATGACCATCTGAGGAACCTGAACATACACAAGTCCATGGGACCTGATGAGATGCATCCCAGAGTCCTAAAGGAATTGGCTGATGCAGTTGCCAAGCCACTCTCCATGATATTTGAAAAGTCATGGCAGTCAGGTGAAGTCCCTGGTGACTGGAAGAAAGGAAATATTACACCCATTTTTAAAAAGGGTAGAAAGGAGGACCCTGGGAACTACCAACCTGTCAGCCTCACCAATTTACCAGTTCAGTGCTTAAATCATGTCCTTAAGCACTACATCTATATTTCTTTTAAACACTTCCAGGGATGGTGACTCTACCACCTCCCTGGGCAGCCTGTTCCACTGTCCAACCACTATTTCGGTAAATAAATTCTCTCTAATATCCAGTCTAAAACTCCCCTGGCACAACTTCAGGCCATTTCCTCTCATCCTGTCACTATTCACTTGAGAGAAGAGGCCAACTTTCACTGCCCTACAACCTCCTTTCAGGTAGTTGTAGAGAGCAATGAGGTCTCCCTTCAGCTTCCTCTTCTTCAAACTAAACAATCACAGTTCCCTCAGCCACTCCTCAATAGAACTTATTCTCCAAACCTTTCACCAGCTTGGTAGCTCTCCTCTGGATACGCTCCAGCAACTCAACATCCATCTTGTAGTGAGGGGCCCAGAACTGCACACAGTACTCAAGGTCTGGCCTCACCAATGCCGAGTACAGGGGCATGATCACTTCTCTACTCCAGTGGCCACACTATTCCTGATGCAGGCCAGGATGCTGTTGGCCTTCTTGGCCACCTGGGCACACAGCTGGCTCATGTTAAGTCAGGTGTCAACCAGCACCCCCAGGTCCTTCTCCACCATGCAGTTTTCCAACCACTCATCCCCAAGCCTGTAGTTTTGCATGGGGTTGTTGTGACTGAAGTGCAGGACCCAGCACTTGGCATTGTTGAATCTCATACAATTGGCCTTGGTCCATCAATCCAATCTGTCCAGGTCTCTCTTCAGAACCTTCCTACCCTCAAGCAAATTGACACTTCCACCTAGCTTAGTGTCATCTGCAAACTTAGGAAGCACTCAGTCTCCTCATCATTAATAAAGATACTGGCCATTTCGGTGAAGTCACTGAGGTGAAGGACACCAGAGCGAAGGATCTTGCTGATGGACCCCTTCTGCAGCGGCTAAACCACAAGGAAACCCTTGGCAAAACTGAGGAAGGGAAGCCGAGAGAGAGAGAGAGAGAATCAAGAATGCGGCTGTCTCTGGCTGCACAGAATGCCTCAGCCTGTCACTAATATCAGATGATAGCAGAGAGAACACCTGCGTATGCTGTGACCAGGTGAATTATTTACTCAGCCTAGTGGCTGAGCTGAAAGAGGAGGTGGAAAGATTAAGGAGTATCCAGGAATGTGAAAGAGAAATAGATTGGTGGAGTAATACCCTACCATCCTTGAGGCAAAGCCTCAAGATGGAGGCTCCACAAGAAGTAGAGGATCCTCTGCCCTCCTGTCACTTGACAGAGGTAGGGGACCTGAGAGAAGAGGGAAACTGGAAGTGGGTCCCTGCTTGGGGAAGCAGGCAAACCCCATCCCAGCCTCCCTCACCTTCACATGAACCCTTACAGAACAGGTATGTTGCCCTGAATCTCGAAAGCCAGGTAAAAGTTTACTGACAAAGGTAAAGCCAGTCCTCTTAAATCCCAGACCCCAGAGATAAGATATAAGGTCTGGAGAAAGGAAGACCAAGTTAAAGGCCAAACTGGACATCCATAAATCCATGGGCCCTGATGGGATGCACCCGTGAGTTCTGAGAGAGCTGGCAGATGTTATTGCTAGGCCACTCTCCATCATCTCTGAAGGTCATGGAAGAACAAGAGAGGTGCCTGAGGACTGGAGGAGGGCTAATGTCACTCCAGTCTTCAAGAAGGGCAAGAAGGAGGACCCAGGGAACTACAGGCCAGTTAGTCTCACTTTCTGTCCCTGGTAAGGTGTAAGAAAAAAATCATTCTGGATGTCATCACAAAACATGTGAAAGCGAAGAATGTTATTGGGAGAAGTCAGCATGGATTCACCCAAGGGAAAATCATGCTTGACCAACCTGATTGCCTTTTATGATGTCATTACTGGCTGGCTGGATGAGGGGAGAGCAGTAGATGTTTTCTTCCTTGACTTCAGCAAGGCTTTTGACACTGTCTCCCATAACATCCTCATTAGGAAACTCAGGAAGAGTAGGCTTGATGAGTGGACAGTGAGGTGGATTGAGAGCTGGCTGTGTGACAGAACTCAGAGGGTGGTGATCAACAGATCAGGGTCGAGTTGGAGGCCTGTAGCCAGTGGTGTCCTCCAGGGATCAATACTCTGTCCAGTCTTGTTCAACGTGTTCATCAATGATCTGGACAAGGGGACAGTGTATCCTCAGCAAACTCGCTGATGATACAAAACTGGGAGGGGTGGCTGACACTCCAGAGGCCTGTGCTGCCATTCAGCATGACCTGGACAGGTTGGAGAGTTGGGCAGAGAAGAATCTCATGAGGTTCAATAAGAGCAAGTGTAGGGTCCTGCACCTGGGAAGGAAGAACCCCAAGCACCAATATAGGTTAGGGGTGGACCTGCTGGAAAGTACTTCAGAGGAGAAGAATCTTGGAGTCCTGATAGACAGTAAATTATCCATGAGCCAGCAATGTTCCCTTGTTGCCAAGAAGGCCAATGGAATCCTGGGTTGCATAAAGAAGAGCGTGGCCAGTAGGTCAAAGGAGGTAATTCTCCCCCTCTACTCTGCCCTGGTGAGGCCACAGCTGGAATACTGCATCCAGTTTTGGGCTTCACAGTTCAAGAGAGACAGGGAGCTACTGGAGAGAGTCCAGAGGAGGGTGACAAAGATGATAGGGGGATTGGAGCATCTCTCTTATGAGGAAAGGCTGAAAGAGCTGGGACTCTTTAGCCTGGAGAAGAGAAGGCTGAGGGGAGACCTTATCAAAGTATACAAGTATCTAAAGGGTGGGTGCAAGGAAGATGAAAACAGGCTCTTCTCAGTAGTTCCCAGTGTCAGAACGAGGGGCAACAGGTACAAGCTGGAACATAGGAAGTTCCATTTAAACAAGACTGGATCCAAAACTGAGCCCTGGGGGACACCACTGGTGACCGGCTGCCAACTGGATCCAAACTCATTCACCATAACTCTCTGGGCTTGGCCAGCCAGTTTTTTACTCAGCAGAGAGTGCACCTGTCTATGCCATGTGCCTCCAGCTTCTCTAGGAGAATGTTGTGAGAGACGGTGTCAAAGGCTTTACCAAAGTCTAGATAGACAACATCCACAGCTCTTCCCTCATCCACCAGGCAGGTCACCTGATCATAGAAGGACTTCAGGTTAGTCAAGCAGGACCTGCCTTTCCTGAACCCATGCTGGCTGAGCCTGATCCCATGGCTATCCTGCACTTGCCATGTCAGCGCACTCAAGATGAGCCTCTCCATGATTTCCCCTGGTACTGAAGTCAGGCTGACAGGCCTGTAATTCCCAGGATCCTCCTTCAAGCCCTACTTGGGCATCACACTGGCAAGCCTCCAGTTATCTGGGACCTCCCCTGTTATCCAGGACTGCTGATAGATGATAGAGAGAGGCTTAGCAATGTCCTCTGCCAGCTCTCTCAGTACCCTTGGGTGAATCCCATCTGGCCCCATAGACTTTTGAGTGTCTAGGTGCTGCAACAGGTCTCTGACTGCATCCTCATGGATTATGGGGGGGTTGTTCTGATGGTGAAAAAATCCCTGTGGTATGCGAAAGGAATCTTTTGGGGAAAAGTGTTTGGGTTTATCCTGCTTCAGGCAAAGGCAAACCTGTCCGGGGTGTTGCTTTTGCTCAGGGACCTGGACATACCTGGTGTGTGATGATGGAGGATGGTGAAGTACAATGCGTGCCTCAAGGTAATCTGACTCTGGGGGAGAATCCTTAATTTGACAGTTGGTAGAATATAGAGCCTAGGCGTAATATATATGGTCTGGAATAAGGGGTGGAATGTCCTGTTTTGAGCCAGGATTAAGCTAATTTTCTTTTTACTGATTTTTCTCTCTTTTAAGCAGCAAGTTTTCCAGCTAGTGGGGTGATAACATAGAATCATAGAATGGTTAAGGTTGGAAAGGACCTTAATGCAGGAATGTTTATGTTACTGCTGAGACACCAAGGACACTTTGCTCTGCTTTCTATACTAAAGGAGCAGAAGAGTCATATCTGCAATCCTTCCATAGGGAGGAGTGGACTAGTTTAGTTTTCAATCCAAAACGTCTCTCTCCCTATTATCTCTCTCCTTTCCCTA
>NW_009954186.1:55225-58224 GCF_000747805.2 Chaetura pelagica | reverse complement strand
GGGAGGGGGAGGGGATCGAGAGCATTATTGTTGCTGGTTTAATTGTCAATCCTGAGTCAAACCGTGACAATGGGGGACACATTTGCCAATCTCCAGTTTAATGGGACCTCCATGGTTAGCCAGGACTGCTGGTAAATAATGGAAAGTGGCTTGGTGAGCCCCATAGACCTGTGTAGGTCTAAGTGGTGCAGCAGGTCGCTAACCATCTCCTCTTGGATTATGGGGGCTTCAAATGCTCCCTATCTCTTTCTTCCAGCTTAGAGGAATGAGTACCTTTAGAAGAACTGGTCCTACTATTAAGGACTGAGGCAAAGAAGGCATTAAGTACCTCAGCCTTCTCATCCTTGATCCGTGTTTTTCCTCCTGCATCCAATAAAGGATAGAAATTGTCCTTAGCCCTCCTTTTGCTGTTAATATATTTATAGAAACATTTCTTGTTATTTTTGACAGCTGCAGCAGACTTATTTCAAGTTGGACTTTGTCCCTTCTGATTTTCTCCTTGCATAGCCTCATGACATCTTTGTAGTCCTCCTGAGTGGCCTGTCCCTTCTTCCAAAGGCCATAAACTCTCCTTTTTTCACTGAGTAGCAGCCAGATCTCTCTATTCAGCCAGGCTGGTCTTCTTCCATGCAAGTTTGTCTTTTGGCACATGGGGACGGCCTGCTCCTGCACCTTTAAGACTTCCTTCTTAAAGAGCATCCAGCCTTCCTGGACTCCTTTGCCCTTCAGGGTTGTCTCCCAAGGGACTCAATCAGTCTCCCAAACAGGCCAAAGTCTGCCCTCCGGAAGGCCAAGGTGGCAGTTCTGCTGACCCTCCTCCTTACTTCTCCAAAAATAGATAATTCAATAATTTCATGATCAATGAATCAAGACAGCCTCCAACCATCCCGTCACCCACAAGTCCTTCTCTGCTCCCAAGCAACAGGTCCAACAGGGAGCTTTCCCTAGTTGGCTCCCTCACCAGCTGTGTCAGGAAGTTATCTTCCACACACTCCAGGAACCTCCTAGGCTGTTTCCTCTCTGCTGTGTTATATTCCCAGCAGACATCTGGGAAGTTGAAGTCCCCCACGAGAACAAAGGCTAGCAATCGTGAGACTTCTCCCAGCTGCTTACAGAATATTTTCGCTGCCTCTTCATTCTGGTTGGGTGGCCTATAACAGATTCCCACCATGATATCTGCCTTGTTGGCCTTCCCCCTGGTTCTTACCCATAAACGCTCAACCCTATCATCACCATCATTAAGCTCTAGACAATCAAAACACTCCCTTACCTACAAGGGCCACCCCACTGCCTCTCCTGCCTTGCCTATCCCTTCTGAAGAGTTTGTAGCCATCTACTGCAGCATGTGAATTGTCCCATCACTTTTCTATGACTATATCAGAATTTTCCTGCTGCACAATGGCTTCCAACTCCTCTTATTTGTTGCCTATGCTGAGTGCATTAGTATCAATGCACTAAATCCACAGCTGGGCTGATAGTCCCGCCATCTTTTTGTGAGAAGTCCTAACTCCTAGCTGACTGTTCTCAGGCACTTCCATGGTAACTAACCCACGATGTGAGTTGTCCCACCATGTTTTAGTTATTCCTATGATATCTTAACATGTCATTTTGGACACCCACACCCCCGCTCCTCCCCCCAAGTCCTTCAGTTTAAAGCATGCTTCACCAAGATGGCCAGCCTGCTTCCAAAGATTCTCCTGCCTCTTTTAGACAGGTAAAATCCATCCCTCCCTAGCAGGCTATAGTTCTCGTAGAATGTTCCATTCCTGTAAAAGCCAAAACCCTCACGACACCAGCCACGTAGCCAGGAGTTGATATGCATTACGCATCTATACCTGTCTGCTACTAATCCTCTAACTGATAAAATGGAGGAAAAGATAATTTGGGCACCAATATTCTTCACTTTCTTCCCCAGGGCTTTTTAGTCCTTGATTTTGCCCAGGTTCAGGCAAAGAATAACAGTCCGTGCTCTTTACAAGTTTTGGTACCCTCTCAGCAACATCTCTGATCTTAGCTCCTGAAAGGCAGCAGACTCCTCTTGACTCTGTCAGGTTGGCAGATGGGCACCTCAGTGCCTTTTAACAAAAAGTCACTCACTACAAGCACTCACCGTTTCTTTTTATGGTGTTCACTGTGTGCTGGTACAGTTACTCATTGCAACCCTTGCTTGTTGGCTTCTCTAGGAGTTAAGAATAGAACAGAATTTTATTTTTAATTCTGTAGGCTGAATCATAGAATCAGAGAATCATAGAACCATTCAGATTGGAAAAGACCCTTGGGATCACTGAGTCCAACCATTATCCCTAGTTCTCCCCTAAACCATATCCAACAACATCACATCCAAACGACCTTTAGACATATCCAGAGATGGTGACTCAACCACCTCCCTGGGCAGCCTATTCCAGTGTCTAATCACTCTTTCTGTGAAAAAAATGTTTCCTAATGTCCAGTCTAAGCCTACCCTGTTGCAGCTTGAAGCCATTCCCTCTTGTTCCGTCGCTAATTACATGTGAGAAGACACCAGCACCAACCTCTCTACAATGTCCTTTCAGGTAGTTGTAGACTGATGAGGTCTCCCCTCAGCCTCCTCTTTCTCAAACTAAACAATCCCAGCCCCTTCAAGTGTTCTTCATAAGATTTATTCTCTAGGCCCTTCACCAGCTTTGTTGCCCTGCTCTGTACTTGCTCCAGCACCTCGATATCTCTCTTGAATTGAGGTGCCCAAAACTGGATGCAAGACTCCAGGTGTGGCCTCACCAGTGCTGAGTACGGGGGACAATCACCTCTCTGCTTCTGCTGGTCACACTATTTCTAATACAAGCCAGGATGCCATTGACTTTCTTGGCCACCTGGGCACACTGCTGGCTCATATTCAGCCGCTTGTCAATTAGATCACCTAGGTCCTTTTCTGCCAGACAGCTTTCCAGCCACACTTCCCCAAGCCTGTAGCATTGCATGGGGTTGTTGTGGCCCAAGTGCAGGACCCGGCACTTGGCCTT
>NW_009954186.1:29069-54980 GCF_000747805.2 Chaetura pelagica | reverse complement strand
TCTCTGGGGCCCGGCCTGCCCAGCCAGTGCTTGATCCAACAGATCGTATGCTCATCCAGGCCATGAGCAGCCAGGTTGTTTTTTTTTATGAGAGTGCCATGGGGAACAGTGTCAAATGCTTTTTGGAGGTCCAGATAGACAATGTCCACAGCCTTTCCCTCATCCAATAGTCAGGTCATCAGGTCATAGAAGGAGATCAGGTTTGTCAGGCAGGACTTGCCTTTCATAAACCCATGCTGACTGGGCCTGATCCCCTGGTTGTCCTCTATATGGCTTCTAATGACACTCAAGATGATCTGTTTCATGACCTTCCCTGGTACTGAGATCAGACTGGCAGGTCTATAGTTTCCTGGATCCTCCTTTTTGCCTTTCTTATAGATGGGTGTTACACATTTGCTACCCTCCAGTCCATTGGGACCTCCTCAGTTAGCCAGGACTTCAGGTAAATAATGGAAAGTGGCTTGGTGATCACGTCTGCCAACTCTTTCAGCACCCTTGGATGCAACCCATCTGGTCCCATAGACTTGTGTGTGTCTAAGTGGTGTAGTACGTCTCTGATCACTTCCTCTTTAATTGTGATGACCTCATTCTGCATCCCCTCCCTGTCTCCTAGCTCATGTGGCTGTATATCCATGGAGCAGCGAGTTCCACTGCTAAAGATGCCTTTCATAAACCCATGCTGACTGGGTCTAACAGCTGGTAGCCCCCCAGTACCAGCTTGTGACACCTGGTTATCCTCTATCTGTCTTCTAATGGCACTCAGGATGCTCTGCTCAATAACCTTCTCTGGTACTGAGGTCAGGCTGACAGGTCTATAGTTTCCCAGATCCTTCTTTCTGCCTTTCTTATAGATGGGTGTTACACTTGCTACCCTCCAGTCTATTACGACCTCCTCAGTTAGCCAGGACTTCAGATAAATAATGGAAAGTGGCCTGGTGATCACGTCTGCCAACTCTTTCAGCACCCTTGGATGCAACCCATCTGGTCCCATAGACTTGTGTGTGTCTAAGTGGTGTAGTACGTCTCTGATCACTTCCTCTTTAATTGTGATGACCTCATTCTGCATCCCCTCCCTGTCTCCTAGCTCATGTGGCTGTATATCCATGGAGCAGCGAGTTCCACTGCTAAAGACTGAGGCAAAGTAGGTGTTGAGCACCTCAGCCTTTTCCTCATCCTTTGTTACTAAGATTCCCTTTGCATCCAATAAAGGATGGAGATTTTCCCTAATCATCCTTTTGCTGTTAATGAACTTACAGAAACATTTTTTATTATCCCTAACAGCTGTAGCTAGTTTGAGCTCTAGCTGGGCTTTGGCTCTCCTAATTTTCACCCTGCACAGGTTCACTTCATCTTTATAGACTTCATGGGTGACCTGTCCCCTCTTCCAAAGGTCATAGACTCTCTTTTTGTTCTTAAGGTCCAGCCAAAGGTCCCTTTTTAGCCAGGCTGGTCTCCTACCCTGCTTACTGGTTTTTTTGGCACATGGGGATAGCAGCTCCTGTGCCTTTAAGACTTCTTTCTTGAAGCATGTCCAGCCTTCCTGGAGTCCTATATCCTTCAAGGCAGCCTCCCAAGGGACTTTGTCAATCAGTCTTCTGAACAGGTCAAAGTTTGCCCTCTGGAAGTCTAAAGCTTCTTATCTGTTTTTTTGTAGTGATTCTGGAGGGTGGAGGTTGAATCAGAGTCCTGCTTTGGTAAGTCACCAGGGTCCAGGGTGGTGTCCTCTACAGGGACATGGATCATGCATCAATCTCTATCTCAGATCCACTAATACTAAGCAGCCTTTTAACTGTTTCTTGCAACTCAGCCACCTGAAGTAATAGATCATTAACTTGTGCACACCTTGTGCAGGTACTTGTCTTTTCACCAGGAGAAGGGTCTTGGTGCTCCCTGCAGCATTTTGTTTGTACTGAAGTCTCCTTCACTGCCAGTTCAGTCTGGATGGATGCTTCGGCTAACTCAGAGGCTTTCTCTGTAGTAACACGTGTTTTGGCTCTGAGGCGAGTGCTCACCATATTGCCAGAGACCGAGAGCTTTTCCCTGGGCTGTGGACTTACCAGCAGAGTGCAAGGCACTCTCGGTATGCCCTCCCGCTTGAACTGTCACGCAGACTGCCGCGCCGCGCCGTGCCCCACTTCGGCTGACGCGCCACACTGTTCACAGCGCTCCCTAGAGTGACGTGGTGTCTGTTGCTCTAGCAACCCCCAGATATCAGCGGCTCCCGCGAGAGCTGCCGACTCCTGGTATTTCCCTACTACAAGGAAACCAACCTCAGGAAAAAAAACCCTGTTTGACGAGATCTGCCGCACCGCTGCAGATCGACCCGGCTTTGGAGCAGCTCCTCTCGGCGAATGAAACATCCAAATGTTATAAAGACAAACAATGAATACTGCTTCTTTATCTTCATCCATCAAAATCAAAGGCACAGCCTGCAATTATTAGTTTTGCTTTTATATTGCTTAAGGAAATGATAAGCACTATGGTACAAACGTCATTACAGCAGTAGGCGAAAACCAGAGTGCAATGCAGCTGAACAATCTCTCAGTACCTCCTTTGGGTACTTTTTTTACTGCATTCAGATAAAATGTACTAGCATTTTAACTTTTATTTTATTTACAGGAGTACCCAAACTGCTAGAACTGGTCTTAGTAACTTGATAGATTGGCAAACTGTAGTTCTCATCCATATCAAATGTTTTTTTAATGCAAGACAAGAAGTTAATCTTCTCTCATGAGAGTCCAAAACAGGGGTGAACACTGTTAAAGGATGTGATAAGGCTGCTACTTCCTGCCTGGCTGCTGGAGACAAGCCCAGAGGTCTCTGTCCCAAGCAAATGGATGTAGCTGCTGCTTTCCTGTTTGCAAGTTCAACCAGTAATAAGGCTGAGTGTGTATCCCAGAGATGTGCGCACATGCACACACACTCTCACAGAGGACGTTAACATGGCCAGCTACACAAACTTCCACAGACAGGGTGCTGCCTTTAACAATACCCACATATAACACTACCGGAACTCACATAAAACATAAGTACAGCTAGCCAAGTTTCCCTCCTCCTCTCTGGCTGATTAGGATTGAAGTTCACTAGTGAAAACACGTATCCTCACTCTCTAGATTCACAAGCACACATACGTTCAGAGTTCCCTCGAATATCAGCACAGCCCCTTTGTTCATCTAATATCCATGCTCAGATCCTGAGCCCTCTTACCCACTATATTGGTGTCCTACTTGCCAGCTAGTCTAGTTTGATACTCACTAGCAAACAGGTACATGTACTCACAGTCATCTCACAGGCACCCCCACACTCTCAAATCCCTCCAATATCAGCACTGGCCCTTTGCCAGTCTGATACCCCTGCCAAGATCCTGGGCATCCTACTTAATGGCTAGTTCAGCTTGAAGTTTGCTATCCAATTACAGAGGCACATGCACACACACATGCACAGCAGGTTAGGATAAAATACAAATATTCCAACCCCCTAGTAACTGACACCTAGAAAAATGAGCCCTGTGACCTGCCAACCCCACTTCAGCTACTGATGCTGTGATCCTCACTCACTTCACTCACCCTGGTCTCCCCAGCAGCTGGCACCCAGGACACAAACAGGCCCTATGACCCATGGTCCAGGCCCAACAGCTGATACCAATACCCTTACCCACTCTAGTTGCTAGCACTGAGACTCCCACTCACTCTAGCTGCTGGCACAACAGGCCCAGGTGTGCATATACTCCCAGTCTGACTCCAATTGCTGGACCCGTATTCACTCATACCCCAATAGCTGGCACACTCCAGACACATGGTCCTTAGATCCATGGCCCCTCCAATTACTGATGTTGAGACTCTCACTCCAGCCACCTAAAAGGAGAACAATAAGTTCAAACTTACTTGGAGCAAGGACATTTTACTGGAATTAATAAAATGTCTCAAAAGTAAAATATTTTTTTTTCTTCAAAATAAGGTTTTAAAATATTCAAGGCTTTGACAAAATTTTTCCTGCAATGTTTAAAAAAATAAACTAGCAAAAAACACCTTCATTGTTCAAGAGAAACATTTAGCTCACTATTTACATTTGCTTTAATAAGTGAAGTCATGATTAGCAGCATGCATAGCCTCTCTATGAGAGAGTTAAGCTATTTGTGAAGGCATTAGATTTTTCATTATTACAGCCATTTCTCAAATACACATATCTGAGCAGTACTCTTAAACCATTTTCCCCATATGGGGGAAGCTACCAGAAGAGAGTGCTAAAAACTTCATAGAGCAGGTAAACAGGTTAATTAATTAATTTTAATGAAGTGGAAGGAAATACCTACAATCTGATCTCAATAGGAAAGTCTAGACAACAAAAGGCATAAGAAAATACTGTTTAAATAAGAGAGAATAAAAAAAAGGAACACTGATAGCAAGTAAATATTATGCCTCTCCAGATGCTGAGAAACCTGCTTTCATGCAGCATTGAATAGACCCCAAATGTATTATCCCACAGCATGCTGTGCAGATCCTGTCCATAGAGCAGCTCCTGCTCTCTCCCATGCCATGGTGCCTTTTATTTTTGCAACAAACAGAATTATATATATTCTCCTGAGGAGTTAGATTGTTATCTCTTTCATAACTTCGAGCAGCACACAGCACAGGGCAGCATGGGGCATTCCAGTAGATTTCCTTATAGCTGTTACTGATGCTGACCTATGGGCCCTAAGTACAAGGCCCAATAGAGAAAATATTACCTGCTCAAGAACACTAAATCCTTGAATGTCTTCCACAAGGCTTTCAGTACAGGCACTCAGTGCCTTTTTTTTATATATCAGTTTTCACAGGGAAGGTCTGCCCCCAGGCCTCATAAGTCCCTTGGCCTAGCAGCAGAAACTGAGGGAGTAAAGCATTATTATCCACAGAAGAAGAAGAAAGAATTCAAATCACAGAATCATAGACTGGTTTGGGTTGGAAGGGACCTTAAAGATCATCTATTTCCAACCCCCCTGCATGGGCAGGGACACCTCCCACTAGACCAGGTTGCTCAAAGCCCCACCCAACCTGGCCTTGAACACCTCCAGGGAGGGGGCATCCACCACTTCCCTAGGCAACCTGTTCCAGTGTCTCACCACCTTCCCAGTGAAGAATTTCTTTCTAAGATATAATAAAAAATCTACCCTCTTTCCATTTGAAACCATTCCCCCTTGTCCTATTGCTACATGCCCTTGTAAAAAGTCCATCCCCAGCTTTCCTGTAGGCCTCCTTCAGATACTGGAAGCCTGTTATAAACTCTCCCTGAAGCCTTCTCTTCTCTAGGCTGAACAGCCCCAACTCTCTCAGCTTGTCTTCATAGGAGAGGTGCTCCAGCCCTCTCATCATCATCTTCGCGACCCGCCTCTGGACTTGCTCCAACAGATCCATGTCCTTCCTGTGTTGGGGATTCCAGAACTGGACACAGTACTCCAGGTGGGGTCTCACAAGAGTGGAGTAGAGGGGCAGAATCACCTCCCTCAACCTGCTGGCCACGCTTCTTTGGATGCAGCCCAGGACACGGTTGGCTTTCTGGGCTGCAAGTGCACATTGCCAGGTTATGTTGAGCTTTTCATCAACCAACACCCCTATGTCCTTCTCCTCAGGGCTGCTCTCAATCCATTCTCCACCCAGCCTGCAATTGTGCTTGGGGATTACCCCAACCCATGTGCAGCACCTTGCACTTGTCGTGGTGCACGACTCCAGCATGTCGACTGCACCACACAGCTCAGTGTTATCTGCAAACTTGCTGAGCGTGCACTCAATCCCACTGTCCATGTTGCCAATGAAGATGTTAAACAACGCTGGTCCCAAAACTGACCCCCGAGGAATCCCACTCATCACTTATCTCCACTTGGACATTTACCTGTTGACTGCAACTCTTTGAGTGTGACCATCTAGTAATTTCCTTATCCACCAAGTGATCCATCCATCAAGTCCATGTCTCTCTAGAGACAAGAATGTCATGCGGGATAGTGTCAAATGCTTTGCACACAAGTCCAGGTAGATGACATCGGTTGCTCTTCCCTTATCCATCAACACTATAACCCCACCATAGAAGGCCACCACATTTGTCAGGAACTATTTGCCCTTGGTGAAGCCATGCTGGTTGCCACCAACCACCTCCACATTTTCCATGTGCCTTAGCATAGTCTCCAGGAGGATCTGCTCCATGATCTTGCTGGACACAGAGGTGAGACTGACTAGCCTGCTGTTCCCCAGGTCTTCCTTTTTTCCCTTTTTGAAAATGAGGGTGATGTTTCCCCTTTTCCAGTCTGTGGGAACTTCACCAGACTGCCATGACTTTTCAAATATGATGAAAAGTGACTCTGCAACTTCATCCACCAGTTGCCTCAGGAGGCACGGGTGGATCTCATCAGGTCCCATGGACTTCAGGTTCCTTAGATGGTCTTGAGCCTGATCTTCTCCTACCATGGGTGGCTCTCCATTCTCCCAGTCCCTGCCTTTGCCTTCTGTGACTTGGATGTTGTGACTTGAGCACTTGCCGATGAACGGTGAGGCAAAAAAACCCATTGAGAACCTCAGCCTTCTCCATATCCCGCGTGACCAGGTCTCCTGTTTCTTCCTTCTGGAGAGCAACCACATTTTCCCTGGTCTTCCTTTTATCACTGACATACCTGTAGAAGCTTTTCTTGTTGCCCTTGGTGTCCTTGGCCAGATTTAATTCTATCAGGGCTTTAGCTTTATTAACCTGATCCCTGGCTGCTCAAACAGCTTCTTTGTACTCTTCCCAGGTGACCTATCCTTGCTTCCACCCTCTGTAGGCTTCCTTTTTATATCCAAGTGTGGCCAGGAGCTCCTTGTTCATCCATGCAGGCCTCCTGTTTTTTTTGCCCGAGTTCCTCTTTGCTGGAATGCATCTCTCCTGAGCTTGGAGGAGGCGATCAGTGAATATTAACCAGCTTTCTTGGGCCCCTCTTCCCTCCAGGGCTTTATCCCATGGTGCCCTACAAAGCAGGCTCCTGAAGAGGCCCAAGTCTGCTCTCCTGGAGCCCAGGGTAGCGAGCTTGCTGTTTGCCCTCCTCGCTGCCCTAAGGATCTTGAACTCCACCATCTCATGGTCACTGCAACCGAGGCTTCCCCTGAGCTTCACATTTCCCACCTCCCTGGTGGCCCCTCCTTGTTGGTGAGAACAAGGTCCAGCATAGCACCTCTCCTTGTTGGCTCCTCTATCACTTGCAGAAGGAAGTTAGCATCAACGCATTCCAGGAACCTCCTGGATTGCTCATGCCCTGCTGTGTTGTCCCTCCAACAGATATCAAGAATTCCCCCATGAGGACCAAGGCTTGTGAATGTGAGGCTACTCCTATCTGTCTATAAAGGTTCTCATCTGCTCAGTTGTTTTGGTTGGGTGCCCTGTAGCAGACCCCCACTATAATGTCCCCTTCCCCTACCCTCTCTTTAATCCTGACCCATAAGCTCTCAGTCAGCTCCTCATCCACCCTGCAGGCAGAGCTCCATGCACTCCAGCACTTCCTGGGCTGCAAGTGCACATTGCCAGATCATGTTGAGCTTTTAATCTATCAACACCCCCAGGTCCTTCTCAGGGCTGTTCTCAATCCATTCTCCGCCCGGCCTGTAATTGTGCTTGGGGAACACTTAAATTGCACACACACACAAGCTCATAGAAGCAGCTGGGGCACTGAGGGAGCCCTTCCATGTTGCTTCAAGGGCACAGTGTACCATCTTTGAAAAGTCATGGAAATTGGAGTGGTTCCTGATGACTGGAAAAACACAAAGGTCATACCCATTTTCAAGAAGGACAATAAGAAGGATCCAGGGAAGCCTCACCGCAGTCCCTGAGAAGGTTATGTAGCAAATCCTCCTGGAATCCATGTCCAGGCACATTAAGAACAAGACGGTGATTGGGAACAGCCAGCATTGATTTACCAAAGGCTAATTGTGCACGACCAATCTGATAGCTTTCTACAAATGACATGATGGGTTTTGTGGACAAGGAGAGAGCAGTGAATATTGCTTACCTTGACGTAGCAAGGCCTTTGAAATGGTCTCTCATAGTATCCCTGCAGCCAAATTGGTGAGGCATGGACTGGGTAAGTGGACTAGAAAGTAGGAAGAAAATTGGCTGGACCATCAAGTCCAAAGGGTTGTGATCAGCAGTAGTAAGTTCAATTGACAGCCTGTTACTAGTGACGTTCCTCAGGGATCAATATCGAGGCCAGTGTTGTTCAACATCTTTATTAGTGACCTGGATGATGGGACAGAGTGTGCTCTCAGAAAGTTTACAGATGACACCAAATTGGGGACAGTAGTCAATATGGCTGGGGGGGAAAGGAAAGGAGACCAGTGGGTTGAAATGAAAACAGATTTAATAGAATAATAATAATGAACTAATATTAACCCCAATGCTAATATAAGATACAAAGTTATACTCAGCTCCAAATAGTAGTCGTGAGCTGTGCACTTCTAGCGGTGAAGGCTGAATGCCCAACACTGCGAGTGTGATGGCTCCAGTGAGAATGCAGTGGTCACAACAAGTGGAGGAGTAGGCCTCAGGCGTGGGATGACTGATGAGACAGATGGGACCCTCTCAGGAAGGCAGTCATGGTAGAAGTCCCAAAAATCCTCACAAACTTCCCAATTTATAGTGAAGGTGACATTTACGGTATGGAATACTTTGGTTGGCCAGCTTGGGTCAGCTGCCCTGGGCTTCACCCCTCCTAGCCCACTGCACCTGCATGGTTCAAAACTACCCTCGATCTTGGTCACTACAGAAACCTGCCTACCAGAGCATCTTATCTCTTTTGTTCTCACTGAATTGGACTCCACAGTCTCTCAAAACTACAGCTTCTCAGAACAGAAAAAGTATTTTAAAATTCTGTCCCAGCAAAACCAGGACACAAGCACAAAATACACAGCAACCAGGATAATTTATTTGGGTCAGGCCCACACAATACAAAACATAGAATAAGCATAATGATTTTTTCATATTGATGAAAGAAACTGCTAACTATAAAATGTCCATTTATGAAACTTTATTTCTGATCATCACACTGGAATCCTGCATGACAGTTAAACAAATTTTCTTTGTTGGGTGATTAAAAGCTGTCTTACAACTGGATGCCTCTCTGCCCTTCAGTGTTTCTAAAATACTTTATCCACAGCACAGAGGTGCACCTTTCTGGTTTTCCACTCATTACAAACATAGACAAAAGAAAACACGAGTTTATATTGCAACACTGCAGCAAAAAAGTACTGAGAATAGAGAAAGTACTGGGTGTTCACTAATCAAGGATTTTACCTCTGCACGGGATAATGACAAAATCAAAAGCAAACACTTAATACGGTTTTGTTACCAAGGTCTTTCCAAGCAATGTTGAAAATTTGAGAAGGTAGAAAGCTACAAATCTATTCAAGAGAAAAAACCTAAACAAAACAAAAACTCCACTTTCTCCAAAAAGACAACAGGAATATGATTACATCGCAAAAGCAACTTCATGCTCCTTAAAGGAGAAAATCCTGACA
Source organism: Chaetura pelagica (assembly GCF_000747805.2). NCBI lineage: Eukaryota > Metazoa > Chordata > Aves > Apodiformes > Apodidae > Chaetura > Chaetura pelagica. Next base: position 45,471 of record NW_009954186.1, on the reverse strand, counting down.
CTGAAGGGCATACACAAGGAACAGTAGTTGCAAATTTAGGGCAGACAAATAAGACAGGAGTTTGGTCATCTAATAATTTCAAATGAAGCTACAATGTCCTTCTGAAATAGTTTTGCATCAAAGGAGATATTTGGCAAAATAAATTCTCCCATTTGCAACAGATCTACATTAGGAAAGATGGTTTAATGGTTTCATAAGCACTATAAAATAATTTAAAACTGATATTACTGTCGTTTTGGGGTTACTGTACAGTAGCTCTACATGCATAAAGTACTTTTATGCATATTTGTCCTGGTTTTGGCTGTGACTGAGCTAATTTTCTTCTTAGTTAGAATAGCACTTAGAATAGTGCTACATTTTGGATTTAGTATGAGAAGAATCTTGATAACATACTGTGGGAAATATACTGATGTTTTTAGTTGTTGCTAAGAAATCAAGGGCTTTTCAACTTCCCATGCATTGCTAGTGTGTGGGTATACAAGAAGTTGGGAGGAGAGACCCTGACAGGCTTTTTTTACCTATTAAATTGTCTTTATCTCACTTTTACTCTTTTGATTCTCTCCCCCATCCCACTGGGGTTAGGTGAGTAAGTGGCTGTATGGGGCTTAGTTGCCAGCTGGGGTTACATCATGACAATATTGTAACCATGCTATGCTTTATTATAGTATTAAAGTTTAATCAGAACTTTTGTTTGGAAAACCTTTACACCTTTCAACTCCTGAATCCAATCTTCACAATGTTATCTCACAACAAAACCTGCCAGAAAACGCTATCATTTTAACCTGATATCTGGTTGCCTTGATTATCAAAGTTTTGTAATCTGATCACTGTATTGTTCAAAGAAGCTCTTATTTCACATGGAGTCTTACTCAAGCAGCAGGTACCACACAAGTAGGTTTGCTTTAAAGCTTAGGGACACTTTAGGAATGACTCAAGGCACAAAGCAAGAGGCTGGACTGCACAATCATGAGAGTTGTAAATTCTCTTTGGCAGCAGCAAGACAATAGCTTTGCTCCACTGTTTGTGAAGCCAATCTCCAACACAGTTAAAACAAGGTGCATTCCAGCTGCCTCATTTCAATGAAAATGTATTAGACTGTTCAAACCATTAATTACTTGGGATAGGGTTCTGGCTCGACTCTGAAGAACAGCCTAACTCTCTTTTGGGTGCTGAATAAGCCCTACCACACGAGAAGGGGAAAACGTTTCTACAACATTATTGTTGCAGTAAAACAATTTCTGACCAACTAGATTTGGCCCTACTACACCAGTTTTCTATTTTTTACAAACGATCACTAGCTCATCAAATTACTCTGTATTCTTCTATTTCCTCTATTTAGAGCTGAGAAAATAAGGACCTCAGCCCCCTCCGCCCTCTCGGATCCTTATCTCAATCGCTGTATCTGCAGGCCATATGCAGACCATCAGCGTTGTCTCCATCCTCTCAGGCAGGCCTTTTGGGATGCAAATGAGGCTTTCTTTAGGGGATACAATGGGGTTTCGACACCAATTCTAGCAAGTATAGGTCCTGAGGGCTGGTCTCTCACACTAAACAGAATTACTTCTTGAGGCGGCAGGCTTTTGAAGGAAAAAAAACCGTTCTTTTTTTTGTGCACTATTCCAAAACTCAATCTTGAAAAAATATTTCAGAAAGAATTTGTAATATACTAGGCAGATAATGTTACAAAGCATTCTTTGTTCAGACTTTCATCAGAAATTAAAAGCCATAGAATAATAGAATCGTCAAGGTTGGAAAAGACCTTCAAGATCATCAAGTCTAACCATCCACCCTACAACTCCTAACCACTAAGCCATCTTATGAAACACCATGTCTACCCCTTTTTTGAACATCTCCAGGGATGGTGCCTCCACCACCTCCCTGGGCAGCCTGTTCCAAGGCCTTACCACTCTTTCTGTGAAAAAACTTTTTTCTAATATCCAGCCTGAACCTCCCCTGGCACAGCTTGACCCCATTTCCTCTTGTCCTATCCGCTGGTCACCAGGGAGAAGAGACCAACACACTCCTCACTACAACCTCCTTTCAGGTAGTTGTAGAGAGCAATGAGGTCTCCCCTCAGCCTCCTCTTCTCTAGGCTGAACAGCCCCAGGTCCATCAGCCTCTCATAAGGCGGGTTCTCAAGACCCCTAATCAGCCTAGTTGCCCTTCTCTGCGCCCTCTCCAGCACCTCAGTGTCCTTCTTGTACTGTGGCACCCAAAACTGCACACAGTACTCGAGGTGCAGCTTCACTCAAGGCTGAGTATAGGAGCAGGATCACCTCCTTGGCCCTGCTGCTCACACTATTCCTGATGCAGGCCAGGGTGCTATTGGCCTTCTTGGCCACCTGGGCACACTGCTGGCTCATGTTCAACAAAAAAGGCAAGAGGAAATTATTCCGAAAAGGGGCAGGTGGAGTGAGAACTAGATTCACCAACTTGCTTATCAGCCAGAATTCTCAATTTTCTTCTCTTACTCCAGATATTTCAATTATGTATTTGACCTTAAAGGTCTCAAAACAATATTATCTGTATTTTTCCCTTACTGCTTAGTGCTCAACAGGGTTTTCACTTAAATGAACAGAAGTAGTGAAAAATGTTTTTTAAATTGCCTATTCCTAGTCCCTTAATTCAACCTTGGACAAAGTAAGCAATTACCAATTACCCTTAATCAACACCAGATGCAGCATTAACAACCAGGTTTGCTTATTCTACCTAGCATGAGAATATATTGCCTTATGATGTTTCCCATCTCAGCTCTACATATAATCATTTCACCACATGTTAAAAATTTGACTTTGTAGAAATATCTGAACAGAACAAAATATATGACCTTACAGAATAGATCAATCAAACCATTCTTCCTTAATGAATTATAGCAACTGTACTCTCCAGTCCCTGAATAGTTTATTCTCAATTAATTTGTAAAACTGTTCTGTATCTAAATTATTCTACAAAACTCCCCAAAATCCCTTAAAACAAGGCATGGATGTCAAGTTTTATACACAAGGGAAATAGTGCTAGATAAGGCTGAGGAAAAAGTTGATGGAGAAAACAGCTAGCAGTTTCTACCTTGAAAGTACACAAAGAGAGCTAACACCTCATTAACAGTGAACTGAGACAAAATAATATACCGGGGTGACAGGAATGAAATCAGTAGGGAAGTGACCATAAGACCAATTTTTTGTAAGAAACTACATGAAAAAGTAATACAGAAGTAAGCAAGTGCTACATTGTTATTATGCAGTTGGGACTAAAGCATCCACAAAAGCACAAACAAAAATAATGCAATACCTTACCTTTTTAAGTTTTGTATAACTATTTCACTATTACAGAAGCAGACTGTATATAGTCCCACAATAATAAGTAATAAAATAGAAAATTAGGATGAGACCAAAATCAATAAAGTTTAGCTTATAGATATTACATTACATTTCTTCTACATTTTATGTGGCAGAAGTCATCGCTAGACTGCTCTCCATCATCTTTGAAAAGTCCTGGAAAATGGGAGAGGTGCCTGAGGACTGGAGGAAAGCCAATGTCACTCTAGTCTTCAAGAAGGGCAAGAAACAAGAGCTGGGTAGCTACAGACTGGTCAGCCTCACCTCCATCCCTGGAAAGATGATGGAGCAGCTCATTCTGGGGGTCATCTCTAAGCACATGGCAGAAAAGAAGTTATCAGGAGTAGCCAGCATGGATTCACCAAGGGGAAATCATGTCTGACTAATCTGATAGCTTTCTATGATGGTGTGACAGAATGGAGAGAGCAGGGAGAACAGTGGATGTTTTCTTCCTTGGCTTTAGCAAGGCTCTTGACACTGTCTCCCATAACATCCTTGTGTATAAGCTCAGGAAGTGTGAGTTAGAAGAGCGGACAGTGAGATGGATCAAGAACTGGCTAAACAATAGAGCCCAGAGGGTTGCAATCAACGGTGCAGAGTCCAGTTGGAGACCTGTGACTAGTGGTGTTCCCCAGGGGTCAGTACTAGGCCCAGTCGTATTTAACATCTTAATCAATGACCTGGATGAGGGGATGGAGCGTATCCTCAGCAAGTTTGCCGATGATACCAAGCTAGGAGGATTGGCTGATATACCTGAAGGCTGTTCAGCCGTTCAGTGAGATCCAGACAGACTGGAGAGCTGGGCAAAGATGAACCTCATGAGATTCAACAAGAATAAGTGTAGAGTCCTGCACCTGGGGAGAAAAAAACACCATGCACTGATATAGATTAGGGGTTGACCTGCTGGAAAGCAGCCCCATGGAGAAGGACCTTGGGGTTTTGGTGGACAACAAGTTACCTACAAGACACCAATGTGCCCTTGTGGCCAAGAGAGCCAATAGTATCTTGGGATGTATTAAGAACAGTGTGGCCAGTAGGTCAAGGGAGGTTCTCCTCCCCCTCTCTACTCTGCCCTCATAAGACCACATCTGGAGTACTGTGTCCAGTTCTGTGTCACTCTTTTCAGTGGTGCCCTGTGATAGGACGAGGGGAAACGGCACCAAGCTACAACACAGGAAGTTCCACCTCAACATGAGGAAAAACTTCTTCACTGTGAGGGTGACGGAGCCCCGAGACAGGCTGCCCAGAGAGGTTGTGGAGTCTCCTTCTCTGGAGACTTTCAAGACCTGTCTGGATACGTTCCTGTGTGATCTGCCCTAGGTGTTCCTGCTGCAGCAGGGGGGTTGGACTTGATGATCTTCAGAGGTGCCTTCCAACCCCTTTGATTCTATGATTCTATGACCTCTATGTAAAAGAATGGACAGCACAGAGCTGTCTTTGAAAAACGGCAATGAACAGGTTGAGAGCTTATGGGTAAAACTTAGGGGCCAAGCCAACGAAGGAAACCTCGTGGTTAGCATTTACTACAGACCGCCCAACCAAGGGGAGCCTGTGGAAGAAGCGTTCTTACTTCAACCATGGGAAGCATCACAATTGCAGGCCCTGATCCTGCTGGGGGACATCAATCACCCTGACATCTGCTGGAAAAGCAGCACGGCAAGCTGTAAGCGGTCCAGGAGACTCTTGGTGTGTCAAGGACAGCCCACATGAGTAGACAGCCTGACCATTAGAGGAGGGTTACTGGACCTCTTGCTCACCAAGACAGATGAACTAATTAGAGAGGTCGAGATTGGTGGCAGCCTGGGCTGCAGTGATCGTGCAATAACTATTGATTCCCATGTGTAAGAAATCAGGCAAGGAAGGCAGGATGGCAGCATGGGTGAATAAGGACCTCCTGGTCAAACTAAAGTATAAGAAGGAAATCCATAGGCAGGCAGTGGAATCAGGGACAGGTATCCTGGGAAGAACATAGGGATGCTGCCTGGGTGCATAGGGATGGGACAAAGACAGATAAGGCAAAGATGGAGCTGAATTTGGCAAGGGATGCAGAGAGTAACAAAAAGGTGTGGGGAACGGTCCATCTTCTTCCCCCCACATAAGACAAAACAAAATGCCTTTCAAGCCAGACATTTTGGTGTTAGAAGCGGGATATTGAGGGTCTTTTGGAGCCCCCATACCAGCTGAATTTGGCAAGGGATGCAGAGAGTAATAAAAAGGGCTTCTACAGGTACATTGGGCAGGAAAGAAAGTTTAAAGAACTTCCTGATAAGTAAGACAGGAGAACTGGTGGCAACTGATGTGGAGAAGGCTGAGGTGCTCAACAATTTTTTTCAGGAAAGAATAGACTGTTTCAGTTGCAAGAGACCTATGATGATCATCTAGTCCAACTACCTGTCCAATTCAGGGCCAACCAAATGTTAAAGCATGTTATTAAGGGCATTGTCTAAAAGCCTAACACTGTCTAAACACTGACAGGCATGGGGCATTGACCACCTCTCCAGGAAGCCTGTTCTAGTGTTTGACCACCCTCTCAGTAAAGAAATGCTTCCTAATGTCCAGTCTGAACCTCCCCTGACGCAGCTTTGAGCCATTCCCACATGTCCTGTCACAGGATACCAGGGAGAAGAGATCAGCACCTCCCTTTCAATTTCCCGTCCTCAGGAAGCTATAGAGAGCAATGAGGTCACCCCTCAGTCTCATTTTCTCCGAACTAGACAAACTCAAAGCCCTTAGCTGCTCCTCATAGGACATGCCTTCCAGCCCTTTCACCAGCTTTGTTGCCCTCCACTGGATTGCCCCCTCTTTGTTGTTCTCCTCTTCTAAAATTGTGCGGTCTTGAACTGCACACAATATCCAAGGTGGGATAATCACCTCTTTTGGCCAGTTAAGCAGGACTTTCCCTTTGTGAACCCATGTTGACTGTGCCTGATGATTCCATTGTCCTTTAAATGCCTTTCCATATGATCTTCTCCATAATTTTTCCAGGAACTGAGGTTAGACTAACAGGTCTGTAGTATCCTGGGTCTTCCCTCACATGCTTCTTGTAAAGTGGAATATCATTGGCTCACTCCAGTCAGCAGGGACCTCCCCAGACTCCCAAGACCTTTGGTAGATGATTGAGAGGGGTCCTGCTGTAACATCCTCTAGCTCCTTCAGTACTCTGGGATGAATCCCATCAGGCCCCATGGACTTGTGAACATCCAGCTGATACAGCTGGTCCCTTACAATTTCAGTGTCCACAAATGGAAAGCCACTGCTCCCACAGTCATGGTTCTCTGACTCAGAGGACCTGAGCAGCCCAAGGTCTATCAGTATTATTAAAGACTGAATTAAAAAAAAAGCAACAAACAAACACTGAATGCCTCTGCTTTTTCTTCATCCCTATTTGTCAGGTGACCATCTTCAACAGGTATCTGTTCAATGTTTTCCTTAGACAACCTCTTGCTATGAATGCACTTTTAAAAGCCTTTCATGTTGTCTGACACAACACTGGCCAGTTTTGACTCTAGTTCAGCTTTAGCCTTTCATATCTTCTCCCTGCATATACAAACCACAGCTCTGCAATCTTCCTGTGAAGCCTGACCTCGCTTTCAAAGATCATGCAATTTCTTTTTCCTCTGGAGCTATAGACGGTGACTGCACGGTACACTGCATGTTGGTCGGAGTCCTCTTCAATGCTACACCACTCAGGGCTCCCAACGTGTAAAGGGGCATACAATTATCCATGCTATTCTCTCCTTACAGTGTTAGCTCTAATAAATAGTACTTTAAATTATACCTTAGAGATTCCGAGTGCCTTTCTTACTGAGATCGTAATGGGCCACTATGTCCTGTTTCTACAACAGGAAATTTACTCTGTTTACAAACAACAAATCTAGGAGGGCACCCTTCCTAGTCAGCTCCCTTAGTACCTGCTATCGTCAATGTGCTTCATTAATTTCCTGGACCTGTTTGTGTACTCTGTATGATATTACCCGCTGATGTCTGGGAAGTTAAAATCACCCATAAGGACAAGGACAACTGATCTAAAAATATAGAATCATTCATTGATGTTGCCATCCTGGCTGGGTGGTCGATGGTAGATTCGCACAACATTATCTGCTTTATTTGCTTTCCCCTTAATCCTTACCCAGAGGCTCTCAACCATGTTCTTGCCAACTGTAAGCACCATACAATACCACCTCTCCCTTACATACAGTGCCACCCCCTGCCTCACCTGCCCTGCCTATGCCTCATACAGAGGCGTAGTGGTGGTAGATCCTTTTGCCCATGGCTGTGGAAAAGAGTATTTGGGTTACATGGCAAGGTTTTGGGGGGGGGTACACTACAGGACTGCCTTCTGTGAGAAAACACCAGGGACTGCTCCCATGTCAGACAGAACCAGTTTCAGCCAGCTCCAAGACAGACCCACCACTGGCCAAAGCTTAGCAAGACAGCAAAGTTAGTGGCACCTCTGTAATAACATTTTTTTAAATGGTAAAGAAACCTATAGAGAAGCTGTGATGGAGAGGAGTGAAAAAAATGAGAGAAACAACCCTGCAGACACCAAGGTGAGTGAAGAAGGAGGGAGAAGAGGTGCTCCAGGTGCTGGACAGAGATTCCCCTGCAGCCCATGGAAAAAGACCGTGGTGAGTCAGGTTGTTCCCCTGCAGCCCACCAAGCACCACTGTGGAGAATAGCCAGGGGAAAAGGGGCTTCCTTTATCAATAAAGAAGTAGATAAAAACAATGTGAGACCAGCTAAGGGCCAGGGTTTGCTGTGAGCAGCACTGTGAATGTTGACAAAAATCAGAACACTGCTTATCGTGTGCTCGGTGTGTGATTGGCTACATCCTGGGAGCCCAAGGACTGTGTATGTGCTAAGGAGCAGCTGTGAGTGCTGTTTACACTCTGTACCCCGGTTGCTTATTTCTCAGTTTCCACTGTAAAAGTATATAAGGGAGCATTTTCTCAAAATGAACGATTTCATTGCTTCTCACCCTGGAGTCTGTCTTCATCCACCACAAATGGCTCCCGAACTGGGTTTTTGCAATTGAAAGAGGCAATCGTCAGGATTAGTGTTAGAGAAAAGTTTTACAATTCCGGTGGTAGCTCCGCTATTGACCGTCGGGGGGAGGCGAGCGCGCTCACTACAAATTTACTTTCATTACCTTCTCTTGAACGGATAGGTAAGCAATCGCGGTAACATGGGGCAATCAGCTTCCAAGGAACATAAGTTGTATGCTGAGATTTTGCAGCGAATTTTAAAAGAACAAGGTTTTGCAGTGTCTTCGTTGAAATTAGCGAAATTGTTAGTGTGGATTAGAGATCTTTGTACTTGGTTTCCTACTGCCGGCACGTATGACAGTGCCATCTGGGCTAAAGTGGGGGAAGTTTTAGATGAGCTGGTAATCACCTGGAAAGCAGTGTATACTGCCTTGAAAACGTTACAGCCCGCGGAGGACCTGTTGCAAACTAAGGCGGCAACCCCGCCTTCTCGGGCTGATGAGGAAAAGGGCTCATGTGGGATTTTATATGATAAAGTTAGAAAATCTGAGGATGCTTTCGATCCCGGATCTATTGATCCGGAGGGCGAGTTGGATCTATACCACAGCCGGGAGTGTTTCCCCCCTCTCCCTCCCTCTGACCCCCGTGCGGCATTTGTGGGTACCGCTCCCGCTGCTCGGGGGCTTTTAGAATCACGACGACGACGTAAATCTGTGGGGGGTCAGTATTGTTTGGAGAAAGCGGTAGTTCCTTCTGCACCGCCCTATGAAACAACTGAGAAAACTGAGGGACCTCTGATTGTTTTGGACATAATAACCTAAGGTATTTTCAATTAGCAGTCAGATGTTTGATCAGTGTCGTCGGGATGCATTAAGGAATGGTGACGTTGCTTTATTAACTGCCATGCTGGTCGTGTATAGGAACAATCGACCCCCGGAGCATTGTAGCGCTTTCCTATGAGGTTATAAGGGAAGGCAGTCCGCGACTATGGCTTGCAGAATCATTTTACCATGAATCTTATTTCAGCTATTGGTGATAGTTATGTTATGGCACCAGCTGATTGGAAAGCCCTGCTGCGTATGATTCTGTCAGCAGCTCAATATACCGTTTGGTGGGCTGAATATCAGGGGTTAGTTAAGGTGCAGGTCATGGATAACATTGCAGCTGGTTTGGGAGTCGGCGAGAATGACCTGTTAGGACAGAACGCAAGAGCTACCGCCCAAGCGCAGGCAGAAATGCCACGGGCAGCGTTTCAGAAGCTGCGGACCTAGCGTTAAAAGTTTTACGTAGAGTACCCGGGGCAGGGCGGCGGGAATCGTCTTTTGCCGCTATTAGACAGGGGCCGCAGGAGCCCTATGTTTCTTTTATAGATCGACTTCAAGCAGCTATTTCAAGACAAGTAGACAATGAGGAAGCGGGTCGTGTGTTGTTGTTTCAGCTGGCTTTTGAAAATGCAAATGCAGACTGTCAGAAGCAATTACCCCGATTAGACGCTCTGCTAAGTCGATTGCTGAGCTGTTAAGAGCGTGTCAGAATATGGGCTCAGAGGAACATAAGGCATCTCTGTCAGCTGCAAGCTCTTGCTCAGCGGCTTATCGTAGTCAGAGTGGGTTTGAAGTGTTTTGAATGTGGAAAAGAGGGTCATATTAGAAAAGAATGTCCGATCGGGGCGGGGGGCGATCAGAAAAGAAACAGTAAGCGTCAGCCGACTACGCTTTGTCCGCGCTGCGGAAAGGGCTATCGCTGGAGCAATCAATGCCGATCAAAGTTTAACAACCAAGGCCAGTTCATACAGGGAAACGGGAAGCGGGGAGCCGGAGAATCAACAACAGGGTCTAGTACAGCCAGGAGATGTCGCCAGTGCTGCTGTCTCAGCCGACATGCAATCCCGGAGACGTACGATTGGGGATCTCACAGCCAGCACAGCAGGGAGTGCTGGGCTGTATATGGTCACAGTCACAAACACCATAATAACAGGTTCGATTGTGCATTTATCGGACACAGAAGTCTATGGCCCTTTGCCCGAAGGTTTTTGTGGTCTTTTGCTGGGTCACTCGTCTGCTACACGCTCTGGTTTGTTTGTCTTGCCTGGTGTTATTGATTCTGATTTTGAAGGACAAATCAAAATTATGGTGTGGATGCCACACCCACCTTGTACTATTCCCTCTGGTCAGTCGGTGGCACAGCTTTTGTGATTGCCATTCTCTGTCCCTGCTGCTGCTGATCCCAAGCGAGGACAAGGGGGTTTGGGGAGTACTGGTAACCCACAGATATTTTGGATCCGACAGGTGACTGCTGGACAACCACTTCTAACTGTCCTTATAAAAGGCCGACCTTTTGTCCGGATGGTAGACACTGGTGTCAATGTCTCGATCATAAATCAGTGTGATTGGCTGCAAGAATGGCCCTTGGCACAGGTTCAAGTAGCAGTTACAGGCATAGGAGGAACTCGGATCCCACTTCAGAGTGCTCTCACACTTCTGGTGGAAGGCCCAGAGAAAAAGCAAGCTGTGTTGAAACCCTATGTTCTCCCCATTCCATATACTTTATGGGGGAGAGATTTATTGTCTCAGTGGCACGTGACTCTGTCCACTAACTCATCATGCCAAAATTTATCAGCAGGGCCACTGATGTCCAGCCTCGACTCAAACTGACTTGGCTGAATGACACTCCAGTTTGGGTAGATCAGTGGCCTTTGAAGGGCGAAAGGCTGGAACAGCTGCAAAAATTGGTAGGGGAGCAGTTAATGTGTGGGCACATTGTACCTTCTACCAGTCCTTGGAACACACCTATATTTGTTATACCGAAAAAGTCTGGGAAATGGCGTTTGTTACAAGATCTTAGGGCAGTGAATGCTGTCATGCAGCCAATGGGAGCCTTACAACCTGGAATTCCCAATCCTTCTATGATTCCTGCAGAGTGGCCTTTATATGGCATTGATCTTAAGGATTGCTTTTTTACCATATTGTTGCGTCCTGATGACTGTGCACATTTGGTCTTTTCAGTGCCTTCCATTAAGAATCAAGGGCCCATGCAAAGATACCAGTGGGTGGTACTGCCACAAGGCATGATGAACAGCCCCACCATATGTCAGATTGTGGTGGACAGTGCCATTTCTCCCATTAGAGCAAAATTTCCACAAGTAACAATTTATCATTATATGGATGATCTACTGGTAGCTGCTAAACAGCAAGCAGATTTGTGACAGGCACTGACTCAGTTTAAACACTCTCTGGCAACTTACGGGTTGCAAATAGCACCTGAAAAACTCCAAGAGGAAGCTCCCTGGAAATATTTGGGTTGGCGGCTGTGTGCAGGTACAGTTTTCCCTCAACATCTCCGTATTGCTACCTCCATTAATACTTTGCATGATCTACAGAACTTGTTAGGGACCATCAATTGGATTAGACCGTTATTGGGAATCACTACAGAGGTATTATCTCCACTTTTTTAGCTCTTAAAAGGTGAGGCTGACTTAATGTCACCTCGAAGCCTCACAGCTGACGCAAAACAAGCATTAGACCATGTGACCAAAAAATTTGCATGTGCCTAGGTTGCAATCTGCTTTGCCCATCTCTCTGTGATTTATAGTTCTTTCCAACCATATGGACTGATTGGACAATGGAGAGAGGCAGACATGAATCTCTTTGTCCTGCAATGGGTGTTTCTGTCACATGCTTTTACCAAAACAGTGACTGCTGCATTGGACATGGTCATCAGTGTGATTTCTCGAGGCAGGCTGAGAACTCAGCAACTGTCAGGAAAGGATCCTGATTGTCTTTATTTCCCATTCACTAAGGAGGCCTTTGACACACTGTTACATGAATCACTGTCATTGGAAGATGCCCTCGCTGATTATTTAAACATTTATAAATTTTCTCTCCCACGGCACAAGTTGCTTCATTCTTTGTCAGATCTGCCTTTGCAGCCTCGTGTGTTGGCATCTGTGATACCACTGGAAGGTGCCCGTACAGTGTTTGTTGATGGCTTGGGGCGATCACACAAGGCTGTGGTGGTTTGGTGACCAGAAACAGGTAAGGACTGGCAATCATCAATAATTACAGTGGAAGGTTCCTCTCCAGTGGTAGAACTGTCTGCCGTGCTCCATGCCTTTTCCCTTTTTCCATCAGAGCCTTTGAATATTGTTGTGGATTCTTTGTATGTGGTGGGGATTGTGCAAAGGATAGATGACTCCTTCCTTAAGGAGGTTCACAATTGCCTGTTGTTTGACTTATTTGTATAGTTAGCAAAGACCCTGAAGAGCCGCAAACATCCTTATTTTATCATGCATATTCGGTCTCATATTACTCTGCTTGGACCGATAGTGGCGGGCAATCGTGTTGCAGACAGTCTCACTACGGCAGTTTCAACCTCTCAAGCCTTGGAGCGAGCACGTCTGTCTCATGATTTCTTTCATCAGAATGCTAGTTCCCTTTGCAAAATGTTTGGCCTTAGTATGGGGCAGGCTAAGGACATTGTTCGTGCCTGTGCCGATTGTCAACAGCTAACTCCAGTGTCTCTTACTGAATGTGTGAACCCTAGGGGGTTACATGCCAATGAACTGTGGCAAACTGATGTCACGCATTTTCCTGCTTTCGGTCGTCAGAAGTACATTCATGTTACAGTAGACACCTTTTCTGGGTTTGTGGCTGCTACTGTGGCCACCGGAGAAAAATCTCGAGATGTCCGAAAGCATTGGCTTCATTGTTTTGCAGTTTTAGGAGAACCTCATGAAATCAAGACAGACAACGGTCCTGCCTATGTCACGCAATATTTTTTACAGCAATGGGGGGTGTCCCATGTAACAGGCATTCCCCACTCCCCAATGGGCCAGGCTATTATTGAACGTACCCACAGCACCTTGAAGGCCATGTTGTTAAAACAAAAAAGGGGAATTCCCTTTCAGCACAAGAGCGCTTAGATAAAGCCATATATGTACTTAATTTTTTGATCGTTCTGGCCCCCGCCTGCCGATATTGGCAGCCGAGCGTCAATTTGAGCACGCTCCAAATTTTGCTGCTAGGCCCAAGGTCTGGTATCGCAAACCAAGGAATTCTGAATGGAATGGTCCAGTGGAGTACATAACTTGGGGGAGAGGGTATGCACGTGGTCTTCTTCCCTCAGGACATCATTGGTTGCCAGCAAAGAATGTGAAACCCTACCATGAGCTGGAGCGACAGATTTCAGAACCCAATCCCCCAGATGAATCCCCTGCAGATCAGGATGAGACCTCTTTGCCAGAAACCTAAGCCACGCAAGGAGCAAGCGATGTAACATGGAGGATCATCCGTATTTGTTTTTATTAGCTGAAGACTGGACTGTAGTGAATTGTAACAGCTCCTTTTTGTATTAATATGTGAAACTCCCTCCACTGCAGTCAGTGTCATGGTGGAGAGGGGAGACCCTGGGGCCCTTCCAGGTGAGTGCAGCTAGGGAGGAAACATGGGGCACCTCTGGGTTATTATATTGGTCAATGTATTGATTGCTTCTGCTGCTTTAGTAGAATCTGTTGTATAGGATCCGGTTAGTGTTAACAGTCTGCGGCTGAAACAGCTAAAGGGGCATCACCGACCCCAGACCCAATTGGTTGCACATGCATGTTTGGCCTCGTGTGATGCAACCTGGGCAGGACAACTTGTGACACATGTTGGTCCCATGTGTTAGAACCTCATCCTCCTTGTAGAGGGTATATAAACCGTGTTTTTTCCCAAAACTGTAATTTGTAGTACTGCTTTGTATAGGGAATTAGTAGCTTAATAATTGCATCTGCATTGTGATTGGGAATGCATTAAGAGGGTGGGAGAACATGACTGGTGGGAAATTTTTCTCTGGCTGGTCCCTCACAGCTACCGGGATCTTCAATGCACTGTTGTACCCTGTTGTAGTGATACTGTTAATGCAAATCTGTGTGTGCTTTGCCACAGTAGTGACTTGTTACTGGATGAGGCAGGTGAAGCTCTGCATTGATAAGCAGGTGAAAGGACTAGGGCTGGCCAAGCACCTCCTACCACAGTCAAGGGCAAGACTGGGTTGGCCTCTGTGTTTGCCACCAAGAAGAACCTTGAGTTCTGCTGTTGGCTGCAACCCAGCAGGCATTGAGCAGTGGAGACACATGCCATACCAGACCTTGATGTGAGGGATGGCTTCCTCTGTTATAAGAGGGCCATCCAGGAGGGGGAGGGCAGGCCACAAAGCCTGCAGCTGGCATGAATCACCAAATGGTTGCATCTGGATATCCCTTTGACGATTGCAACACACCAAAGCCCAGATCATGTCCACCCTCATCTTGAGTGGCTATTGAAAAAACAAAAAAGGGGGAGATGTGGAGAATAGCCAGGGGAAAAGAAAAGGGGCTTCTCACCCTGGAGTCCGTGTCTTCATCCACCACACAACACATTGGAGCAAATACCTACACTGCAGCCCATGGAAGACCCCAAGCTGGTGCAGGCTCCTGGCAGGAACTGCAGCCCATGGAGAGGAACCCATGCAGGAGCAGGCTGTCTGCCAGAAACTGCAGCCTGTGGGGGACCCACGCTAGAGCAGTCTGTTCCTGAAGAACTGTACCCCATGTGATGTCAGTTATTAATTGAAGTAAGTAAAATTTTGGGGAAAATCACATAAGAGTGAGAAAAAAAGAGAGACACAGAATAAAAACAGAGCTTACATAACACTGAAACAGCAAGTTTGAGAGAAAAACACATCCCAAGTAATCAAGAACCCGTCCTTGAGAAACAGGCCTGCAAGACAGATGGAAGGGCATACTCCCCACAACTTATCTTGGTGTGAGAATAGCTATAACCTTGAGTACTAGGTAGAAAACAGACTAATTTGACTTACCATATTAACATACCATTAGCATAAGAACGTACTATTGGCATACTGAAATACCTACCCATGGGCTAGAGGGACCCCTACTAACAACAAAAAGCTCCCCCTATGTTTTGAGCATGCATGTTGAAATCTTTAAGCACTGTCACTTTAAATGGAAGCAAAGAACTAGTTAACCAATCACGTATACGAGTGATAGAATATAACTAGAGATTATTTTACATGTTTCTGTGTATAAAAGTAGCACTTGCATTTCGGAAAGCTGAGCTTGCTTTGTGGGATACCACCTGGCTCCCTTTTCTGCGTAGAACTGGATATTAAAGCAAATATCTCGACTCTGTGTGCAGATTGGCTTCTTGCACACTGGGTAACGGACCCCGCTTTCGGGACAACACATGAGAAGGGATGGAAAGGGCCCATGCTGGAACAGTTCTTTGAAGGACTGTATTCTGTGAGAGGGATGCATCCTCAAAAATTGGAAAATATCTGGGAACATTCTAATGACACAGAATTGTGTTGTAATTATTGGTGACCAAATTATAAGCTAATTAACTAACCAGGTGGCCTTTGCCAAATTTTTGTCCCAGTTTTTGAAAGTTCCACCACCCATTGCCTTTAGGGTAGCTTTCAACAAACCACTGTACCTTTCAACTGTCCCTGAGGCTTGTGCATAGTATGGGATATGGTAGATCCACTCAATGCCATGCTCTTTAGCCCAGTCAGTGACAAGACTGTTTTAGAAATGAGTCCCATTGTCTGACTCAGTTCTCTCTGGAGTACCATGTCTCCACAAGATTTGCTTCTCAAGGCCCAGGATAGTATTCCTGGCTGTGGCATGAGGCACAGGATACGTTTCTAACCATCCTGTACTTGCTTCCACCAAGAAGCACATAGCGCTTACCCTGGCAGCTCTCAGGCAGTGTGATCATAGAATCCTAGAATCCTAGGGGTTGGAAGGGACCTCGAAAGATCACCTAGTCCAACCCCCCCTGCCAGAGCAGGGTCACCTAGAGTACATCACACAGGAACGTTCCAGGTGGGTTCTGAATGCCTCCAGTGAGGGAGACTCCACAACCTCTCTGGGTAGCCTGTTCCAGTGCTCTGTCACTCTCACAGTAAAAAATTTTTTTCGGATATTCACCTTGAACCTCCTATGCTCCAATTTGCACCCATTACCCCTTGTCCTATCACTGGCCATCACTGAGAAAAGCCTAGCTCCATCTCCCTGACACTCCCCCCTTACATATTTGTAAA
>NW_009954186.1:23145-28066 GCF_000747805.2 Chaetura pelagica | reverse complement strand
AGCTATGCATTTGAAAAAGCCCTTTCTATTATCCTTAACCTGACTTGCAAGATTAAGTTCCAAGGAGGCCTTAGCTTTCCTAATTGCCTCCCTACATCCTCTGGCAACAGTCCTATATTCCTCCCAAGTGACCAGCCCCTCCTTCCATGATCTGTAGATTTTCCTTTTTCACTTAAGTTTGCCCAGCAGTTCCTTTTTTAACCATGCTGGTCTCCTAGCTCCCTTACTAGATTTCCTAACCATTGGTATGCTCTGATCCTGTGCTTGCAAGAAGTGGTCCTTGAATGTTGACCAGCTATCTTGAGCCCCTTTACCTTCTAGCACCCTATCCCATGGGGATGTAAACTTCCTTATTGACAGTGGGGCGCGAATGCCTGTAATTACAAGAAAAAACGGCAGAAAACTTAAACATAAAACCCAGTCACAGAAAAGTAGGCTATGCAGGAATTGATGGGGCTATAACAGAATGTCCCACAGCAAAAATTACTTTACAGGTGTCGCACAAGCGGAGACTATCTCACAGAGGTCTTTCTAATGTTCCCTTACGGTACTTGTTGATTATCGATCTCGTACCAGTATTTAGCCTTAGATGGAGCTTTTCACCCTCTTTGGGCTGCATCCCCAAGCAACCCGGCTCTGGGAAGCCCCAGACCAGTGCGGAAGTATTGGTGGGTGCTGATAATACTAACATCTTAGGGTTTGATTTGCCGTCTGGCAGGACACGAAAACTTTTCAATAGTACAGTCTGGAGTTTTGCTAGGAAGGATCATGGGCAGATTTAGGGGGTGATGTGGGCTGACAAGAGCACGACGGAAATTATAGATCTGCTAGAGGTATCTATGCCACTACCTCTGTCAAAACTTAGGAATGTGAAGCAGTGCTTTCTGGTGTCTGCTGCAAGTTCAGGCATTGATGGGTGGTAGCTGACTTAGAGAAAGGAGGTGTTATCACGCAAGAACACTCTACCTATAAATGTCTTGTCTGGCCAGTTAAAAAGCCAAAAGGCCAGTGGGGCTGATTACAAGTCACTGAAAGCCAACACTGAACCTTTAACTGTTGCAGCTCCAAATGCTTCAGAACAGGTAACCCTCATTCAGGGAGCATCCCACTTGTGGATGGCAACCCCAGATGAAAAAGACATTATTTTTATGCTTCCATCAGCTGTGACCAGCTCAGAAACAGTCTGCAAAATATAATGTTGAGCTTTTTGAGGCACCTTATTTATGCCATTACCTCTAGAGTGCTTTTGTTATAAGATCATAGGCAGCAGACCTGTAACAAACAAGCAACCAGGAGAGGTGGGGCCAGGTGCCATAAAAGAGACAGACTCAAAATGCTCAGGGTGCATGGAAAACAGAATTGTGTTGTAATTATTGGTGGCTGAATTATAAGCTTAGATATGGGAAATGTGGGCAAAAAATGGATCCTTGATTTATTACACTATACTGCAAGTGATGCTGTTTTGCCATAACATGTATAAGTGGGATGAAGTACGTACGGTATGTGGATGCTTTTAGGACTTTGTATGGAAGGCCAGAAATTCAAAAGAAACGGGGTATTAAGAAGGGTGTTAATGAGAAGGATTGTTGTGAGTTGGTGGAAGAAGATGAGAATGTAGATGTGCAGTTGGTTCCTCCTCTCCACTCTGGAAATGCACCACACCACCTGCATACCAGGAAAGCAAAAGGGGGGCGAGTGGGGAATCCAAGAACACGGATTATGCACATGGTCCTGTTACAGCATCTGATGTGTTAAAATTTGCAGCGTGGTGTTGAGCTAATTGAGGGGGATGTATGGGCTACTCAAAATAATCATGATGACATATAACCCCAGCTGGGGGGATATTAAGGCACTTTTAGAAACCCTCCTCACTACTGAGGAAAAGCAAATAGTTTTGGAGAAAGCTAAAGAAGGGGAGTGTAAATTTGCACAAGAAGACAAGAATCAGGTTATGCCCAGGGGGGACCTGGAAAGGGACCCTAACGCTGAGAGAGATCTGGAAAGACTTAAGCCATATGAGCAAATTCTTTTTTATGGAATTCAGCACGGGGCCCATAAACTGAAAAACTCGTCAAAATTACATGAGGTTAGACAGGGGTCTAATGGGGAACTCTCAATCTTGTTTGAGAGACTGTGTGAGACTACTAGAAAATGGATTAATTTGGACCCTGATAACTGAAAGATGTTTAACATGCCGTTTATAGGTCACTCAGCCCCAGATAATAGGATGAAATTGCAGGTGTCCTTGCAAGCAAAAAGCAGAGGCTGGGTAGAGGGAGACGTGTAAGATCATTGTCTGTGGGGGATCGCCGAAATCGAGCCCTGTTAGGACCAAATCAGTGTGCAATTTGCCAGGATGATGGGCACTGTAAAAATGGGTGCCCAAATAAGAAAGGCAAAGGGAAAGGAAAATCTAGATACTGATGTGAATTTGGTTATGCTGAAGGACCTCAGCTGATCCTCTGGTTCCAATTAAGCAGGGAGGGAGATGAAAATATAGATTTTCTACTAGATAGCGGAGCTAAACATTCAGTAAATTATGCGTTGTAGGGGACCTTTAAGTAAGATTACAGTACAGATTATCGGGGCAACTGGAAAGCGAGTTTTAAAGCCGTTCCTGAAACCAATGGAGTGTGCAATTGGAAATAAGTAACTCATGAGTTTCTCTGTATGCCAGAATGTCCCCTGCCGTTATTAGGATGTGATTGGTTGTGCAAATTGAATGCTCAAGTAACCTTTCCTGAGAATTCTGTGCAGTTACATATTCCCCAGGAGATGGTGTGGAAGGCACAGATTTACCTGCTACCAGAGGCACCTTCTACCAAGGAACTTGAAGATGACATTCCAGACACAGGGATAGATGCGGTGATTCCTCTGGTCTGGGCTTCGGAAGAACCAGGTAGAGCAAAGAACATGACACCTGTTAAGACAGAGTTAAAGCCTGGAGCTCGTCCAGTAAGAAAAACATTATTCCATAAAATTGGAAGCACAGAAAGGGTTGGAACCATTAATTGACACCTTTTTAAAATATGGACTGTTAAGAGAATGCCAACCTGAATTTAACATCCCCATATTACCAAGTAAAGAAACCTCGGTCTCAGGAATACAGGTTGGTTCAAGATCTGAGAGAAATCAATTGGATAACTGTGGATGTGCATCCTGTTGTTCCCAATCCATATACATTGCTTACATCCGTACCCAAGACAAATGTTTATTTTACAGTTCTGGATTTGAAGGACACTTCCTTCTGCATCCCAGTGGGCAAAGGAAGCCAAACCATTTTTGCATTGAATGGGAAAATCTGACAACAGGGAGGAAAGCACAGCTGTGTTGGATGGTGCTTCCACAAGGATTCAAGAACAGCCCCATCCTGTTTGGTACTAGCAAAAGAACTGGAACTGTGGCAAGGTAACAACCAAAAACATCACACTGTTGCAGTACGTTGATGACAGAATGGTTGGTGTCAACAGACAAGAAGACTGATTAAAAGCTTCTTAAAATTAAGCAGCTTTTAGTGAGAAGATGCAAAACCTGTTGAGCAAATATAAAGGAAACCCCTGCAGGAAACATGAAAAGAGGAATCACTCCAGGGAAATACTGGCAAATAGATTTTTCTGAGTTACCAAAATGTAATCAGTACAAGTATTTTTAGGACGGCCAGAGGCTTTTCCTTGACGCACCAATCGGGCCAGGGAAGTTACTAAAATCTTGTTGAAAGAGATAATTCCTAGGTTTGGGATTCCCGATTCCAATTATTCTGTATAATGGCAATATTAACTTTGGTGGTTTCATCTTGCCTGTGTAGAGAATCAAAGTTAATCAGAGGTCATGCTCATCCAGAAGAGTATGGGATTGGTGAACTTGACAATACTAATAACTGATTTGGGAGCATACGCCATGGACACATCTCACATGCCTTGGGAAAAGAATATGCGCATCAGCTTGGCCCAGGAGATAGCTAAAACAAGCAACAAGTCCAATTGCTGGATTTGTACTCATTTTTCCAAACATCCGGAGAAAGGGGTACCTATGATTGGTGTCCCTATTTCTTCCAATATCTCCTGGAGCAACCTCAAGGTAAACACAATCTTTAATATAGATGCCCAGGACTTGTCCTGGTTTGAGCCAGGATGAAGCCACTTTTCCTTTTACTTTTTTTTTTCCTTCAGTAAGCTCTCTTTTAAGAGTAAGTGTTCCAGCTACAACTGATAAAAAAAAGCTAGAATGTTTTTGTTATTGCTGGGACTCCAAGGTCATGTCTCTGGGCTGCTGGCTCAGACACTACAGGGAGATCTATGACCCGCCCCATAGGAGGCTAAATTAGACAGACAGCAAAATTGGCCAGAGATATTCCATTCCATATATCTACGTGTCCTGGTTTGAGCCAGGATGAAGCCAATTTTTTCTTTTTACTGATTTTTTTTTCCTTCAGTAAGCTTTCTTGTAACTAGCAACAGCGTGTTCTGCTAGGCTGATAAGACACTGGAATGTTTTTCTAACTCCTGAGGCTTCAAGGCCGCACCTGCACTCTGCCGGCTCAGACACTATTGGGAGATCTGTGACCCCCCCGTAGGAGGCTGAGTTAGACAGACAGCAAAACTGGCCAAAGATATTCCATTCCATATATCTACGTAAGCTCAAAGGAAGGTCAGAGATCACAGAAGACAACTTCCTTCCTTCTTCTTCTTCCCTTTTCTTCCGTCCATGGCTGGCGTCCAGGGAGGACTCTGTTCATCCATCACCGTCGATCCTCAGGCTTGATCTCTCGTGACCCCCATAACTCTCTGCTTTCTCCAGCAGCAGCTCCGGGATTCCTCGGGACTCTTCCCAGTTCAGGGAAGTGCTGTGGGAGTTGCTGGGGTGGGGGGAGGCGAGAGGCTTTTGCCCATACCTGAATATATCTGTATATAATTGTATATAT
>NW_009954186.1:14017-23074 GCF_000747805.2 Chaetura pelagica | reverse complement strand
TGGACAAGTTCCTGTGTGATGTACTCTAGGTGACTCTGCTCTGGCAGGGGGGTTGGACTAGATGATCTTTCAAGGTCCCTTCCAACCCCTAGGATTCTGTGTGATTCCTTCCTGCTTCTTCTTCCCTTTTCTTCCGTCCATGGCCGGCATCCAGGGAGGACTCCATCCATCCAGCATCGTCGACCCTTAGGCTCGAGCTCTCCTGACCCTCATCACTCTCCGCTTTCTCCAGCAGCAGTCCGGAATTCTCCGGGACTGTTCGCAGCTAAGGAGAGTGCTGTGGGAGTTGCTGGGGCTGGGGGGTGGCGAGAGGCTTTTGCACATATCTGAACACATTTGTATATAATTGTATATATTTTCTTTTATCATTAGTGTTTAATTAAAGCTGTGTAGTTTAGTTTTCAATCCAGCCAAGTCTTTCTCTTATTCTCTCTCTCCTTCCCTACCTGGGTGGGAAGGGGAGGGGATCCAGAGCATTGTTGTCGATCCTGAGTCAAACTGTGACATAACTACCCCAATACCAAGTAACAAGTTTTGCACTTGTATACAAAGGTGCAGCCCCTCAAAAGGCATGGATAAGGTAAACTAAGGGATACAGTCTTTGTTGGAAGATATTCAGGAAGTCCCCAAACTTTTTCAATGGGACGGCCTTTTCGTAGAAATTGGCTGGTCCCAGAAGGAAGATGTTGGTATTCATAGAATGGCTAGGGTTGGAAGGGACCTTAAAGATCATCTAGTTTGCTAGATCAGGTTTGCTCAGGGCCCCATCCAACCTGACCTTGAACACCTCCAGCAATGGGGCTTCCAGTGTCTCACCACCCTCACACTAAAGAATTTCCTGCTAATGTCTAACCCAAATCTCCCCTCTCCCAGTTTCGATCCATTACCTCCTGCCCTCTCACTACAAGCCCTTGAAAAAAGTCCCTCCTCAGCTTTCCTGTAGGCCCCCTTCAGGTATTGGAAGGCCACTATGAGGTCCCACTGGAGCCTTCTCTTCTCCAGGCTGAACAGCCCAAACTCTCTCAGCCTGTCTTCATAGGATAGATGCTCCAGAGCTTGGATCATCTTCGTGGCCCTCCTCTGGACTTTCTCCAGGAGCTCCATGCCTTCCTTATGTTGGGGGCTCCAGAACCAGACACAGTACTCCAGGTGCGGTCTCACGAGAGCTGAGTAAAGGGGCAGAATCACCTCCTTTGACCTGCTGGCCACGCTTCTTTTGATGCGGCCCAGGACACAGTTGGCTTTCTGGGCTGCAAGCGCACATTGCTGGCTCATGTTGAGCTTCTCGTCCACCATCACCCCCAAGTCCTTCTCCTCCGGACTGTTTTCAATCCATTCTCCACCCAGCCTGTATTTTTGCTTGGGATTGCCCCGACCCACGTGCAGGACCTTGCACTTGGCCTTGCTGAACTTCATGCAGTTTGCATGAGCCCACTTCAAGCCTGTCAAGGTCCCTCTGGATGGCATCCCTTCCTTCCAGCATGTCAACTGCACCACACAGTTTGGTGTCATCAGCAGACTTGCTGAGGGTGCACTCAATGCCACTGTCCATGTTGCCGGCAAAGCCGTTAAATAGCACCGGTCCGAGTACCGACCCTTGGGGAACACCACTTGTCACAGGTCTCCATATGGATATGTGGTGACAGATTGGATATCTCCACATATTGGATATGTGGAGACCAAGCTAGAAAGGTGTTACCAGCAAACTGATCAGGAATTTGCACTTTAGGTGCTGTAGTCCCTAACATGACCATTATAAAAAAATTGAAAAATGACAAACACATATGACCCAGAAACTTATCAAAAAGAAACAAAAGGGGTAGCAACCCCCTGGTTAGGAGAAATATGGCATTTCACTCCTTTGCCAGACGGTTTGTCCCTTGACTGGGAGTAAGTAACCTGGAAAAAACAATAATACCTCAGCAGTGATTGAGACAATTAAAAACAAGACTGCTGATGCAATCTCAGCCCTCCAAGAGGAGGTCTCACAATTGGCAAAAATTGCGATACAGGATAGGATGACCTTAGATGTGCTCTTGGCATCAAAGGGGGAGGAATATGCACAGTAATAAATACAAGCTGCTGTGTACGTGGATCATAGTGGAAGAATATTCACAGACCTGAATGACATCTGATGACAAACCTGAGTTTTACATGAGATAAAAGGATGATACCTCTCTTGGATTTACTGAAACATGGAATTGGCTTACTTCTTGGTTTCCAGACTTAGGTAGTTGGCTTAGAAGAATTGCAGAATTGGTAGTAATTTTTATATTTGTGTGGTTTTTTTACATTTGTGTGTTTTTATGTACTTCTACAATGCACTTTAAGATGCTGTAGCTAAGCTCTATTCTCAAAAAGAACTCTGAATATGGCCATGTTACTCAGGCTTAATGAGCTTCCTTCCAATCTTCGTAAAGAGAAAATACAGTGGAACTTGCTAAAACATTACTGGGAAAATATGTCCAGGAGGGTAAATATATGAGTGAGACTTAAATGATTAAAAGGATGAATAGATTAAAGTCTTGAAGGGGGGAATTTATGTCAGTTATTAATTGAAAGAAGTAAAATTTTTGGGGAAAAAAAAAATCACATAAAAGAGAACAAAGAGACATGCAGAATAAAAGCAGAGCTTACATAACACTGAGATGGCAAGAATAAGAGAAAAACATGTCCCAAGTGGTCAACAGCCCATCCTTGAGAAACAGGCTGGCAAGACAGATAGAAGGGATGGAAGGGAATACTCCCCACAACTTAACTTGGTTTCAGCCTTGAGCACTGTCAACTCAGGTCTGACAACAATGCTCTTGATCCCCTCCCCCTCCACCCAGGTAGGGAAGGAGAGAGAGAAAAAGAGAGAGACTTGGCTGGATTGAAAACTAAACTACACAGCTTTAATTAAAACACTAATGAATGATACAAGAAAATATATACAATTATATACAGATATATTCAGGTATGGGCAAAAGCCTCTTGCCTCCCCCCACCCCAGCAACTCCCACAGCACTTCCCTGAACTGGGAAGAGTCCCGAGGAATCCCGGAGCTGCTGCTGGAGAAAGCAGAGAGTTATGGGGGTCACGAGAGATCAAGCCTGAGGATCGACGGTGATGGATGAACAGAGTCCTCCCTGGACGCCGGCCATGGACGGAAGAGAAGGGGAGAAGAAGAAGGAAGGAAGTTGTCTTCTGTGATCTCTGACCTTCCTTTGAGCTTACGTAGATATATGGAATGGAATATCTTTGGCCAGTTTTGCTGTCTGTCTAACTCAGCCTCCTACGGGGGGGTCACAGATCTCCCCATAGTGTCTGAGCCGGCAGAGTGAAGGTGTGACCTTGAAGCCTCAGTAGTTAGAAAAACATTCCACTGTCTTATCAGCCTAGCAGAACACTCTGTTGCTAGTTAAAAGAAAGCTTACTGAAGGAAAAAAAAAATAATCAGTAAAAAGAAAAATTGGCTTCATCCTGGCTTAAACCAGGACGAGCACTAAGTAGAAAACACTGACTAATTCGACTCCCTGTATTACTATATAATCATCATATGAATGTATTATTAGCATGCTAAAATACCCACCCATAGGCTAACAACTTACAATCAAAAATGTCCCCTATGCTTTGAGCATGCCTAGTGAAATTTTTAAGCACTGTCACTTTAAATGGAAGCAAAGAACTAGTTAATCAATCATGTATATGAGTGATAGAATATAACTAGAGATTATTTTACATGTTTCTGTGTATAAAAGTAGCACTTGCATTTCGGAAAGCTGAGCTTGCTTTGTGGGATACCACCTGGGTCCCTTTTCTGTGCAGAACTGGATATTAAAGCAAATATCTCGACTCTGTGTGCGGATCGGCTTCTTGCACACCAGGTGACAGACCCTGCTTTTGGGACAACACTTCCATGCTTCAATGGGTTGATTAACATTCTAGGTGGTGGAGAATTTGGCAGTCTGAGTGATTCCCCTCATTTGGTTCCTGCTGTAGCAAAAGGAATTGACCGAGCTGTATATAAACGAGTTAATTTTAAATAGTCATTTGTATTGGGGTTGACATAGCAAGGTTTTGGTGGTGGATGGGTGAGATAACTGCAAAGGGCACGAGCCGTCTTGCAGTGCAAAGCAACTACTTTATTGTTCCATGAGTCCTCTCTTATATCCATACAGAAACGGATCTAGCTAATCAGCCAGCAGGATGTTTCCGTAATACTTGAGCATGCAGCCTGCACGTGATACACTCAGGGGAGGACTGCAGAGATGGCCTCTGTGAGAAGAGGCCTGGGGCTGCCCTGTGCCAGATATAGCTAGTTCCAGCCAGCTCAGCAACGGACTGTAGTGATCCTGACAGAAAGGCCATTGTACATTGCGGAGTTAGTGGTCCACATAACAGTTAATCCAAGTACACCCAGACCTATGCTGTGTTGCACTACACTTACAACTTGGTCTTCAGGGCCGTGTTGTGCTGCACATAGTCCTTGGCCACAGGATAAACTCAGCCACCTCATGTGAACACAGGAGCCTGCAGGCAGCTCCCACTCAGTACCAGCGATTATTCCATGTGGGGAATGTCCCATGCTGGAACAGTTCTTTCAAGGACTGTATTCTGTGAGAGGGTACATGCAGACAAGTACCCCAGAACAGTCTCCCCCAAGCCTGCACATTTCCACATACAGGGATACTCATCACTGTCACAAATTATGTGATAAATAAGGACAGACGTTTTCTGCATGGCCCTTCTAACATCTCCCTCCATATTGGGTGGGCAAACACTTGCAACATACAAGTAAAAAACTCACTGCCACAGCCCACCAACACCCTTATTTACTCAGGAATAGCCCTGCACAACCCACTAACAGCTTTTCTCCATTCACAGCACAAAAAAAGCACTAGAACAATCTTCCAACATTAAACGCGCACATGCAACCCACCAACTTCTGTACTAAATTCTCTCGGTCCCAAATACTCCCCCATCCACAGGTGTAGACTTTAGAAACAGCTCACATCCTCTCCAAGACACAGTCATATTTTAAGAGTCCAGAAAATGGATATCCAATTCCTAACAGTATCAAGATTCTCCAGACTGTAAAAGATTAGTTGAATTTTTTAATTGAATTAGTTGCATTTTTCAAAATAATGAGATTAATAAATAAGACTTACATTCTGGTCAATTTTTATGCTTTCATTTCAGTGTTTAAAGCCAATCCTAAAGTTTTCTCCAGGAGCATATAGGATGTTTGTTTTTTTTAACATCCTCCCCCAAATAATCACATACTTCTGTAAATTGTCCACCAGTTACAATGAAACTTAAACAGGAGCTGGGAATGCTGGTGACAGGATATTTGCAATTTTTCACTGGGTTGCATAAGTCAAACACTTCAACTGAAAGCCCTGCTGAAAGACATAGCATGAGGACAAATTTGCAAAGCAGGAACTGAAGTTAACACCACATAGCTGAACACTAAGATTACAAAGACAAGTGCACAAAAATTAACCTTTCCGGGGCGGTCTGTACCTTTCCTATTATGCATGTTTTCTATGTAATCTAGATACATATGTTCACATTTATACACACACACACAAAGAATAAGTCACAATACAGTCTACTTCCACTTTGGCTAAGAAGGTGTCTCGTCCCACTCGGAGGGTTTCGAGTGAGGTGAATCTTTTTTATAGCTCAAAAGTGTGCAAGTGCCATCTCAACGGCAGTGCGCGGTGAAAAAAGAAGCCACGGCAAATAGCCTAGAGGAACCACAATAAATGTTTTATTAAGAGCTCACTACTTAGATGTTAATGGCGGGCAATGGTGAAGTTGTTGTCTCATAATAACTACTCCTGTAACCGGTAAATGGATCGATCTAGGGAAAACGGCTAGGATGTTGTATCCCTTTAACTCGTAGGAGGAAAAGAGAAGAACAAAGGAAGGATGGAAAGATAGATGAGGAGACAGAATAGATATATCACCACTCTTTGTTCCAGCGAGGTCTTTTTCAGCATGTTTTCCAGCTCTGCCAGCCTCTAGCCTCAGGTTCTGGCCTGCAGGTGGCGGGTCGACAAACACATTTAAGAAAATCCCATGATGAAGCTCCCCAATATTGTCTTGGTGTCACAATACAGTCTACTTCCACTTTGGCTAAGAAGGTGTCTCGTCCCACTCGGAGGGTTTCGAGTGAGGTGAATCTTTTTTATAGCTCAAAAGTGTGCAAGTGCCATCTCAACGGCAGTGCGCGGTGAAAAAAGAAGCCACGGCAAATAGCCTAGAGGAACCACAATAAATGTTTTATTAAGAGCTCACTACTTAGATGTTAATGGCGGGCAATGGTGAAGTTGTTGTCTCATAATAACTACTCCTGTAACCGGTAAATGGATCGATCTAGGGAAAACGGCTAGGATGTTGTATCCCTTTAACTCGTAGGAGGAAAAGAGAAGAACAAAGGAAGGATGGAAAGATAGATGAGGAGACAGAATAGATATATCACCACTCTTTGTTCCAGCGAGGTCTTTTTCAGCATGTTTTCCAGCTCTGCCAGCCTCTAGCCTCAGGTTCTGGCCTGCAGGTGGCGGGTCGACAAACACATGGTGCGCTGTCACCCCTCTTATAAGGTCCTGTCCCCCAGAGCCCACCCTCAGGGCAGCGACATACAGTTGAGCTTCTGCACTTGCGCAGTTTGTTGTTCTGGAAGGTTCTGAGGTCTGCAGATGCAAAGTCAGACATTCCAGAGAGTTCTGGAACAGGGCTGGGGAGGGGGCTTCTTCCAAAGTGGGCCCTGGTCAGTCAGCACATACGCAGAGCAGCTGCTGAAAATTTACTGGGGGAGGCAAGCCAGAGAGGAGCAGGGGGAGGGGGATAGCCTGCCATCCTGCCTGCACTGTTCATGCTTGCCTAACACAGGACTCCTTCCTGAGTTTTTTGAAGCACAACTAGGGATGTTCCACATGCCCTTGCAGGTCTCTGACAGAAGGCAACTAGAAACAGGATGTTCAGTGTGACACATTTCCAGAAGATGTTTTGCCATCAGGTTAACAATCCACTGAGTCTTAAACACAGTTTATATAATGACTTTAGTGTCTGTGTTTAGCTCTAGGAATAAAGTTATCCAGAGTCTACAGTATGATAAAAAGGCACATGCCAACACTATAGATTTGCCATATATAGCTTCAAGGTCTGTGAATCTAAGCAAGTGAGTCCTATCTGTCAGATATTTAAATTCTGTTCCCAATTTGACCACAAAAGACTCTGCTAAAATCTTTACTTATATAGATATATGCTACATTGCAAGGGGCCTGCTGCCTGTCTTCTGTATTTAGGGTTCAAGAAGCCAAAAGCAACAGTAACAAACTACATAAATATATGTGGAAATTAGAAACTGGACACTTGTTTCTTTGCAGCCCTAATATTTCCAGATTCAAACACTGCAGATATGGAAAAAAAAAAAAATTAAATCTAGAGACTATTGCTTCGGCACTGTTAGGTTATGTGATAAAGCTCATCTGTACACCCACAGTGGAGCCCAGAAAGACAACGGCAGGAGGGGGAGCCCAAATAATACCCTGCTGGGCTACTCCCAGGCCCATTACAGGGGCTTTCAGAGGCTGCACAAGCCCAGAGGAGCACAAGGACACACAGTGGTAGGTAAGAACCAAAATCAGAGATGCCCGAGGAACGCCTTTTCCAGGTCTGTCCCTGGGCTGTCCAACCAGAACCATCAGCCCCATTGTCCAGGCGTAAAACCCATCACAATGAGACATGAGGAGCACCTCTCCAGATCACCTTTCAGACTACAAGGGGTTGCTGCCGAGGGGCGGGACATATTATGGGATACAGGGGAAAAGCAGTTTGGGATGGCATGTAACTGTTACCGTTTGACTCAGGATCGACAACAATGCTCTGGATCCCCTCCCCCTCCCACCCAGGTAGGGAAGGAGAGAGAGAAAAAGAGAGAGACTTGGCTGGATTGAAAACTAAACTACACAGCTTTAATTAAACACTAATGACAAAAGAAAATATATACAATTATATACAAATGTGTTCAGATATGTGCAAAAGGCTCTCGCCACCCCCCAGCCCCAGCAACTCCCACAGCACTCTCCTTAGCTGCGAACAGTCCCGGAGAATCCCGGACTGCTGCTGGAGAAAGCAGAGAGTGATGAGGGTCAGGAGAGCTCGAGCCTAAGGGTCAACGGTGATGGATGGACGGAGTCCTCCCTGGATGCCGGCCATGGACAGAAGAGAAGGGAAGAAGAAGCAGGAAGGAAGTTGTTTTCTGTGATCTCTGAGCTTGCGTAGATGTATGGAATGGAATATCTCTGGCCAATTTTGCTGCCTGTCTAACTCAGCCTCCTACGGGGGGGGCGCGGGGGGCAGTCATAGATCTCCTCGTAGTGTCTGAGACGGCAGAGTAAAAATGCGACCTTGAAGACCCAGCAGTTAGAAAGACATTCAGTTCTTATCAGCCTTAGAACACACTGGGACTTATTAAAAGAAAGCTTGCTGAAGGAAAAAAAAAAAAATCAGTAAAAGGAAAAAATTTGCTTCATCCTGGCTCCAACGAGGACATTCCACCCCTTATTCCATATCATATATTATATATAGGCTCTATATTTTACCAGCTGTCAAATTAAGGATTCTCCCCCAGAGTCAGATTACCTTGAGGCACGCATTGTACTTCACCATCCTCCATCATCACACACCAGGTATGTCCAGGTCCCTGAGCAAAAGCAACACCCCAGGCAGGTTTACCTTTGCCTGAAGCAGGATAGACCCAAACACTTTTACCCAGCAGGTTTCTCTCACATCCCACAGAGACTTTATCCCCATCTGCAGTATGTAAAAGGTCTGACTGAGCAGGACCAGCCCGATTGATGGATCCCCCGGTATTAACTAACCAGGTGGCCTTTGCCAAATTTTTGTCCCAGTTTTTGAAAGTTCCACCACCCATTGCCTTTAGGGTAGCTTTCAACAAACCACTGTACCTTTCAACTGTCCCTGAGGCTTGTGCATAGTATGGGATATGGTAGATCCACTCAATGCCATGCTCTTTAGCCCAGTCAGTGACAAGACTGTTTT
>NW_009954186.1:10487-10892 GCF_000747805.2 Chaetura pelagica | reverse complement strand
GGGCCCTGGTTCGTTCCTCTTGTGCTTGTCCCTAACAGACCCAGTTTCCACCCCTTCCCCCTTCACATCTAGTTTAGCAGGGCTCATTGAGAGAGCTTTAAGTCCTGCCCCAAAAGCGTCTTCCCCCTCTGGGACAGGTGCATCCCACCTGCCACCACCAGGCCAGGTTTCTCATATAGCATCCCATGATCAAAAAAACCAAAACCCTGTCTTTGGCACCAGTCTCTTAGCCATTTGTGGACCTGTAAACTCTTCCTATATAACTCCCCACCCATTCTTGCAGGAGGGATGGAGGCAAACACTACTTGCACTCCAAACCCCCTAACCAGCCGTCCCAGGGCCCTGAAGTCACTCTTCATTGCCCTTACATTTCTTGTGATAATTTCATCACTGCCAACCTGAAAA
>NW_009954186.1:0-2361 GCF_000747805.2 Chaetura pelagica | reverse complement strand
AAAGCCAGCTGGATGGCTTGGCCCTCTGCAAACTGACTCCATTCACCTTCTCCTTCAGCTGCTTGTGCAGCTGCTCGTGTAGGACTCCACACGGCAGCTTTCCACTTCCGGTGGTTCCCTACAAGACGACAGGAGCCATCGGTGAAAAGAGCAAATTGTTTCTCAGTCTCTGGTAGGTGATCATATGGTGGAGCTTCTTGAGCCCGCCTCACCACTTCTTGTGGTGGCATTCCAAAGTGGGTGCCTTCCGGCCAGTTTGTAATTGCTTCTGCAATACCTGGACAATTAGGTCTTCCTATTCAAGCTTGCTGGGTGATTAAAGCAGTCCATTTGCTCCAAGTCACATCGGTGGCATGATGGATAGGAGACAGGTTATTCTGGAACATGAATCTCAGCACTGGTAATCTGGGCACCAGGAGGAGCTGCGCTTTAGTGCCGATCACTTCCGAAGCGGCTCTAACTCCTTCATATGCTGCTCTCATTCAAAGTTGTTGTGTAGTTGGCCTCAGAACCTCTGTAACTCCGGCTCCAGAATCCCAAGGGTTGACCTCGAGTCTCCCCTGGTGCTTTCTGCCAGAGGCTCCAGTTGGGACCGTTGTGTCCAGCTGCAGTGTAGAGCACATTTTTGATGTCTGGCCCTGTTTGAACTGGTCCAACGGCTCAAACCAGAACACATGGTCTCCTAGGAGCTGATGGGGTTCGTCTCTCAGTTAAGTGGGAGAGCATCTTTAGCCATAGGATTCCCAATTCAGTAAAAAGAGCTTTAAACTAGAGTTACTGGGGAAATGGATCCTCAATCCATCCTGCTGCCACCACTTTGAGACCAGTGCCAGTAATAGGTGCTCTGGGCCTGCAGAAGGATCACAGATCAGCAGGAGAACACCTGAAATGCAGGAGAATGTAATCCCAGCCAATAAAACAGCTTCAGTGGGGGCCCAACTTAAATGCCTCTATGCAAAGGCATGTAGCATGGGGAACACACAAGAGGAGTTACAGATGTGTGCATGCCTGCAGGGCTACGCTGTTACTGGCATCACTGAAATGTGGTGGGATGACTCCTATGACTGGAGTGTGGGAAGGGATGGATACAAGCTCTTCAAACAGGACAAGAAGGGGAGAAGAGGAGGGGGTGTCACCCTCTATGTCAGTGACCAGCTGGAGTGCATGGAGCTTTGCCCGGGGACGGATGAGGAGCTGACCAAGAGCTTATGAATCAGGGTTAAAGGGAAGACAGGGGCTGGTGATATTATAGTGGGGATCTGCTACGGGCCACCTGACCAGGACGACGAAGAGGATGAGGCCTTCTATAGGCTGATAGGAGCCACTTTGTGTTCACAAGTCCTGGTCCTCATGGGGGATTTCAGCCACCTCAATATCTGTTAGAGGGACAACACAACAAGGCACCAGCAATCCAGGAGGTTCCTGGAATGCATTGATGACAATTTCCTTCTCCAAGTAGTAGAGGAATCATCGAGAAAAGCTGCTATGCTGGACCTTGATCTCACCAAAAATGAGGGGCTGGTGGACAATGTGAAGCTTAACAACACAGCCTTCACTGTTGTGGCCATGAAACAGTGGAATTCAGGATCCTTAGGGCAACAAGAAAGGTGCGCAGCAAACACACTACCCTGAAGTTCAGTAGAGCAGACTTTGGCCTCTTCAGGGATCTGCTTGGAGGGTACTATGGGATAAAGCCCTGGAGGGGAGAGCATCCCAAGAAAGCTGGTCAATATTCAAGGATCACTTCCTTCAAACCCAGGAGCAATGCTTCCCAGCAAAGAGGGAGGAAGACAAGAATGCTAGGAGGCCTGCATGGATCAACAAGGAGCTCCTGGAGAAACTCAAACACAAAAAGGAAGCCTACAGAGGGTGGAAGCAAAGACAGGTAGCCTGGAAGAAGTACAAAGAAGTTGTCCAAGCAGCCAGGGAGAAGAAGATTAGGAAAGCTAAAGCCCCGATAGAATTAAATCTGGCCAGGGACACCAAGGGCAACAAGAAAAGCTTTTACAGGTACATCAGCGATAAAAGGAAGACTAGGGAAAATGTGGTTGCTCTCCAGAAGGAAGAAACAGGAGACCCGGTCATGCGGGATATAGAATGTCCCATGCTGGAACAGTTCTTTCAAGCACTGTATTCTGTGAGAGGGATTCCATAATGGAGTAGGGGAACAGTGCGAGGAGGAAGGAGCAGCAGAGATTAAGTGTTATGAATTGAATGCAACCCACACCCCTCTGTATCACTAGTGGGAAGAGGAGATACAAGACTCAGGAGTGAAGGTAAGATTGGGAATAAGAGGGTGCGGGAAGGGGAAAGGTGTCCTTAGTTTTGTTTGGGGAATAAGCAGGAAGAGTTAGAGGTCAG